>NC_090938.1:637612162-637915192 GCF_040938575.1 Ambystoma mexicanum | reverse complement strand
ATGATGTCTTATGCTCTGTCGAGTGGTTGGTTCTTTGGCTTGAGTGTTTGTCCAATTTGAGAGTGGCCGAGGTTGGAGTTATTGCCATAATTGTTTTAGTGTATGGGCATTCTGGTGCGTCTCCGTAGTGGTTATGCTTTGAAGAGCCATGATTTGAGGAGTTTCCTGAATGCTAGGTGGTTTGTTGTATTCCGTATATTCTTAGGTAGGTCGTTCAAGTTTTAGGTGCCTGGTGAGAGACTATCCTCCGAGTTTTTTCCTGTTGTAGGGTTTTGGTTCCAGGCGTATGTCTGTGCTTGATCTTAGTGTTCATGTCGGTTGATGTAGGCGTAGTTTGGCGCTTAGGAATTCTGCGCCTTGTTTGTGTATTGCTCTGTGCGTGATGCACATGGCTTTGAACTTTATTCGCTGTTTCAGCGGTAGCCAGTGTAGTATTTTTAGCGCGGGTGTGATGTATTCTCTTCTGGGTAGCTTGAGGAGAAGTCTGGCTGCTGTATTTTGTATGCGTTGCAGTTTTTTTAGAAGTCGTTCGGGCATGCCCAGGTATAGGCTATTGGCATAGTCTACTCTGGACATGATCAGAGCGATGATGGTAAGTGTTTTGTTGGCGAACGACAGGAACGGTAGGATCCTTTTTGCTGCTCGCAGGAGGAAGAAACATTTCTTCTTCAAAAGGATTGGGACGTCCCAGATGACATAATGGAGATTTTGCTTTTAGCCACCAATTCCTTGTACCAGTGTCGTTGGAATAAATTCAGTAACTGGTGCAAGGATAAGAATGTTGAGTGATTCCAATGTGGAACACCTATGGTGCTTTCTTTCCTGCTGCATATAGCAAATCTGGGGTGCCACATGGGAACCAGAAAAGGATACCTAGCAGCGCTTTCCATTTTTAAGCACTCCTCCGAAGAGGATTCCTATTTCAAAGTCCCCTTGATTGTACAATTTCTAGAGTGACTTATTAATGTATACCCTCCAGTCCCATTTAACATACCTGTTTGGGACCTAAACCTTGTATTAAAATTCCTGACATGTATCCCATTCAAGCTTTTACATTCATGCCCTTTAAGGCTCCCAACATTGAAAGCAGTCCTACTTCTCCAGCATGGGGTCTGGCATGGATTCACATGCTCATGAATATTCCCCGTCGTCAGGCTGGGAATCCTCGGTAAAGAAAAAAAAAACAGTATCAGTTTCGTTTCTGTCTTTCGTAGTAATAACCAATCACTGGTCTCTGCGTCATACTGACCACAGCCAATGACTGCCCTCTACCTAAGCACCGCCTCTGGCAGCCATCTTCAGATTTTTACCGCACGTTCATGTGTTGGGATCCTCGTGCTATTGCTCTCGAGCGTTAGTGCTATTTTTTTCACGTTTTTTCTCAAAAACTTCATTTTTTTCGGTCAAAAGAGCCTCAAGCTCCACCGACTCTCCATCCGATCAACGTGGACCCGTGTCGGATTCGTCTGCGCCCCTCAAGGGTGAAGATTTCGTCGAGCTACGTTTTGGAGGACTCCAGAAGCTTCTCAGGCCCGGACATGGCCCTGGAGAAGGGAAGCTCGACGCCCGGAAAGCTGTTCAGGGTCTGCCCTGGATGCCAGCTGCAGAACGTCTTTAAGGAGGACGAACACTCCTTTTGTCTCTACTGCTTACATGAGGACAAGACGCACGTGGAGAAGGACTGTGCGTTTTGCGGCAATATGTCGGAGCGGACCATGAAGGACCGCCATCAACGCCTCGCCAACTGGCTGGAAGGGAAGAGCCCGTCGGGCGAGAAGAAGAGGAAGAAATCCGAGCGGTCTTCTAAGACCTTTGAGGACGCCCCGGCGACGGGGGTCCAACACAAGGCCAAGCACCGCGAGTCCGCTGGCACCGGGAGCGCCGAACGGTCGGGCTCTACGGGCGCCAGGCAGGGCGCACCCTCCCCGGCACCTTCAGCCATGAGCCAACGCTCTGGGTCGGGTAAGAGGAAGGGCGAGCACCCGGCGAAGCTCCTGGAGAGGCCCCGGTCGAGCTCGAAGGCCCCATCGGAGGGGGAGCGAGGCAGTGTCCCCCCCCCCCCCCCCTCATGGATAAGGCGGTGAGCGCACCTAAGGTGGTGAAGGCCTTAATCCATCCGGCCAAGCCCTCTATCGATACTGTCGCGGCGGCCCTGGCTCAGCCTGTGGAGGCTACACCAGTGGTGGCGATCTCGGGGCTCAGTCTCCCTGCCACCTTGGAGGGAGTCCTCTTTTGTGCCCATCGATAGGACCCCCGTGAAATCCCCGGCGGGGAAGAAAAAGGGGGGGGCAGGGCGTTGTCGTAGATTCAGCTTCAACCTCGGAGGAAGAGCTGATCGAGGTCTTAAGCCACGGCCTTGGCGTGGATGAAGACCGGCCCGTCGGGATGGATCCCGACGCGCAGGTGACGACGACATCGTCGAGGGTGCCGACGGGGCCCTTGATCGCCCCTCGGATTCCCCTCTGCCAGCGCCGCAAGACAACTCGGCGGCCATTTTGTTGGCTATACAGTCCTTATGCTCAGTGATAAGGACGAGACTACCGTTGCCGACGGAGGAACCTCTCCCGTCGGGGGATCCTGAACCGGGACCTTCTGGTGTTCCCCCGCCCAAGAAAAGGATTCACCCTCCACCTCCTTTTCAGCCGTCGCGACCCGTCCAGCCCTACTCCCCGTCCACCCGAGGGGATGATACGGGGACTGACACGGCAGCGACGGGTACGGACAACGAGGTATACGACGAGGATCTACCGTAGTCACCTCCCACCAGGGCTTCTCCGCCCGACGAGAGTGGATCGTTCCACTCCATGATCGCCAGGGCATCCGAGCTTTTCCAACTCTGCCCCGAGGAGAAGAAAAAGGAATGATTCCTTTATCAACGGCGCAAGGCCAAGAGGAAGACGGTCCTCGCGGTGCCTCTACTGGACGACATTTGGGATGAGGGCCTCGCCCTCCTCAAGAACCCTTCCACGACGCCAGCTAGAAGAGACCGGTACGAGAAGAAGTACCGGGTCCCGGACGCGGCCCCCCTGTGCCTCAGGGCGCAGCCTACCCCGGACTCCGTCGTCTCTGCGGCGGCCAGGAAGAAAGCAGGGGGGGTGCGGCCTCCACATCGACTTCCCCACCGGACGGCGAGGGAAAGAAATTGGACGCTATGGGACGCAGGGTCATCTCGTCTGCAGCGACGACGATTAAAGCGGCCAACGCCTTGGCTATCGTGGCCCGCTACGACAGGGAGCTATGGTACAAACTGGCTCCCCTGCTGGACTTCCTACCGGACGACAAGAGGGCGGATGCCCTGGAGATCCTACAGGAAGGTGAGGTGGCGTCGGACCACGCCATCACTATTGCGACGGACATCGCCGACACTGGGTTTTGCCAGTTGGGCAACGGCGTGTGCCTTAGGCGGCGTGGATGGCTCAAGGCTACGGACTTCCGTCAAGACGTACAGACCAGAGTCCTGGACATGCCGTTCGATGGGAACAACCTGTTTGGGAAAACAGTGGACGATTCCCTTCAGGCCATTAAAGCGGACACTGAGACGGCCCGGGCCCTTGGGGTTCTGCAGCAACGACGGACGCCCTTTCGGAGCAGCAGAGGCAAGGGCGCCTCCAAAGGTTCCGGCGGCGGTTTCTCCACCTACCGTCAAGCGGCCCGCTCGTCGTCTCAGGAGGCCTACAGAGGACGAGGCAAGTCTGGCGGACCCCGCCGTCGTCGCCAAGGAGGTCAAGGCGGCAAAGCCTCGTCGAAACAGGATTGAACCGGCCGTGGGGTCGGGCCCCCACCGAAGCACCCCGGTGGGAGGCCGGCTGGCGAGCTTCGTCAGCGTGTGGGAGTCCATCTCCACCGACCGTTGGGTGCTGGACGCCTTAGCCCGGGGCCACGCGCTCGAGTTTCAAAGAAGGTGCCCGCGCGTCCCCCCCGTGGCCAGGAAAGAGCTTCACGTCCCTCAGCTTCTCCTGGAGGTAAAGGCGATGCTCAGGAAGGGCGCCATCAAACTCGTCCCAAAGAGGCTTCGGGGCTCCGGAGTTTACTCGAGATACTTCCTCGTGAAGAAGAAGACTGGAGGATGGCGCCCCATCCTAGACCTGCGACTTCTGAACAAGTTCATCAAGGCGCAGAAGTTCCGGATGGTCACCCTCCAGCACGTCCTGGGTCAGCTGGAGGAAGGAGACTTCCTGTCGTCGTTGGATTTGGAGGATGCCTACTTCCATATTCCCATCCTAAAGGGGCACCAAAAATTCCTCAGGTTTGTGGTCCAAGGGCGTTCAAAGCCCTCCCCTTCGGACTACGGTCGGCACCCAGGGTATTCACCAAGTGCCTTGCACCGGTGGCGGCGCAGCTGCGCCGCGAGGGGATCCACGTCTACCCCTACCTGGACGACTGGCTCATCCGAGCCAAGACGAGGGAGCTCGCCGTGGAGCACACGGCAAGGACCGTCCAACTTCTCACGGACCTGGGATTCTCCGTGAACTACGCCAAGTCCCACCTGGTACCCGCGCAAAACGCACTGTTTCTGGGAGCGAAGCTCGACAGTGTCCCTTCTGGCCTCCCCGTCGGAGGAAAGGACCAGGTCCATCCTGGGCAAGGTACAGCGGATGTTGGTTTCCGACGCGGCCAAGGTGAGGTCCATCAAGTCCCTCCTCGGAATGATGTCTTCTTGCCTCTACCTCATTCCCATGTGCAGGCTCCAAATGCGCCCGTTGCAGGAGTTCCTGGACGCGCGCTGGATCCAAACGACGGGCGGCTTCGAGGAGAGGATCACACTCAACGAGAGTTTCCGCCGAGCGGTCCGGTGGTGGGGCACCCGCGCGCACCTGACGGCGGGCATGGACTTCCAGATCACCAGGAGACAGTGACCACGGATGCCTCCCTGGAAGGGTGGGGAGCGCACACCGAAAATCTGCACGCGAGAGGCCTTTGGCTCCCGACGGAGAAGTCCCTCCATATCAATGTCCTGGAGCTCCGTGCAGTGTTCTGGGCCCTCAGGTCCTTCCTTCCGTCCCTCAAGGGCAAGGTGGTGAGGATCTTCACCGACAACACCACCACCATGTTTTACATCAGGAAACAGGGCAGAACCAGGTCCCCAGCACTGTCCAAGGAGGCGCAGGACCTGTGGCATTGGGCCGTCGCCCAAAGGATGTTTCTGGTGCCGTTTCATCTGGCAGGGATAAAAAACACCATCGCCGACTCACTCAGCAGGGAGCTGCGCTCGTGCCACGAGTGGGAACTACGGCAGGATCTAGTGGATCGCCTCTTCCGACGGTGGGGCACACCCCAGATCGACCTGTTCGCGACGGCGACGAACTCCAAGTGCCGGTGGTTCACCAGCAGGTTTCCCCAGGCGAGGAGCATGGGCGATGCTTTCTCGTTCCCCTGGGAGGGCCTGTTCCTCTACGCGTTCCCTCCTTTGCCACTGCTAATCCGGCTCGTCAACCAGCTCAAGAGGTCACGGTGCAGGATGATCCTCGTCGCACCTGCGTGGCCGAGGCAGATATGGTTCCCGGACCTTCTGGACTTGTCAGCGTCCCCGCCAATCAAGCTGCCGGTGGACGCGGATCTACTCTCCAGGGAAGGAGGCGCCATCCTCCACCACGACCCGAAATCGCTGAACTTGCAGGCCTGGCTCCTGCAGCGCTAGAGTTTGGAGGATATGACATACCGGCTGACTGCAGAGAGGTTCTTGCAAAGGCCAGGGTGTCCTCAACTCTTAAATGCTACGGACACAAATGGAAGAGGTTCTCTGTCTGGTACCACGCACAGAAGATTAACCCTCTAGGGATTACGGCTCCCCAGGTACTGCCGTACCTGCTGACGCTGGCCAAAGCTGGACTGGCACACGCGTCCATCAAGATTCATCTTGCTGCGATCTCCCGATACACCAGAACCACGGGCCGGACGTCCTTGTGGTCTCATTGTCTGGTGAAAGAGTTCATGAAGGGACTGTTCAGATCGTTCCCGCCGGTGAAGGCTCCGGCCCCGGCGTGGGAGCTCAACGTGGTGCTGACCAAGCTCATGGGACCTCCGTTCGAGCCTCTGCACTCGGCCCCGTTGAAGTTTCTGTCGTGGAAAACAGAGTTTCTTGTGGCCATCACCTCCGCACGACGGGTGGGAGAGATCCAGGCCCTTTCCTGCAAGGCCCCGTACTTGACTTTTCACGACACGAGGGTAGTGCTCAGGACGCACCCCTCCTTCATGCCCAAGGTACCGTCGGACTTCCATCTCAACGAACCCTTGGTGTTGCCTGTGTTCTTCCCGTCGCCTTCGTCGCCGGCTGAGAGGACTTTGCACTCGCTGGATGTGGCTAGAGCGCTGAAGTTCTACGTGGACCGCACAAAGTGTTTTCGGAAGACGTCAACTCTTTGTGAACTTTGGACCTGTCAATCAGGGGAAGGCTCTCTCGAAGGCTTCCATTTCCAGGTGGCGCTCCGGCTGTATCATGTACTGTCATCGGTTGGCAAACCGACCGCTGCCTGGCCGTCCGAGAGCCCATTCCACCAGAGCGATCGCAGCTACCACGGCGTTCCTTTCTGGTGTGCCCCTGCTGGACATATGCAGGGCTGCTACGTGGAGGTCGACGCACACCTTCACGAAATTCTACTGCGCCGATCGGGATTCCAGGGAGGAGTCCAGGGTCGGCCAAGCAGTGCTGCGCAACCTGTTCGCCTGAGGTGAGCCTGGTGAGGAGGTAAGATGCTTAATGTTGAGTTTGATGTAATGCTTAATGTTGAGCCTTTGCCACCTCCCGTGGTTGTGCTTGTGTGTACTGCTATGTATTCTTTATTCATGAGCATGTGAATCCATGCCAGACCCCATGCTGGAGAAGGAACAAGTTACTTACCTGTAACTGTTGTTCTCCAGCATGGGTCTGGCATGGATTCACATGCGAACCCTCCCGCCTACCCCTCTGCGGCTCTTCACTTGGTCATACTGCCACTTCACGTGCTTCCAAATCTGAAGATGGCTGCCAGAGGCGGTGCTTAGGTAGAGGGCAGTCATTGGCTGTGGTCAGTATGACGCAGAGACCAGTGATTGGTTATTACTACGAAAGACAGATCAGAAACAAAACTGATAGTTTTTTTTTTCTTTACCGAGGATTCACAGCCTGACGACGGGGAATATTCATGAGCATGTGAATCCATGCCAGACCCATGCTGGAGAACAACAGTTACAGGTAAGTAACTTGTTCCTTATCGTAATAACATCAGCCTGCAGGGTAAGTGAGTTGCAGGCTCTTTCTTGCAAGCCTCCATTTATTAATTTGTATAAAGATTGTCATCCTCTGGGTAAAACATCATTCCTACCGTAGGTAGTCCGACTTGGATATCTCGCAGAAGATAACGCTACCAACTTTCTAGCCTCATTCAGGCAAAGCGGGAGAATGCATAGGCTAGACCCGATAAAGGGATCCAAGCTTTTGCATTTCAAAAATGGCTACATTTCGCCAGGTTGATCCTCTTTTTTATTGGGTATACTGGCCCCAAATTGGGCCGGCAGTAACCATACCCTGGTGGATTATACTGCCATTGGAGAATTTTATAAACTTGCAGGAAAGGACCCCCCGGAGGGGCTCATTCCACAAGGGGCATGGCAACCTCTGCAGCTCTCCAAAGGGGTGTCCCAATAAATGTCATCTGTTCAGCAGCCACTTCTTTGTCCAGCATAAGGGGTGGACCCAGCAAGGCAGATGTGCATAAGGATACTTAGCCTTCCTGTTTGCACAACTCGCCTCTTCTGATTTCAAAAGAATTGCAGCTTTTGTACACTTTGCATTTACCTCGTTGACTGAAACTTGCATCCCCATCATGACCTTGCCTAATCCTTGTGTCCAGATCCTCTTGCTGTGTAACGAAACTCGGACTGTTTACGGAATGAGAATGCTCAATATTTACTGCCTGTCTCTTGCTCGCAACCTCCTGACCCGGCCGCTCAATCTTCACTCTTCTGCTAATTGTTTTGGAACTGTTATTCCTCGCACAATGCCAACTCGGAACGGATTACCTGGAAACACGGAAACGTCCTCCAACACTCCACTGTACTTCTGCCAAATGCTGCACCGAAGACTTCCTTACTGGCACAAGTCGCTAGGCGTCCTCGTGCCATCAGGACAGAAAAGTCAAGGATTAGAGACTTACACAGTTGTAGGAGTCATCGTGCAGTCGTGGTTAGGATTTTTTGGAGAAGTACAGTGTTTCCTTGGACCATTTCCCACACAATTAGGAACCATTGCACAGTATCCAACGTTAATGTTACAGGATATTTGTACTGCGCACTATCACCACCGAAGTGGTCCCCTGGCGGCTCTGAAAAGGGAAGAGGAGGGCAGAGCTGGAAAAGTGCAAGAGAGCAGTTATGTGCTGTAGGCGGCCTCAGCCCGGTGGGTTCGTTGGCTGGGCCTGGGGTGTTTAGCGGCCGGTAGTCGCGTACTGTTGTGCGAGTGTGTTTTGTTGCCATGTAGTGAAGTTTGTGTGGTTTGTTGTGCTGTAGGTTTGTGGTTGTTGTAGAGGGGGAAATTGTTAGCACAGTTGGTTAGTTGACATCTCTATCCTGACTTGAGGCGGTGGATTTCTGTATTCTCCCCAGATGGGTTTCAGTAGCACCCCTATGCTTCTGTCATGATCTGAGTCCATCCAGCCTTCAAGGTCCCTTTTACATCTAGCCGCCTCGTCCCCCAGCCTGCCTCGCAGCGCTACTGTTCTTCCCTTACCACTGATACAGCCATTGCACCTGCCTACGTATCCTGATGATTCCAACCACCGTGGTACCTGGTGGGAACTAAAGGGCGAATGTGTATGTTGGGTGGGATTTGGTAGGGTTTGTTGATTCCGTCTCCGTGGGTGTCGCCGGTGTTACACTCTACCCGGTGAGACTTGTATAGTGGAGAGGCCTATCTATGTAATCTGAATATCATACGATGCAGCCTAGAGACAGAGCCCCTATCAAATCTGAGAGACCTATATAGTGGGAGAGGGGCCCATCAATGCAATCCAAACATCACGCAATGTAATATGGACCTATAAACCCTCTAGAAAATTAGAGAGTCCTGTATAGTGGGAGAGAAGTCTATGTAATCTAAATATCACATAATGCCATATGGACCCAGAACCCATACAAAAATTAGAGACCTGTATAGTGGGAGAGAGGTCTATCAATGCAGTCCAAATATCACACAATGCAATTATGACACCAAACCCATGCTAAGCTTGAGAGACCTGTATAGAGGGAGAAGGCCTATTCTCTAGCATGGGGTCTAGCATGGATTCACATGCTCATGAATATTCCCTGTCGTCGGGCCGGGAATCCTCGGTAAAGAAAAAATCAGAATCAGTTTTGTTTCTGATCTCTTTGTTAGTAGTAACCAATCACTGGTCTCTGGGTGATACTGCCCCCAGCTAATGACTGCCCTCTCCCTAAGCCCTGCCTCTGGCAGCCATCCTCAGATTTTTACCGCACGCTCAAGTGTTGGAGTCCTCGTGTTTAGCTCTCAAGCTTTTTGCTGCGTTTTCACGCTTTTTCAAAGAGATTTTCTCATTTTTCGGTCAAATAGAGCCTCAAGCTCCACCGTGTCTACATCCGATCAATGGGGACCCGTTTCGGATTTTTACGCCCCTCAAGGGTAAAGTTTTCGTCGAGTTACGCTTCTTGGAGGAGTCCAGAAGTTTCTGCGCCAACCCAGACATGGCCCAGGAGAAAGGAAGCTCGACGCCTGGAAAGCTGTTCAGGGTTTGCCCTGGATGCCAGCTGCAGAATGTGTTCAAGGAGGACGAGCACTCAATGTCTTTACTGCCTTCATGAGGACAAAACACACGTGGAGAAGGACTGTGTTTTGCGGGAACATGTCGGAACGGACCATCAGGGACCGACCCCTTCGTGTCTCCAACTGGCTGGAAGCAAAGAGCCCGTCGGGTGAGAAGGCACCGCGAGTCCGCGGGCACCAGGAGCGCTGAATGGTCAGGCTCCTTGGCGGTCAGGCTCCTTGGCTGCCAGGCAGGGCGCATCCTCTACAGCACCACGAGCCAACGCTCTCTCTCAGGGAAGAGGAAGGCCAAGAACCCAGCCAAGCTTCTGGAGAGGCCCCGGTCGATTTCGAAGGATCCAGCTGAGGGGGACCGAGGCAGTGACCCCACCCCCAAGGTGAAGGCCACAGGCCCGCAGAAGGTGGTGAAGGCCTTGATTCACCCGGCCAAGGCCTCTATCGAGGAAGTCGCAGTGGCCCTGGTGCAGCCTGAGGATGCTACACCAGTGGAGGCGACCTCAGGGCCCAGAGTTTCCCTGCCACTGCGGAGGGAAGCCTCTTTCAGGCCCATCGAGAAGACACCCGTGAAGACCCTGGCAGAAAAATAGGGGGGGTGGGAGGGGGCAGTGGCCATTGTGGACATGGACACAGCCTCCGAGGAGGAACTGGTTGAAGTCTTGGATGGCCTTGACGAAGGCATCGAAGAGGCCCGGTCCCACGGGAGGGATCCTGACGAAGGGGACGATGAGAACGGCGGCGAGGTTCCTAGTCGACCGTCGCGCCCGTCGCTTCCGGAGCCTCAGGACAACTCGGCGGCCATTTTCTTGGCAATACAATCCTTATGTTCGGAGAGGACGAGATTGCCCCTACCACTGACGGAGGAGCCGGAACCAGGACCGACTGAGGGGCCAGAGCCAGAGGCCTGCTCAACCTTTGCCCACGTCCCCCGTACCTGGGGATGACACAGCCACGACTGGTACGGATGACGGGACGGAGCTCCCATCACCTCCAGCCCGGGCCTCCCCGCTGGACGAGATTGGGTCTTTCCACGCTATGATCGCCAGGGCATCTGAGCTTTTTCAGCTCTGCCCCGAAGAGAAGGAAGGTTTCCTTTACCAACGGCGCGAGGACAAGAGGAAGACAGTCCTCGCTGTGCCTCTGCTGGATGACATCTGGGACGAGGGTCTCACCCTTCTCAACCCGTCTACGACGCCTGCCAAGAGGGATCGGTACGAGAAGTACCAGGTCCTTGACGCGGCACGGCCCCTTTGTGCCTTATGGCGCAACCGACCCCTGACTGTCTACTCAGCGGTGGCCAAGAAGAAAGCAGGGGGCATCGGCCTCAACGTCAACTTCCCCGCCGGACAGCGAAGGAAAGAAGCTGGATGCAATGGGGTGACGAGTTAGCTTGTCGGCAACAAAGATTAAGGCGGCCAACGCCCTCGCGATCGTGGCCCTCTACGACAGGGAGTTATGGTACAAGATCGCCCCCCTGTTGGACTTCCTACCGGACGACAAGAGGGCTGAGGCCCTGGAGATCTTGCAGGAAGGTGAGGTGGCGTCAGACCACGCCATAACGGTGGCAACTGACATTGCCGACACCGGTTTCTACCATCTAGGCAACGGCGTTTGCCTCAGACGACGAGGGTGGCTCAAGGAGACGGATTTCCGCCAGGACGTACAAGGCAAGGTTTTGGACATGCCGTTCGACGGGAACAACCTGTTTGGGAAAACAGTGGATGAGTCCCTCCAAGCCATCAAGGCGGACACAGAGACAGCTAAGGCCCTAGGAGTTCTCCAGCAACGAAGACCGTTCTTTCGAAGCCCCGGAGGCAAGCAGGGTGCCTCAAAGTGATTCGGCGGTGGCTCCTCTATGTACCGCCAAGCGGCCCACTCCTCGTCGCAGGAAGCCTATAGAGGACGAGGCAAGTCGGGTGGATCCCGCCGTAGTCGCCAGGGAGGGCAAGACGTCCTCCAAGCAACATTGAACTGACCGTGGCGTCGGGCCCTCACCGAAGCACCCCGGTGGGAGGCAAGCTGGCGAAGTTAATCGGCGTGTGGGAGTCCATCTCCGATCGTTGGGTGCTGGACACCCTGGCCCAGGGGCACGCCCTCGAATTTCTAAAAAAGTTCCCCCGCATTCCTCCCGTGGCCAGGAAAGAGAACCACGTCCCTCAACTGCTGTTGGAGGTAAGGGCAATGCTCAAGAGTGCCATTGAGCTTGTCCCAAAGAGGCTCCGGGGCTCTTGAGTATACTCAAGGTACTTCCTCGTGAAAGACAGTAGGATGGCGACCCATCCTAGACCTGCGACGACTGAACAAGTACATCAAGGCACAGAAGTTCCGGATGGTCACCCTCCAGCACGTGCTGGGACAGCTGGAGGAGGGCAATTTCCTGTCGTCGTTGGATTTGGAGGATGCATACTTTCACATTCCCATTCTAAAAGGACACGGGAAGTTCCTCAGATTCGTGTCCAAGGGCGGCACTACCAGTTGAAGGCCCTCCTGTTCGTATTGAAGTTGGCACCCAGGGTTTTCACCAAGTGCCTCGCTCCAGTGGCGGCGCGGCTGCGCCTGCAGGGGGTCCACGTCTACCCCTACCTGGACGATTGGCTCATCTGCGCAAGGACAAGGGAGCTCGCCGTAGAACACACAGCAAAGACCGTCCAGCTGCTCACGGACCGGGGGTTCTCCATCTTCCCCAAGTCCCACCTGGTCCCCTCTCGTCGCACTGTTTCTGGGAGCCAAGCTCGACACAGTGGCACGTCTGGCCTTGCCGTCGGAGGAAAGGACAAAGGCCATCCTAGGCAAGGTGCAGCGTCTGCTGGCCACGGACGTGGCCAGAGTGAGGTCCATCAAGTCCTTCCTCGGGATGATGTCCTGTTGCATTTATCTTGTGCGCCTGTGCAGGCTTCGGATGCGCCCTCTACAGGAGTTCCTCGATGCCCGCAGGATTCAAGCGACGGGCAGCTTAGAGGACAGGATCCTTCTCCGAGACCTTTCCGACGAGCGATCCGGTAGTGGGGCACCCGCGCTCATCTAGCGGCAGGGGCAGACTTTCAGACCCCGGCCCACCAGGCGACGGTGACAACGGATGCCTCCCTGGAGGGGTGGGGAGCCCACACCGGAGATCTTCATGCGAGAGGCCTTTGGCTCCCGGAGGACAAGCCGCTCCACATCAACCTCCTGGAGCTCCGGGCAGTGTTCTGGGCACTCGGGTCCTTTCTCCTGTCCCTCAAGGACAAGGTGGTGAGGATCTTCACCGATCACACCACCACAATGTTATACATCCGGAAGCAGGGCGGAACCAGATCCCCAGCCCTTTCCAAGGAAGCCCAGGACATGTGGCATTGGGCCGTTGCTCAAGGGATGTTTCTGGTGCCGTTTCATTTGGCAGGGATAAAAACCATCGCCGACTCACTCAGCAGAGAGCTGCGCTCGTGCCACGAGTAGGAACTACGCCAGGATCAAGTGGACCGACTTTCAGCGATGGGGTAAACCCCAGATTGACCTGTTCGCGATGACGACAAGTGCCAGAGGTTCGCCAGCAGGTTTCCCCAACCGAGGAGCATGGGCGATGCTTTCTTGTTCCCCTGGGACGGCCTGTTCCTATGAGTTTCCTCGTTTGCCGTTGCAGCTCTGACTCATCAACCCGCTCAAGAGGTCCTGGTGCAGAATGATCCTCGTCGCACCGGCGTGGCCGAGACTGATCTGGTTCCCGGACCTTCTGGACTTGTCAGCGTCCCCACCAGTCAAGCAGTCGACAGACGCAGATCTTTTCTCCAGAGAAGGAGGCGCAATTCTTCATCACGACCCGAAGTCGCTGAACTTACAGGCCTGGCTCCTACGGACATAAGTGGAAGAGGTTCTCTATCTGGTGCTGTGCACAGAAGATTAACCCTCTGCGGATTACGGCCCCTCAAGTATTGCCGTACCTTCTGTCGCTAGCCAAAACTGGAATATCTCATGCTTCAATCAAGATGCACCTGGCAGCTATTTCCCGATACACCAGGACTACAGGGCGGTTATCTCTGTGGTCTCATCGCCTGGTTAAGGAATTTATGAAGGGACTGTTTTGATCATTCCTGCCGGTGAAGGCGCCAGCCCTGGCGTGGGAGCTCAACGTGGTGCTGACCAGGCTCATGGGTCCACCATTCGAGCCATTGCATTCGGCCCCGTTGAAGTTTGTTGTGGAAAACCACGTTCCTGGTGGCCATCACCTCCGCACGACGCGTGGGAGAGATCCAGGCACTATCCTGCAAGCCTCTATACCTGACCTTTCACGATACAAGGGTAGTGCTGAGGACGCACCCCTCCTTCATGCCCAAGGTGCCGTCGGACTTCCATCTCAACGAGCCCTTGGTGTTACCAGTCTTTTTCCTGTCGCCGGCCGAGAGGACTTTGCACTCGCTGGATGTAGCTAGAGCGCTGAAGTTCTACGTGGACCGAACAAAAGAGTTTTCGGAGGACATCACAGCTGTTTGTGAACTTTGGACCTGTGAACCAAGGGAAGGCTCTCTCGAAGGCTTCCATTTCCAGATGGCTCTCCGGCTGCATCATGCACTGTCATCGGTTGGCAAACCGACCATTGCCCGGCCGTCTGAGAGCCCATTCGACCAGAGTGGTCGCTGCTACCACGGTGTTCTTGTCTGGTGTGCACCTGCTGGACATCTGCAGGGCTGCTACGTGGAGGTCGACGCACACCTTCACAAGATTCTACTGCGTCGACCGGGATTCCAGTGAGGAGTCCAGGGTCGGCGAAGCAGTGCTGCGCAACCTGTTCGCTTAAGGTGAGCCTGGTAAGGAGCTAAGAAATGCTTAATAGAGTTTTGATGTAATGCTTAATATTGTGCCTTTGCCACCTCCCGTGGTTGTGCATGTGTGTACTGCTATGTATTCTTATTCATGAGCATGTGAATCCATGCCAGACCCCATGCTGGAGAAGGAACAAGTTATTTACCTGTAACTGTTGTTCTCCAGCATGGGTGTTGCTAAATCCGAGGATGGCTGCCAGAGGCGGGGCTTAGGGAGCTTGGGGAGAGGGCAGTCATTGGCTGGGGGCAGTATGACCCAGAGACCAGTGATTGGTTACTACTAAGAAAGACAGATCAGAAACGAAACTGATACTGAAACTGATTTTTTTTCTTTATCGAGGATTCCCAGCCTGACTATTCATGAGCATGTGAATCCATGCCAGACCCATGCTGGAGAACAACAGTTACAGGTAAGTAACTTGTTCCATCCCCCTGTGTAATGTTGGTTTGCTAAGTGGCTAGGATTCTGGGTAGAGTTGTAGCTCTCACCTAAACCAGGCCACTCCTACATTACTCGTCCTTGTAGTTGATGGTTGACGGCTGGTCACTGGGGGACACTGGCTGACACATCCCGGGGCGCCGCTGTTGGAGCTGCCCTAGTCCCTGGGGTGCATGGGCAGGTAATCACTGGAGGGTGTGGGTTAGGAAGGTGTGAATAGTGAAGTTGGCGAGGGGAAGGTGAGCGGAGTACATGGGAATGAGGGGGGGTGCACAGAGGCAGAAATTAAAGTGAAAGGCCCAGAGGATCTCCCAGGTGCCTGGTCTCACCTGCCTTGCGGGATCGGTGTGGGGGCAGGGAGAGAGATACTACTGTTGGCCTACGGGGCTCAGTGATACAGGAGTCGGTCACCAGAGGGGAGGGCCACTCATCTGCACATCCTGGATGGTAGTGGCTTGCAGGTCGAGGTGGGAGAAACACAGACTCAAGGCAGCCTATGGTAAGTCTTGTACCCTATTCTCATGTAACACTACTGTATTCTTTCATAGCAAACACTTAATTTTATTCCTCTGTTTCATAGGTTCCAGGTACAAACATTCAGACCGTTCTCCCTACCACCCACAAAGACAAATCTACAGATACTCCATTAAGGTCAGACCACCGATTTGTTTCATGATTCTGAGTGCACGTACAAGAACAAGAGTTTGATAACTTGTTCTTTACAGTTCCTGAGGGTTACATTGATGGGAAGAATTCTACAGCTACACTCCGTGGGCTAAAACCAGATTCTCACATGACTAAATTGATTGATAGTCCCACCTCCAAAGTGTCATTGCTTTGGGAGTCTATCACAAGATTAGGAAGACGCAATCCATTTGAAGAACAAGTCACTTACCCCTAGTAAGTCTTTCAATTGGATGTTCCTCCTGCATATTCCGAATTGCCCCTCCCAGCCTACCCCGCCATACAATTTACATGTATTACAATCTACGCTTTCTGAGAGCTTGCGGTCTTGTTTATCCCTGGTTAATTCCTCAAAGGGGAACAGAAAAAAAGAACTGAAGCCAATGGGTGTTGCATGCGCCATTTGTACTGACAATGGTGTTGACGCTAGATGGAGGCCCTCGAGGGACATTGATGCAATGACATTGCATACAGCGCTCACTCTGCCGAATTTTTTTTTGCAAAGCTGGCGAGATGTATCACGTTGAGGAATGCGTGGTAGGAACATCCAATCGGAAGAATGTTATTGGGGGTAAGTAACTTGTTCTTCTGTACGCTTTTCCGCCCGTTCCCGTCATTCCTCCTATCAGGAGGTTGAGGAAGTTTGGGAAATCCATGATACTGATTGCTCCGGAGAATGTGGTACCCGTATCCTCTGGAAATGGCCATCTGCCCTCAGAGTAGTCTTCCCCAAGGAGAGTACTTCACTCTCAGAAGAGGGATGTTGTGGGGGGGGGGGGGGTGGGGAGGAGGCGGTGTTGTCCATCTAGAAAGCAGTACTGAGTCTTCATGCCTCGCTTCTGAAAGGGTAAGATACAAAGATTGGGACCTCCCGGAAGACCTAATGGAGGTGTTGCTTTCGTCCAGAAGGCCAGCAACAAAATCTCTGTACTGCTGCCCTTGGAACAAGTTTTACGGTGCAGGGAAAAGGTTTGATCCTTTCACATGTAATGCCACTACAGTATTGTCTATTTTGTTCTTGCTCAATCTAGCCGATCTAGGGCTTCAGGTCTCCACAGTAAAGGGATACTTGGCAGCGCTTTCAAGTTTCAAGCATTTGCCTGATGTTCTTATTTCAAGGTGCCCGTATTACATTTTTTTTAAAGGGTTAATAAACCTTTCCCCCAGTCCCTTTTATTCTACCAGTTTGGGAGCTGAACTTGGTGTTAAGGCATCAAATGGGGACACCTTTCGAACACTTGCTTTCTTGTACACTCAGAATGCTAACCCTCAAGATTGTCTTTTTAGGGCAGTACATCAGCCTACTGAGTTCTTTCTGCTAAACCACCCCTTGACAACCTTTTTTCTAAAGTCTAGGCAGTGTTGAGGGTGCGCCCTTCATTCTTACCTAAGATGGTATCCGAATTGCATTTAGCATAGAAAATAGTGTTACCTGCCTTTTATCCACCACCTCACCATTTAGACCCTAGAAGGGCCAGAATGACTAGGGCCAGGCAGGATGACAAGCTTTTTATAGGTTATATTCAGGCCATAAATTAGGGTTAGCTTTCACCAAGCAAACAATTTAATTCTGGATAATCATATGCATTTCAGAATGCTATTCATTAGCTGGCAAAGATTTGCCTGATGGCCTAAAAGTGCATTCCACCCCAGGAGTGGCTACATCCCTTCTTCAAAGAAGGGAGCCCGTGCAAGACATCTGTAACTACCGTCAGCAGATACTGACTTTCAGGAAGACAGATTTGGCAAAGCTGTACTTCATAGCGTCAATCAGCAATAATTCTGTGCCCACCTCCTTAGACTGACTGCTTTTAGGAGTGTATCAAAGATGAGGAATATGTTGGAGGGCACAATCCATTTGAACAAATTACTTGCCCCTGGTTATGGTCTATATGGCATTTATAACATGCCTATACACAAGTGTTTCAAGATGTGACGGGCAAGGGAGGGGAGACATAGGGAGGACAAAAAAACTATCTTACTAGGCCTAGTGACATTGAGATTGCACAAGTGCAGGGGAGCATGGGAGTTGGGAAGTGGGCGTATGGACAAGTGCAGGACAAGGAATCCACAAGTAGTGCAGCCAGTAGGTGGCAAATGCAGGTGTTAGAAGAGCAGACAAAATGTGTCTTGAGTGCAGGAAAGGGCACTGTAGGGTTACAGATAGGCCACAAGGGCAGGAGTTGCCAGGAGGCAGTGCTGGTATGCAGCTGGACAGTCAAGGGATCTGGGCCCGAATTCCGAGGGTAGCCAAGTTACCAGTGCATGTATCGCACAGATCAGCAGGGGAGAGGAAGAGAGCAGGCAGAAGCAAAGGGGACGGTCTTGAGGTGCTTCTGGAACCAGAGATGGTTCTGCTCAAGTTTTAGAGGGGCCGTTCCAGAGGTAGGCACCAGCCGAAGAAAGATCTGCCCCCAAAGTGTTGCTTGGAGAAGCGACTGACCCTCAGGGAGTTGGAGGAGTGAAGAGCTACAGTAGGAAGATATTTCCGTAGAGGGCATTGGAGGTATTGCCGTCCCAGTCCCCAGAAAGCCTTGTGGACAATGCAGGGGGTCTTGAACTTGATCCTTGCAGCTACTGGGAGCCAATGGAGTGATTTCAGAGCTGCAGAGATGCCTCTCCCTGGGCTACAGGCCAAGGACCGGTCTTGCAGTCCTGTTCTGGATCAGTTTAAGAGTTGAGGCAGGCAGGTTCAGAATGAGGCTGTTGCAGTAGTCCAGCCTAAAGAGGAGCAGAGCTCTGCAGAAAGTGAGCTTCTGGGGGCGAGTGGGGAAAGGAAGAATACCTCTGAGGGGGTGCAGCTGGTAGTTAGATTTCTTAGAGACTTAGATGTGAGGATAGTGTGGCATCGGAAGTGTGCGGCCAGACGGTGACAGGAAATGAAGGTGCTGGTTAGCCGATGAGCATCTGTCTTACTGGCATTAAGGCAGAGATCGTTGACACACCCCTCCAGGATTGTGGACAAACAGTCCGGGATGGGCGACGTGGAAGTTGCGGCTGAGCGGAGCCTGAAAGCAAGCAGTCATCCGCATAGCACTGAAAGTTGGAGCAGAGAGCAGCTATGTGGTGGGCGAGAGGTGCCAGGTATTGGTCGAACAGCCAGGGAGAAGATTGGACCCCTGGGGAACACCACAGGTAGAGGGGGGGGGGGGGGTTGTGGAGGGGAAGAACTTAAGTTGGACCTGGGAGGGTCGGTTGGAGAGAAGGGGGGTCAGCCAAGCCAGGGCCTGATCAGTGATACCCAGGTTATGACAGAGCCGGTTGAGCAGGATGGTATGGTTGACTATATCAAAAGCAGAATAGAGATCGAGTCGGATGACGACAGAAGGGTGTTTGGTATCCAGGTTTGAGAGCAGGTCTTCACGGATGTTCAGGAGAGCAGTGTTCGTGCTTCTGGCCGTTCTGAAGCCAAACTGATGGTCATGGAGACGACCCACAGATTCAGTGTGGAGGTTAAGCTGGGAGATGGACAGCTTTTCCAAGCATTTGCCCAGAAAGGAGTAATGGAGATCGGGTGATAGTTAGCCGGACAGGAGGGGTCGGCGGAGGGTTTCTTAAGGAGAGTGTGCAAAAAAGTCTTTGAGCAGGCAGAAGGGGAGGTTCCTGTGGTGAAAAAGTGGTTGCAGAAGTTGGCCAAGGCTGGATTAAGGGTGTAAATGTGGTCCTTGTTTTGGATGTACAAGGAAGATCCTGTTTTGACAAGACTGTCATAGAACAGACGTGTCTAGAATCCTAGTCGGGGGTGAATAGAGCGAAGGAAGAGAAGGGAGGAGAGGCGGTGGCCACAGGAAGGCCAGAGGTAGAGGAAAAAGTAGAAGAGGGTGGACAGGATGTCCTGTTTATTTTAGATGAATGTGAAGTCAAGGCCGTGCACAGGGCCTGGGAGGGGACAGGAGAGGTAGAGATTGCAGCAGGATAAGCCAGCTCCTGGCAGATTTTAAAGAGATTGGCCGAGTTGTTAGATGCCCCAGAGAGACAGGCTTGGTTGTGTGCCCTCTTTGCCTGGACAATCGGTACTGCCTTTGGAGCAGGCAGCAGGCCATTTTGTCAGAGGGTACACAAGATGCCCTCTCAGCCGCCCTACACTTGCATTTAAGGGTGACGAGGTCCGAGTCATACCAAGAGTTGCACTTGGCTTTGGGCTTCAAGCAGATCCTCATGACTGGGGCTAGTACGGCAAAAGTGTCCGATAGAAGAATGCAGGTTGGAAAGGGCTGTGTTGGAATGGGAGTCAGCCAGAGGTGCAGGAGTGGGGAGAGAAAGATGCGGCAAAAGCCTCAGCTGACACGCTTCATGGGTCGGATGATGGAGAAGGTGGGTGGCAGTGCTGGGGTTGGCTCGGCCTGAGGGGAAGGGAGGGAGGGAGGGAGTTGGCGGGGGAAGGGGAGGCAGAGGGAGAGACTGGTATTCAAAGGAGTAGACTGGCAGAGGAATGATAGAGGCAGGGATCCACTCCAGGAAGATCAAAGCTACACCCCCCCCCCACTGGGATGGTTGGATCTGGATGCAGAGAGGATCTTGTAGCCATCAGGGAGATTGTCAAAACTCGTGACAGATCTGGCAATGAACCATGTCTCGGTAATACCGAGACCCTCAAGGTCTCGTTCTTCAAGGAGACTGCAGATGTCAGGAGTGTTTGCTACTCTCAAATCTGGCCCAGCTGTCCATGTGGAGAATGTTGTCACACTTGAGAAACTTCTGTAGAGGGGTACAGGTCAGAGGTACGCCCTGCAGAAGTGTAGAATGAGCCTGGTGGGTAGAAGAGGAAGGAGAGGGCAAGGTAGCCAAGGAGGAGGATGAAAGTGCCAGAGAGTTGGTGGAGGCAAAGGAGCCGGAGAAGGGACAGAAGGGAAGTTGATGAGGCACAGGAAGCATCTATCAAGGAGGTTGGCCTCAGGACCTTGGACCAAGACTGTGCCATTTAGGTAAACATTATTGATGGTCTTAGAGTAGTGGAAGTGCGCCCGGAGGGCCTCCTACGGGGTGTCTACATTATTGGAGTGGAGGAAAAAGGGCACAGAGACCATATGTGGAGTCATGGGTCTGGCGAAGGAACGACGGAGGATGTCAGTGAGGGTCTGTCTAGAGGATGTGCCGGCGTAGGTATGTTATCAGCGCTAGGGAGGCCTGGGTTGAAGACCAGGATATCCCTTTTGAACTTCTTCCTACCAGACCTAGGACAGTCAATAGAGAAGCAGTTAAAGAAGAAAGGAGGGACAGAGCACCATCAAGGATGCAGAGGGAGGGGAGAGGGAGTTTCGAGTGGGGTGCTAAGGGGGGGCAAACAATGGTAAGTGGGAGCAGACACTATGGGCAGGCACAAGAGGGGAGCAAGCCCACAAGACTAACTAATTAATAAAAATACACAATGGGCTTCGTGAGACAAAAAAGCAGTCATGTAGATGTGTTCCTTTTTTCTTTCAGGTTCCTTGGTTCTTCTGTTAACTGGTTTGTCGCAACACGAAACAACCAGACAGAGCAAGAGCAAAGTGAAAGAACAATGGTCAAGGGAACCGAAGGAGAAGAGTGAATAACATACAGAAGTTGGCAGTACAAGTACACAGCAGTCAAGATGGAAGACACGAGAATAGTGCAGTCACGCAAAAAAGGCCTAGAAGAAAAAAGCAACAGAGCAGCAACAGGGGCTGAGATAAGGAAAAGGGCAGGGGGAAAGGGACTACGGGGGGAGCAGGCGATGCGCAGAGGAAGCATTGGTGCGAGCAACCAAGGATGGAAGTGGCATGGAGCACACGCAATCTGGGATTGCGAGGGAACCACACAGGCAGGGGCACGCAGGTTCGAGGCTAGCAGGGATGGAAGGGCGAGGAGCCACGCAATTGAGAATTGAGGGAACCATGTGGGCAGAGGAGGCTCAGACGCGAGCTTAGCCAAGTAAGGAAGGGGTGAGGGAGTTCAATGGAACCACACAGGAAGGAATCGACAGGGAAGGGGGGCCGCACCGTACAAGGGGAATGCGCAGAGGGGCAGGACTCAGGGAGGGGTGGGGGGCAAACAGGAGGGTGAGTAGTCTGCACTCGCGGTCTATGTCGCAGACAACATCGCTGCCGAACACCTGCATTGCTCAACACCAAAGACTTGTCCTTCATGGGATTTGTCGCAGATGATCCGTACTTCAGATTATATAGGCTCTGAAGCGTGGACATAGCAAACGTGCTACGTTTCGTCGGGCAGCATCTCCTGCGCACTTGCGTCGCTCAACACTGCGGACTTGTCCTGTGAGGGCTTTCAACTGTATGTTACTCCTACATATTACTCATTACCCTTCCGTCCTTCCCCTCTTAGTTGCTGAATTTCTTTTCTTTTATACTTTCTGCTCAACGTGTGGTTCGCATATTACACTGCTGAGCATTCAGTGATAAAACTAGAACTGAATCGATGGTCGCCACGCAAGCAACTTAAACTGGCGTCCACCTCAGTCGAGGACATAGCCAAATACGATGCACAAAAAAAATCCAAAGCTCAAGCAGACATGCTAATATATCATAGATGACAAATACATGGGAGGAACATCCAGTCGAAAGAACATTACCAGGGTCAATTAAACTAATTCTTCTGGAACTCGGTTGTGGATTGGGACCAGACAGTCCCAACCTACTTCTTTGCTCCTCCCACTCATGCCCTGCACTAGCCCGCAAAGCCTTTGTTTCCCAGGCAAGTGCAGGACTATACAAGGATTTTCATCACCTGAAAGGGTAGGAAGAAGGCAAAAACACATGATGGCCAAGGTACAAATGAAAACCTTGTGCCAAAGACATTTTAGGACACTAAACAGTTGGTAGCCAAA
The DNA here is from genome assembly GCF_040938575.1 of Ambystoma mexicanum. Lineage (NCBI taxonomy): Eukaryota > Metazoa > Chordata > Amphibia > Caudata > Ambystomatidae > Ambystoma > Ambystoma mexicanum. Next base: position 637,892,717 of record NC_090938.1, on the reverse strand, counting down.
CATGGTGAGGATAACCAAAAAGATAGTAAAGTACCGAAAAGTAACTCTTAAGCACATCTTAATGAACAGAGAAATCCCTTGAGTGGAGTCTGTGGTTACACAAAAAAACAAGTGCACTGTATTGGAACATGATTGTTGCCTGTTTGGATAAGGTTATCATTGCACAAAGTAAGACTAAAGGAAACCGCGTTTCTCTGTACTGACTGTCTGAAGGACTTGTCATTTTTCCCATAACATGCTAGTAAGAAGGCCAGAAGAGGGAAGCAGAAGGCGTCACTGCACTGTAAAATGGTTGGACCGTGTGTAAAGCAAAAGGTTTAGGGGTCCATAGATCATGGAGGAAAAGTTGGTTCTAGAGCACTTTCCCAACAGGAATCATGATGGTGGGCTATTTCTGATGCTCACCCTCAGGTCAAAGGTTTCTGCAGGTCCTCTTCAAATTGTTTTTAATAGATTTCTATTGGGTTGCATCCTGCTTGGCTGCATCTCTTCTGGGGCTGGAGTATCTCGAACATAACACTGGAGCACTTCAAGGCCTGTACTGGCATCCCATGGGCTTGGTTGCGGTCTTGTCTTTACCTGTGGGGCAGAACTGTCATGTCAGTTTCCACCTAAACGTGGCTTTGACCTGTAATTTCCTATGAAGCGCTTTTGAACCCACCTGGAACTCGCCCAAGGTGACTAGAGGTGCATTTTAGCAAGTACCACTGAATTCAGTTTTGATGTCTTGCATTAATCTCCTGCCTATGAAGAATGCATGGTTACAATGTATTGCTGCACTTAATTTTTAGGAGTGTGATGAGTGTAATGAGTTGGTGCTGGTTTGTTCTGATTATTGTTGGCCTCTGTTTTTAAAATTAGCAACCACTTAGCAACCACTTTGTAAACTGGAATTAGCCCATTCAGTACATCATAGTAACTTGTGAAGTCCTGTCCAGATAATTAACTAGCCTGATTGAGTTATTTTCATTTGATCAATGTGTTTTTATCTTTATTGAATGTACAGTCGAAATGTATTGAACAGGTTCCTGTTTGCATATGTTAAATTGTACATAATTCATCTTGAATTCATTATGCTATTTTCACTGTTTGTATTTGTACATATTTATTGAATGCCGAAAGCTGACAACTGTTCAATTTTGCGATACTGTAAGCTTTGGCGCCTGCTTATTTTATTTGGTCATGTGCATAGGCTGTGTTCATTAATTTGCATTGAAGATATGGAAACTTACTTCTGTTTATTAAATATTGTACTAAATTCTTGGAAGGCTATTGAAAGGTAGTTTTTTTCCCCCTTTTTTAGTGCTCATTCCAGTAAGAGCATAAGAGCATCAGGCTGTGCAGCAAATAGCATTTTTGTTATTTTCAAACTACACATGCTTTATTTTAGATTATCTTGTGTAATCGTGGGCACTGCTCATCTGTCAATTCAGTGAATAGATCCACCAATCACACCATTCTTGTGCTAGTTACTGTGCTGCAGCTACCTTTTTTTATAATGGCTTTTCTCTTTTCTCTAGAGCAATCATGAAGCTCAACGGGCACCAGATGGAGACCCACGTCCTCAAGGTTTCCTACATTCCTGATGAACAGTCCACACCAGCACCAGAAAATGGGCGTAGAGGAGGATCTGGGACCCGCGGTGGACCCAGACAGGGTTCGCCAGGCCCCTCAGCAGGGCCTTCTAAGCATCACTCAGCCGATATACCTCTCAGACTGCTGGTTCCCACCCAGTATGTTGGTGCCATCATTGGCAAGGAAGGTGCCACGATCCGCAACATTACCAAACAGACACAATCCAAGTGAGTGCTGAACACAACTACCCTTTACATACCACTCCCCCTAGATCTTGGTTATTTCTTTTGAAAACTTCCATTCTTTGTAAATCTTGTGTTAAATCTGAAAAACAATGTAGGTCTTTGCACTATGTATGCCACTATTCTCGGACATCCACTCTTACTATGTACCTTACTGACATTAGGTCAATAGACTAATAATACCTTACTTTATTATGTTGCTAATTTTGGTTTCCAAAATTAGTATACCTACCCCGCACCCAAACTGGACTTGATTTATCAACAGTATACACCTAATAGAGATCCCTTAGGGTTTATTATAGAGGAGAAATCCCATTTTGACCATCACCATAATAGCAACCTGGACCAATGACCGTCCTTTAATATTAAGTTCACCCAGGATTTACCCGAAACTAAACTACCACTCCACACATCACATAGAAACACCAGACTCTGCTCCAGGCTGACCAAACCCACCCAAACCACCTGCCAACTCCAAAACTAATACAGGCGTTAGGAAAAATTGCCCACCCATCAAACAAAACACCAAATCCATGAATATCATACCTACCACTCGCCCCACTACTAAGTCCGATGATTGTATCTACAAAAAGTAGCAGAGTAAACTCCCTACTGCGATACCTCACGAAGAAGTAAGCAATTGCACCTCAACAAACCCATTGTCGGGCAACCCTGTCCCAGACCTTAAGGGCTCCCTAATAAATGCTATATCCTTAGTGGCTCAGGCCATTGAGATAGCTGACCTAATTCTGACGGAAAACTATGATTTTCTAGCTAAAACTGAATCGTGGCTTCATGCAGCAGCAGGCCCGACCCTCTTGTTTGCAGTACCTGATAACTATACCGTTCTCAGTGCAGATCGGGTTGACGCACGACGAGGAGGTATAGCTCTCATAGCTAAATTACCCTTATCTGACTCCCAAATGCTCACCATCCACCTTATTTACAGACCTCCAGGCCCCATCGGGACATTCGAGGAGGATATCTCCACTATCTTATCTAAAAACTCCTTCTGTACTCCTGCTAGGGGATCTCAATCTGGGTTTCAATGACACCAACGACCAGCAAGCCACAGCAATTACCAATGTACTTAAGGAACTTGGCCTTACCCAAAGAGTGACTCTATTTACACAAGACAAAGGGAGAACACTCGATTGGGTGGCAGATTTGGACTGTAATGTCTCTATTACTGCCATAAGCCCACAGCTGTGGACAGACCACCTCCTTATATCATTCACATTAACAGTTAAAACTGCGACATCTAAAAATAACCCACTGGCTCCTCTCAACCTAACTAGGAATAAAAAAAGTAACGGCAGATAAGCTCTTACCACTTGTATTACTGACTCCCAATTCACTGCCAGACACTAATGATACTACTACTTTAGTAGATGAATAAAATAAAACTGACTAAAGCCTTAGATACCATTGCGCCCCCTCCCAGCCCCTACAAATCAGGAAAACCAAACCCAGAGCACACTTGAACTCTTGGTTCAACCCTCACCTCAAAACCTTAAGAGCTGAGAAAAGAAAATGTGAAGCTACTTTGAGGCATTTACCCTCTGAAAATAAATCTACCCGTACCAATATCTCCTCACTTTATAAGAAATACTTTTTACCAAGCAGGAAACCTACAACAGGATTCTTCAAGCACAAAGTAACTTTTTGTAATCTTGAAAGAGCTTGAATCCTCTTTGCCTGTGGCTGATAACTGCGCAAAGGATAAACTATGGTGCTCTAATATACTGAAGGCCCTAACCAACAAAGTCACTACTCTTCAAGCCAAGATTGCTGACAAAAAAGCTAATTTACCTAATGTCAACACACCAACTAGTATGCCTATGATCTTGCATAAACCACCACAACGCTTTAGCTTTGCTAGAGTCTCAATTCTTGAGGTTGAAAAAATCCTCCTCTCCCTCAAACCTCAAACTGTCAGGGAGATAAATGCCCAGCTCACATTTTTAAAGATGCTGCAAGAGACTTTGCACCTTTCTTAACTAAACTGATCAATGCCTTTATTCTCATTGGGCATTTTCCCGAGCAATCTAAAGGAGTCCTGGGTCCTCCCCTCCTCAAAAAACAATTGCTAGATCCATCCATACCCACCAACTGTAGGCCTATCACGACAGTGCCATTCCTCCTTAAAATCTTAGACCGGGTGGCATATCTCCAGATACAGGAATAACTAACTCAACATCCTAGGAGTCCGCCAATCAGGCTTTAGGCTGCAACACGGCCCTGAAACAGCGTTGATTGATCTTAAGGCCCAGATCGACCAGATTAAGGCTACTCCTACTACATTTCTCGGCGGCCTTCGTCTTGGTTGACCACAAGGTCCTATTTAATAACCTCAATTCAACAGCTCACTTTTCTCAAGCCATAGTTTGGATCCAATCCTTTCTGAGCAACAGGACTAAATCTTCTCGCCATCAGCAGCAGACCCCATTCGATTACATGTGGAGTGCCACTGGGTTCCTGTGTCTCACCCACAATGTACAATATATTCACAAAGCCCCTTTTCAAAGATCTGGACTATCTTGGTGTCACCTACACTAACTATGCAGATACCCAGATTATCATACCGCTTACCGGGGATTATGACCAGGATTTGGCCTTGGGAAATGAAATCTATCTCCTCTTTCAGGCATGGATGGCTCGCCATGGTCTATGCCTAAATGATGACAAAACTGAGCTTATTATTCTGGGAACTACGTTCAACCTTAATGAACTTGGGAATAAATACCTCTTAACATTGATGGCAACATTATCAAAGTTGCGAAGGAGGTAATACTAGGTTTTTATTTAGACTCCACACTCTTTCGTCAAACAGGTTAACTCGATGGCCTCTGCTTACACCTGTAATATAATCAGAGCCAGCCAACCGTTCCTATCAAACAGTTGCACTATTCTGGCTCGTGCTCTAATTTTGTCCAAACTGGACTATTGTAACTCCCTATACCTGGCTGCCATTAAGTACATTATCAACAAGATTCAAGTTCTCCAGAATAATGCCTTCAGAGCGGCTCAAAGCGTATTTAGAAAAGAACACACATCTTGGGTAAGGAGACAGAATAAATGGCTGTCCACCAGTGACATAATTCTGCTTAAAACGGCCTTAACACAAGTGCCTTAACAACGCTGCACCTTGCTACCTTAGGGAGAGAATCAATAGAAAAACGTCCAGTCGACCCACCAGGACTGCAAAGAAACTGTTTAGTTGTACCTAGGTTCAAAGTGACCAAAGCAGGAGGGAGCAGTTTCCCGGTCAAAGCAGCATAGTTATGGAATTTAACCCTCCCTTCCCCCCCTTCCTGAGGGTGGACTAAACCTTTCTGAAATTCAGGCATAACATCAAATGGCTGAGAGAAAAAGACCTCCGACTCACTCACCTAATCACTGCTACTCTACCACTTACTAGTGGGCTCTGCAAATAGTTCTAACAATGCCTTTGCTGAACCTCAACCTTGTAAATTATGTATTTTTTTTTTGTGTATTGATGATTCCTTTTGTATGTATATACCTGTCGCATAATCCTTTGACGCATTGATTGATCTGTAAATATTGTTTTATGTAATTGCCTAACTTTAAGCTGAAAGTAATCATGTTTCTGATGTTTGTCAATCTGCTCAGAATCACATGCTGTGCATAGGTCCGACATCCAATGGTCACTGCGGAGTATTGCATTTTGTTTTTCGTAGTCGAAAAGGGGACGTCGACAAGGCGTGTCTGTAACGCTGTCCCTATAGTGACGTGCGTTGTACCCACAATCCCTCACGCGTCGAGGTCCCTCAGATTGTTTTTTTCCGCCCAGCTTCTGGTCGCCTTACGCGGAGCTCCTAGAGAGACATTGCAAATACTTACTACGGACCTCGGTCCTTAATTATACTTATTATATTGTTAAAGATCCCTCCCCTCGACGTTAGCTGTGAAGCGGTTTCTCCGCCGAGCAAGTTTTCGACGGAGGGGAAGAGACGGAGGAGATCCTTCGGCGCTGCCGAACACGTGGCCTGGCCTCGCCGGCCAACATACAGTAGGGAGAGTGGGGGTTCGAACTTTTATCTTCTCTTTGAGAATGTCTTTCTTTCTCCCCTATCTTTCCCTTGGGGTTGTTATCACCAGTTATTATTGCCTCAGCTATGGAGAGGACACCTTTTAAGTTTTGCCCACGCTGTAGGGGCAAATACACTTGGAAGGACAAACGCAAGCTCTGTAATTGTTGCTTGCCCCTCGATCATAAGGAGGACAGCTGCGTGGCCTGTAAGCTAAAGAAAAAGCCCCTGTTAGTCAGTCTATTCTGCTCCTGGCTTCTATAAAGAGAAAAATAACTCCTTCCCTTTCCAATCCGGCCTTAGTCAGAGGGGTCAACCCTCGGATAGAAAAGCTCTTCAGCCCTTCGTCCTCTGACCCTTTGTACATCAGAGGACATTCTATTCCGGACTCCTTCGTAGTTACTAATACAAGAAAAAGAGCGGGGGTACCACTATCCACTAGTGAGGCACCACCTGACAAAGAGGGCAAGAAGCTCTATGCACTTGGGAAGAGAATCACAACCTCCGCCGCCTTCTCAACTAGGATTGCAAAAAACAATTCCCAACTAGCTAGCTACGCAGATGCACAGTGGAGCAAGCTGCACAGCGAAGCAGAGGACGCACCAGAACCCCTGCGTTCACGCCTGTTAGCTATAATCTCAGAGGGAACTCTTGTAAACCAGGGCATCGTAAAGAACTCCTTAGATGCCGCAGAGACGGCTGGACATTCCCTGGTTCAGGGAATACTTCTCAAACGCCATGTCTGGCTGCGTAATTCGGGATTTAAGCCGGAAACCCAGGCTTCCCTGATAAATAAGCCCATAGAACAAACATCTGTTTGGGAAAGCAGTTGATGAGGCCCTAGAACATGCGAAGAAAGAGTTTGATACCATCAAGACTCTTGACCAAATTTCTAGGCCCCCTAACAGACGCAGCTATGGCAATAGATGCTCCTTTCGTGGCCAACACCAGCAGCAAAACCAACAGCAATTTTACTCTACCAACTGGCCCTCTAACCAGGGTAGCAACACCCAGTTCAGTCAAAGAGGCCAACGCCGTGGCAAAGGAAGAGGTCGCGGCTCCAGCCCCAAAGGTTCCACGCCCAATACCAACAAATGACCCGAAGATTCGGGTCCCCTCCCATGCATCACCGATCGGGGGCCGGCTAACATCGTTCCTTGCAGCATGGGAGGGAATATCGTCAGACCGCTGGGTATTATCCACCATAGCCCACGGATACTGCATCGAATTCAACGGTTCCCTGAAGTACAGACCCCCACGGAACCGATGCATGACACCGGAACACCTCACTCTTCTTCTTCAAAAAGTAGAAGAGCTACTGAAAAAAGAAGCTATAAAGGCTGTCCCCCTATCTCAGGTAACAGAAGGTATTTATTCAGTGTACTTCCTTGTTCCCAAAAAGGACTTAACCATGCGCCCTGTATTAGATCTGCGCCCAGCGAACAAGTTTGTCAAACCCCAAATGTTTCGTATGGTGACCTTGCAGGAAGTAATCCCACTGTTATCACAGGGGGATTACATGACAACACTGGACATGAAAGATGCATACTTTCATATTTTAATGTTGACAGCGCACAGAAAATACCTCAGGTTCAAGATAGAGAACAAACACTACCAGTTCAGAGTACTACCCTTCGGGATAGCATCTGCACCAAGGGTATTCACGAAAGTACTGGCAGTGGCAGCGGCCCACCTGCGCAGGTTATCCATCCCGGTATACCCTTACCTCGACGACTGGCTCATAACAGGGGATTCTTACGAAACATGCTTCTCCAATACCCAAAAGACCGTAGACCTTTTGTCCCAACTGGGCTTCTCCATCAACGAAAAGAAGTCCAGCTTAGACCCCAGCCAAATCAAACAATTCCTAGGGGCTCTAATTCGAACAAAGGACGGCCTCGTCTTCCCCTCCAACGAGAGGGTCCAAAACATGCTGTTTCAGATCCCCCATTATGTGGCAGGTCGAGAGGTTACGGTACGCAAAGCAATGCGTTTGCTAGGGATGATGGCGTCATGTATTTATCTGGTACCTCACGCGCGCCTGCGCATGCGCCCAATGCAAGAGAGGCTCTACAGCCAGTGGTGTCAGGCCAGCGGACAATGGGACGATCGAGTGGTGGTCTCGCAGGCCTTGGTTCTCTCGCTACGGTGGTGGACAAAAGAAAACCTGTTATTAGGGAAGACTTTTGCCACACCCGCAGTGGAAGCCACTCTAACCACAGACGCATCCCTTACAGGATGGGGGGCTCACCTATCCCATCAGACTGCTCACGGGGTGTGGACTCCGAGCTTAGCATCCAAGCATATAAACCTGCTGGAACTACTAGCGGTGTTCAAAGCACTGAAAGCCTTTCAGGAACACTTACAAGGAAAGACAGTGATGGTCCTCACAGACAGCACCACAGCCATGTACTACCTCAACAAGCAAGGGGGCACTCACTCTCCAGGACTGTCCAAGCTGTCCCAGAATATATGGAAGTGGGCTCTCAAACACAACATGTTCCTACTATCACAACATGTACCAGGGGAACTCAATCTGCTAGCAGACAAACTCAGCAGAGACTTCCCCCTGCCCGAAGAGTACGAATGGCAATTGCACAAAGACATCGTCTTAGAAGTCTTCACGCAATGGGGATTCCCGGAAATAGACCTGTTCGCAACCCTGGAGAACTCACAATGCCAAAGTTACGCCTCCAGGTACCCCCAGAACCAGTCCAAGGGGAACGGTCTGTCGATTCAATGGTCAGGGAAATTTGTTTACGACTCCCCCCCCCCCCGACTCCCCTTCTCAACAAAGTGGTGCACAAGATGCACCCGGAGCAGGTTACCATGATACTAGTGGCCCCAATGTGGGCCCGGCAGCCATGGTTCGCTCACTTGATGGAGATGTCCCTATCTCCCCCAATGAAACTTCCCTGCCTGTACAACATGCTGTCACAGGACAAGGGCAGGACACTGCATCCATGCCCTCAGACCATGAACTTAGCAGCCTGGCTCCTGAGATCATAGAATTTGGACATTTACAACTCCCGCAGAGATGTATGGACATCCTCAGGGAAGCCAGAAAACCTAATACTCGCCACTGCTATTCTAGCAAGTGGAAAAGATTTGTCATCTGGTGTAGAGATAAGAGCATCAACCCGGTTGACTGCTCTCTCACTAACATTGTTCTGTACTTGACCCATTTACTGGATTCAGGTCTAGTGTTCAATTCCATTAAAGTCCACCTAGCGGCACTTTCTGCATACACCACTTCCCAACTTAGTGTCGTGGTGGAAGATACCAGTTATCAAGGCCTTCATGGAGGGGGTAAAGAGAATACACCCTCCGATAGCTAACCCAGCTCCCGGATGGGACTTCTTAAATGTGGTACTTTCTAGACTCATGGGCCCTCCTTTCGAACCCATGCACAAGGCAACTCTTAAATACCTCACTCTTAAGACTGCTTTCCTAATAGCTATCACCTCCATTAGGAGAGTAAGTGAACTACAGGCTCTTTCTGTACTAGACCCCTTCGTAACAGTTCACAAGGATAAGGTGGTTCTACGCACACACCCAAGGTTTGCACAAAAATTCATCTAGAAATTTCATGTAAACCAGTCAATAGAACTACCAACGTTCTTTCAAAACCCTTCCAGCTTGGGAGAAAAAAGTCTGCATACACTAGATGTACGCGGAGCTGTCATGTTCTACATGGAAAGAACCAGACCACTGAGAAAGACTAATCAGTTCTTTGTCTCTGTGGTAGCAGGAAGAGAAGGAGATGCAGTTTCAAAGTCCACTATATCTAGATGGATTGTGCAATGCATCACTCTGTTACACTCTTGCTAAGAGAGAACTACCCTTCAAGCCAAGAGCACATTCCACTCGAGGCACTGGGGCTTCCATAGCGTTCATTGCAAATGTTCCCCTTGAGTCCATCTGCAAAGCGGCTACCTGGAGTTCTGTGCACACCTTTACAAAACACTACTGTCTAGATGCACACTCTAGATCTGACTCCCAGGTGGGACAGGCAGTATTAAGACATCTTTTCTCTACTGTTCCTTCTCATAACCCACCGCCAACTCCGGGTACTGCTCGCTAGTCTATGCACAGCATGTGATTCTAAGCAGATTAACAAACATCAGAAGACAATGCATTACCGTAAAAGCATTTCTGATGGTTGTATCTGCTTAGATTCACATGCGCCCACCCTTCCTCCCCGCTCGGATGGAAGGAACATAGACATCCTTTTCTATATTTCTCTCTTTTCTGTACTCACTCACGTCTAGAAGGCTCCCTCAGGGCAGAAAAATACAAACAGAGGGAGACGCGTGAGAGATTGTGGGTACAACGCACGTCACTATAGGGATAGTGTTACAGACACGCCTTGTCGACGTCCCCTTTTCGACTACGAAAAACAAAATGCAATACTCCGCAGTGACCACTGGATGTCGGACCTATGCACAGCATGTGAATCTAAGCAGATACAACCATCAGAAATGCTTTTACGGTAAGTAATGCATTGTCCTCTTCTTGTTCCTCTGCGCCCTGATAGCCCTGGGTCTAGTGCATATTTGTCAGGTTTCTTCCCTCCTTGCCTGCCCAGTCATCTCTTCTCGCCCGGACACAGATGGTCATGCCTGGCGGGGTTTGAAGGTTTAAACTGGATATTTAAGATCATATTCCAATAGTGGCGACCAGATCGATTGAAATTTGTGGAGCTTTCCTTCCTTTGCGGCCGTCACCTTCTTTGCCGCCAGCACATCCAGACCTTGATCCACCATAGAACCAAGTCCGGGCCTTCTACCTACTTCCAGTGTCAGGCGATGGTGATGCACGCTGCCTGCAGCAAGTGGCGCAGCTTCGCTCGTGCCCCAGATTTTCGGTATACTTCTGCAAGTGGGGCCCCCAGAAGCAAGGTTTTGGGTCAGACCGGGATTTTGCTTCCTTTGATACCTTCTATGGTCTCTTCAATTGCTTCCCAGAAGCAATGAATTCGGGGACAATCCCACCACATGTGGAAGTAGGAGCCGTGGGCCCTACAGTTTTCCTAACAGGCCAGGGGAGGCCGAGGCCTGGAAGTGATATATCTGTGCCGGGGGATAGTACCAGCGAACAAAAACTTTAAATCACACTCATTGTTGGTTACGTATGTTGATGAGGTGTGCCCCCGCTGGCCCAAATTGCCACTCATTCTATGTCTTCTAGTTGGTGACTCAGGTCTGCCTCCCATCAGGACATGTAGTCTGGGCGGTGGGAGGTCAGAGGATCTTCCCTCAGGAGGTAAGTTTCAAAATCCCACCTTTGCATAGGCCCTCCCATGTAGTCGGTTCAAGAGGAGTCTGAGCTAGAGTCGCCTTCTGCCTTCTTTCCGGGTGCGTGATCCAGTGGCATAATTGAGCGCATGGGAATCTCTGACTCTAGGAGGTGGAATACCCTTTTCTGATGCTTGTTAATCTTCTGAGAATCACATGCTGTGCATATGGTCCGACATCCAGTGGTAACCGCAGAGTATTGCATCTTCCCTTTCGGGGACCGAAAGGGGACATCAGCATAGGCGTGTCTAACACTATCCCTATTGTGACATGTAGTGTACCCAAAATCCCTCACGCGCCGAGGTCCCTCAGATTGTTTTTTTCCGCCCAGATAACTGGTCGCCCTATAGCGGAGCTCTTACGTAAGAGACATTGTTTATCCTACACCAACTTGTCAGCTATTTCCCCTTAAGTCATTTCGACGGCAAGAACAACTTCGACGAAGACTACGGGGGACTTGTCTACGTGGTGGATTTTGGCAACTAAGATCCGGCGGCTGAAGCATCCCTGTGGCCGAGCCCTCTGGCCGGCCTTTACAATAGGGAGAGTGCAGTCGGGCTGGCCATATTTACGTATGTCTTTCCTCTTTCCCCCTCTTTACCCTATAGGTTTGGTCATCTTTCCCTTTTGCTATGGAAAGGACTCCTTTTAGGTTCTGCCCTAAGTGTAGGGTCAGATACCCATGGAAGGACGAGCACAGGACGTGCAACACCTGTCTCCCCTTGGATCACGACAAGAAGCAGTGTGCAGCTTGTTAACTCCTTCGGCCTAAAAAACTTAAGGAGCGCCGTGTAAAGCGGTGGGCCGCGTATGGTATGTCGCAGGCGGAACCCTCCTTCCCCGCCGCCACACCTGCCGACAGTGACAGGGGCACCTCTAATGACCAAACATCTGTTGCGGATTTGATGGACCTCGAGGCAGACACTTCTAGGTCCGCCACGCACGACTCTTCAAGGCCTGACTGGTCTCGCTTCAGGGACAACACCCGGCGACGGGGGCGTACAAAAACAGTACACTAAACAAGCAACCCCCTCTACCCATTTTGACTGGTACGTCGAAAAAGGTGAAAGCGCCAGCTGGGCCGTCAAATTTCGGCGGATTCCTCGATCGTTCAGATCCAAAGCCTTCCCCGCATCCGCAGCAGCGTTTGACTGGGCATCCCAAAACAAACAAGGGTGCTACCCCTAAATCAAGTTTACACATCGAAGCACAGAATATCGGCATTCCCGAAAGGTCTGGTGGGCCCAAACTACGACTAGGCCTCAAGGTGAAAAACCTACCGATAGACCTTGGGAACCACTATCTCACGCCGAGTTGGTAGAAATCGAACACAGTATCACTAGAATTACTTCGGCGGTTGGGCTTCTACCTATTCTGTCGAAACTTGGGGCAGGCCGCAGGAAAATCTATAGCTACGCCATGGTGCCCCGATTCTCGTGATGACTAAGAGGACAGTCAAGAGCCTCTTTCCAACACCCTGAGTGACATTTGAAGGGTGCTTGGATTGTCTTGAGAATTTATTTTTCTGAAAATCCTTCCCTGAAAAGATCTCGTGGTGAGCCTAATCCTAAATCTGCTTCAGTTACAAGGGGATCAGCCCTCGGTCCCCGTCCATCATGAAGACATCATTCAAATGGATACTTATCAGGACATTTACAGTGAAGATGAAGAACCTTCCTTCCTCCAGGGCTCAAATGAGGACCAGGCGGATGCCACGGACAATTGGGAAGAAACAGGGGAAAAAGGGAAGAAATGGGGACGGACCCATGGATGCTCCTCCAACAAGATCAGGACACTGATGTTCTGTGCCTGAATTCTCCTCCGTCCATTCCGGCTCGCCAGGCCTCACCTATAGACAACCAAATGGCCTTCAATGCCATGTTAAGGAAGGCAGCAGATCACTTTCAAATCGCTACTACAGAGGCGGTGCCTGAGCAGGACTTTGTAGAAGATATTCTTCAGGAGAAACTGCCCTCTAGCCAGGTCATTCCCCTCCTTAATTCTATTAAGAGAAGATTGGCTCCCTCCCTGGTGTCACCAGCTCAAACCCAGGCAGTGAACCCAAGAGTAGAAGTTATTTTAGCCAGCTCCTTTGGACCCTCAATACATTAAAGGGCATTTCGAAGGGATTGTGTCCTCCGACGTATTCCTTATCTTAGATAGATAGAAATCCTTCAGCTTTGCTGGCCTCGGAAAATTTTTTCGCCAGAGGGCGCTGCGCGTCGATGATCGCCGAGTCGATGACCCTCGACGGCCTCCGTGCCGACGTCGACGTCATCCTGCCTATAAAGGCCGCGCGCAGCGTCCGTTGCTCAGTTCCGTTTTTCCGCGCTTCGTTGTGCCTCGGAACACCGTTGCTCAGTTCTCGTCAAGATAACGTATATAATAACTACTATTTACCTCGATATCGATGGCATCCTCCTCCGACCCGACGACCCCTCGGTCCGGTTTCAAAAAGTGCCGAGACTGCGGGAAGAAAATGTCGTTGACGGACCCTCACAGGGTCTGTTTGTGGTGTCTGGGAATCACGCACCAGAGTTCGGAGTGTGAGGAATGCCTTTCCATGACGGCGAAAGCCTTGAAGGAGCGTAGGGGGAAGCTCGAGAGAGGTAGGTCAACTTTAACTTCCTCGAAAGCTTCTTCGGTAGAGTCGAGACGTTCGTCTCCTCACCATAAAAAACACTCTCGATCTAGATCACGAAGTGGCTCCCACCACTCGTCGACATCGAGACACTCGAAGAAGAGACGTAGGAGATCCCCTTCGTCATCTTCGTCGAGTTCTCCTGAGAGAGTTCATTGCCCCACAAAACGCAGCTCGCAAGCTGAGTGGGAGGAATTCAGGAAAAAGATGCTAAGCGTCTTCGAGAAAGCGGCCTCGTCCCCCTCGAAGACAGCTGAGGGTGATACCCCGGGTAAAAAACCCAAAAAATCTAAACGCCGCGAGTCGCAGTACCCGGCGGAAAAGTCAACCCGAAAGCGCCTCGAGCCATCGGGAGATAAAGCATCATCGACGCCATCGTCGAAAACTCCTTCGAAACAGAGGTCGGCGCCATCGACGCCGTTGTCGAAGGATTCATCGGCGCATCAGTCGATCGAGTCGACGCCGACGTCGACGCCGATATCGACGCCGGTGAAGGAAAGAACCACGGCTACTCCACAGCCAACGGTTAGACAAAAGACCTCCGACTCGACGCCGAGAACGTCGACGTCGTTCTCGAGCAAGACTCCGATCCTTTCGAGTTCTTCGAGGCCTAGTACACATTTCTCGACGCTTTTCACGGCGCCTTCGAGTACTTTCACGTCGGTGTCGACGACATCGACGTTTTCAAGGCCTGTGATGATGGCTCCTTCTGCATTGGAAATGGGGTTTATACCATTCCAAAAACCAATGTATCCCCCTTTAACCTCGATTTTTGAAGAAAGGGAGGATTCAGACCAAGATATTGATTTACAGAGGACCACATCACCAGAGCCAGAGACTTTCGCCTCTGAGGAAGGAAGATTAAAAAATCTTCAGGATGCACTTCAGGAAGCTAGTGGCTTGGACACTTCTCCTGAAGCAGAATTTATCAAACCAGACCCAGGAGAACATGCGGAGACTCCATATAGAGCTCTGATGTCTAGAATCATAGAATTTATGGGTTGGTCTGCACCTTCTCCTGCCTTTCAGCAGGATGACCTCACTGACATACTGGACAAGGGCCCACAGGAGGATCCTGTGGTTCCATTTCACTCTGCTCTACAGAGAAGGATTTTGACAAACTGGGAAACGCCAGAAATTATCCCGGCAGTAAATAAAAAACTGTCAACAAAATACAGGGTGGCTAGTTCTGACCCTGAATATTTGTCAAAACACCCTACTCCTGAGAGCTTGGTTGTACAGGCTGCAACCTCATCAGGCAGCACATCTGCATACCCCACTGCTCCGCAGGATAGGGATGACAAAAAGTATGATGCCATGGCTAAGAAGGTTTTTTCTGCCTGTAGCATGGCGTTAAAGTCTATTAACGCGACCTGTACGCTCGCTAGGTTCAGCCACACCCTTTGGGAGTGCGCTTCATCAGCGGCTGACTGCCTCCAAGAAGGAGAGGAAAGGGACGCATTTTTAAACATCATCAGGGATGGTAAAGATGCGATGTGCGAGACCCTACAAACTGGCCTAGATTCTGCTGACAGTATCAGCAGGGCCATGGCGGCAAGTACCACAATCCGCAGGCATGCGTGGTTGAGGAAGTCTGGTTTTGCCTCTGACGTGCAGACCAGGCTTTTGAATATGCCCTTTGACGGTTCTACCCTCTTTGGAAAGAAGGCGGATGACAGTTTGGAGAAACTGCAAACGTCCAAGGCAGCAGCCAAGTCATTGGGAGCTGCTATCCGTCAGAATACCTTTCGTCCTTCGGGATCATCGTGGAGAGGACGGTCCTTTCGTTACTATTCCTCATATGGAAGGGGCAGGGGACGACCGGCTCAAAGAGGCCAAGGAAGATTTACCCGTGGTGGACGGGGTAGGGGAAAGAAAGCCGCACCCGCAGGAGCAGGAGCCACTTTACCTTCGGCAACTGCATCAGCCGCTTCAAAACCACTCTGAGGTCTCCCCTCACAGAACACCAGTAGGGGGCAGGTTAACTCACCATCTGACGGAATGGCAGGCTATTACGTCAGATGCTTGGGCTCTGGAGACAGTGGCCCAAGGTTACTGCCTGCCCTTCCTACATATCCCTCAGAGTCATCCACCGGGGAACAACCCTTTGAAGCTTCCAGATCCGCTCCTCTTGCAGGAGGTTTTAGACCTGCTAGAGAAAGGTGCCATAGAACTGGTACCTGTAGCGGAAAGGAACAAGGGTTGGTACTCCCCCTACTTCATAATACCGAAGAAGGACGGAGGACTGAGACCCATCTTAGACTTACGGGAATTGAACAAATTCCTCCGAAAGGACAAGTTCAAGATGGTGACTCTCTCTCAGATCCTTCAGGCCCTCCAGCTTCAGGACTGGTTGGTATCTCTAGACCTCCAGGACGCTTATTTCCATGTGCCGATCCATCCCAGGCACAGGAGATACCTGAGGTTCGCAATTGGCAGCTCTCATTATCAATTTCGAGTTCTGCCATTTGGGCTAACCTCCGCCCCGAGGGTCTTTACCAAGCTAATGTCGGTTGTGGCTGCAAGTCTAAGGAGGGAAGGGATTCATGTCTACCCTTACCTAGACGATTGGTTGATCAGAGCTGTATCTTCGGAACAGGCTCAGAGACAACTAGATTATGTTTGCCACTTCCTTCACAAGCTGGGCTTCTCCCTCAATTTAAAGAAGTCACAGATGATACCATCACAGAGACTCCAATTCATTGGAGCAGTCCTGGACACTTCCCTGGGAAAAGCCTTGCCACCAGAGGTGAGGGCTCGAGATATTCTGCAGATGGTCATCAGATTTCAGAATGCCCAATATCTCCCAGCCTACGACTTTCTGAGGTTGCTAGGCCTCATGGCATCCTGCATATTCCTCGTGCCGGAGGCTCGCCTGAGAATGAGATCCCTCCAGTGGGCACTGAGAATTCAGTGGTCACAGTTCTCAGGAAGGATGACAGATCTCCTTCGGATCCCGGTCAAAGTAGCCCGAGACCTTCAGTGGTGGGCCTGTCGGGAGAACATCCTGAAAGGAGAAATGTTTTGGCAACCATGGCCGGAGATAACAGTAGTCACGGATGCCTCACTCACGGGGTGGGGAGCTCACGCCAACGACTTGACCATCAGCGGTCGTTGGTCTCCATCGGAGTCCAGACTACATATCAACCTGTTGGAGCTGAGAGCCATCAGACTAGCGCTGAAGGCTTTTCTGCCGTCTGTACGGGGAAGAAACGTCCTAATAATGACGGACAATACAGTGGCCATGCACTACCTCAACAAAAGAGGAGGCGTAGGCTCACTACCACTGTGCAGAGAGGCGATGCAGCTCTGGTTTTGGGCAATTCAGGAAGGAATCTCTCTATCGGCAATTCACCTAGCCGGAGAGAAGAACTTGACAGCGGACGCTCTGAGCAGGCAGAGCACAGTCTCTCACGAGTGGGAGATGGCTCAGGAAGTCCTTCAAGAGATCTTCGCCCTTTGGGGAACCCCTCAAGTGGATCTGTTCGCCACCAGTATCAACAGGAAGTGCGACAGATTTTGCTCAAGGGAATTTCCCCCGAGAGGAGCTCTAGGAGATGCGTTCGTAGTGGACTGGGAGTTCCCACTTCTGTACGCGTTCCCTCCGGTCCCTGTCATGCCTCAAATGATCAGGAGGTTGAGAAGGTTTCGGAAGACCATGATCCTAATTGCCCCGGATTGGGCCAGGAGAACGTGGTACCCGGACCTTCTAGACATGTCCATCTGCCCTCCAATTCGACTGCCATACAGAGAGGATCTTCTCTCGCAGAAGGAAGGTCAGGTTCTCCATCCAGCCATCAAGACCCTCAACCTTCACGCTTGGTGTCTGAAAGGTTGAGGTACAAGGATTGGGACCTTCCGGATGATGTTATGGAGGTGTTGCTTTCGGCCAGAAGGCCGGCAACTAAAACTCTATACCGCTGCCGTTGGAACAAATTTTGCAGCTGGTGCAGAGAAAAGAATATTGAACCCTTTTCTTGTGGTACACCTATGGTGTTGTCATTCTTACTTTACCTGGCTAATTCAGGCCTACAGGTTGGCACAATTAAGGGCTATCTCGCAGCGCTATCAATCTTTAAGCGCACTGCAGAGGAGCCTTCATACTTCAAAATTCCATTGGTAATACAATACCTAAAAGGATTAACTAATGTTTATCCCCCGAAACCTTTTCAAGTTCCCTTATGGGATTTAAACCTAATTTTAAACTTCCTAAAGGGTGCCCCTTTTGAACCACTACACTCTTGTTCATTGAAGCTTCTCACCCTCAAAACTGTTTTGCTAATAGCATTGACATCTGCTAGAAGGGTTAGCGAGTTGCAAGCCTTATCGTGTAAACCTCCACATACAATCTTTTACAAGGACAAAGTTGTTCTTCAGGTGAAGCCTAACTTCCTCCCGAAGGTAGTCTCGGAGTTTCACATCACTCAGAAGATTATATTACCTTCTTTCTACCCTCCTCCTCATCCGGGGAAGGAGGAAGAGAGACTGCACAGGCTGGACCCTAAGCGAGCCTTGAGCTTCTATATCAGCAGATTGGCTAAGATCAGACAAGCAGACCAACTCTTTGTAGGTTATGCAGGACATAAGTTGGGCCTTCCAATAACAAAACAAACCATCTCCAGATGGATTATTTTAGCCATTCTGGAGTGCTACAAATTGGCAGGAAAGGAGCCTCCTCAAAATCTAAGGGCTCATTCTACCAGGGGTATCGCAACATCCTCAGCCCTTCAAAGAGGGGTGCCAATTCGAGATATATGTGCGGCTGCCACATGGTCGTCCGCACATACATTTACCAAATTCTATAGCCTGGATTCCTCCTCTAGTCAAGAAACTAGATTCGGCAAGGCTGTGTTACACTCTGTCCATTCTGGAAGGGTAACATAACTTTTATTACTCCCGCCTCCAGTCACAATACCACTGCTATGGGAGTCTATCTAAGATAAGGAATACGTCGGAGGACACAATCCCTTCGAAGAACTAGTTACTCTTACCTTGTAACGTTCTTTCGATGGGATGTTCCTCCGACGTATTCCTTATCGACCCTCCCATCCATCCCCGCAGTATGACTTCCTGTGGGTTTGCAGCCTATGCTCCTTCAAGGTGATTAGTCTAATCCAAAAACATTACTGGGGACTACAAAACGGAACTGAGCAACGGACGCTGCGCGCGGCCTTTATAGGCAGGATGACGTCGACGTCGGCACGGAGGCCGTCGAGGGTCATCGACTCGGCGATCATCGACGCGCAGCGCCCTCTGGCGAAAAAATTTTCCGAGGCCAGCAAAGCTGAAGGATTTCTATCTATCTAAGATAAGGAATACGTCGGAGGAACATCCCATCGAAAGAACATTACAAGGTAAGAGTAACTAGTTCGTCTCCCCCGATTCCATGGTGATGACTACCACCTGGAAACGGGCAGGAATACCCCTTGCTACAGGGGGAAGGCGCCTCAGATGGAGAATCCAAGAGGTTATATGCCTTAGGTTAAGTGGGTTACCTCAGCTGCTGCATATACCACCCGCATAGCGAATAACACTACGCTGCTGGCTAACGCTCAATGGAACCTAGTACAGGAAGGTCTCCAGGAGGTCCCAGAGCCCATCAGGTCAAAACTTCTCAGTATTGTGGCCGAAGGCAGGCAAGTGAATCCAGAATGTCATAAAGAACACTCTGAACTCTGCTGAAACAGAGACAGGTCTCTGGCACAGGGAATCTTACTTAAAAGGTACGCTTGGCTTGAAACCTCAGGGTTTAAGCTTGAAACACAGGCCGCTGTCATCAATAAACCCATTGAAGAAACTAACCTTCGGAAAGGCGGTCGATGAGGCCCTAGAGGAGGTAATGCTCATCGGTCCTTTCGAGGGCAGTCCTGTGCAAGTCAGAACTATGGCACGGGAAATTTTAATGCTGGACAAACTTCAGGAACCCCTGCATACTACCCACCAAGGGGTCAGCAACACGGCAAAGCCAGAGGTATAGGCCCCAGGTCAGATCCCCTCCCATGTCACCCCGGTCGGGGGGTGCTCAACATCTTTACTCACGGCATGGGAGGGGATCACTTCAGACCAGTGGGTCATAAAGACGGTCGCCCACAGGTACTCCGTGGTATTCAACAACCAACAGGAGTAACAAGGGATAACAGGCGTATCTCAGTCCTATGGCCTGGCCTGTATATAACCTTATACTAATTTAAACATCAAAGACCATAAAACTCGTAAATCTGTGTTAGAGTTCAAGTGTACAGTTGGTTAACAAAACTTCATTTCTTACCTATATCTAAATAAGAGGACCAAGTGTCCGTATTTCACAGCAATGTGTGAGGAGAAAGAATTCAATTCTACTCACTAGGACATAATACAATCATAAATATTTTTATTCATATATCAACACTGTATAAAAAACTTATAAAAATCAATTATATAGTTCTAAAAATTCAAAAATTCATCAGAAGTACCTGTGACAGTGCAAATCTAGATTAGGTACCACACAAATATCATATCTCAAAGCAAGAATACCTCAGACATACTTCATTCATACGCACTCAAAACATTCCAACCTTCTCATTTTTACTACATTCAAATTTATACCGTTGTGATATGATCTGATTAACAATGATATACAAAATAGGATTGTTTTCCCCAACCCAACATGTTTCTTTCTGTACTCAGATTATTATGCAGAAATTCATCAGGGGTTAAGTATATCCTGTGTATTCAGCATTGAGATATTTTTCAATGTAGACCGCCGAACAGCAGCAAGAACTCTCCTATAGAAAACAAACACAGAAACACGCTCAATCATGCTCTAAATGCAATAATATACTGATTGATCTTCGTACTATTAATGGACGAAGTGCACAACTAAAGAGGTAATTCTAACCTCTCTAATATCGCCTTCTGAACAGAAGAGGTCACTATTACCAAATGGTAAACTAACTAGGAGACCAACTCAATTGGTCTAATCCTAACATACTCCCACGATTGTGATCACTGCTGGACTCGCCCATACCACCAAGACCATATGGTTCTATTAGACACACTGTGGCGGTGTCATTAATTTTTCATAATCACAGTTGTGGTCCGAAATAGACAAAGAGAGGAAAGACGATTATCTTCTAACCCAGTCACCAAATATGGCTCTGTTACAGAAAACCAACAGGTGGATAGTAAAGTATGATGTGTCATATACTTCGAAAAACATAGTGAACTCACTGTTTGAGAGCAATTCCAATTCTTTCGGGTTTACGTCTCTGAGCATTAGTTGGTCAGTCTACTATTTTTTAAATAAATGTAGCTGCTATCAGGCCCCTCGTAATAGGAGGTCTTGAGTGTCCAATATACTGTGGACCATCTCTATGGAAAAGAAAGAATAACAATAAAATGGCCTAATAGCCATTGAAACCCTTTTATGATGTCGAGTTTCATTTTCAAAGGGTATACAGCAAGGGTCTATTAATACAATCTCTCTCTCAAACTTAACAAGGTGGCCATAGCCGTACCCACCTTATCGCTGACAGTAATCACTTCTAGCAGTCTTCATTGTGTAGAGCATCGACGCGACAATTAGATGTCGTGAGCAACCAATGGGACGTGTTCTCCTCATATTACGTTCCACATTATGCACCCAATCTGTGTATACAACAAAGCGGGAACTGTATTTTAGTTTGAAAGGTTCAAACTCCAACTATTATACATTTAAGTTCCATTCTAAGTCATACTTGTTACCTGATAAAGGTAAGACTAAGTATTGTGGATCGATCTAAATACGCATACGTTCTCAATCCAAAAGTATCAGTAATTCCATAATCTATAAGTAAACTTACCGATAAGCGTTCGTTAGTGTCCCTAGTCGGTAGCTTTACGGATAGCCGACTGCATCTGCAAGGCAGCTATAAATACGCTCTATAGTCAGACGTCTAGTCACATGACCACCGCGTATCAAGCGTCATTTGATATAAGGGATCGGCAACAAATTCGCCAGACCTCCACAATTCATACCACGGAGCCTCTCACCGGACCATCTGGAGATCCTGAATCAAGAGGTGGAAGCCCTGCTGGGAAAGGACGCCATAGAAGCTGTCCCTATTCTTCAGGTAAACAAGGGTATGTATTCAGTGTTCTTCCTTGTACCCAAAAAGGACTTCCATGCGCCCTGTTCTAGACCTACGCCCAGCGAACAAGTTCATAAAACCGCAAAAATTTTGCATGGTAACTCTACAGAAGACATAAAAGATGCATACTTTCATATTTCAATGTTGCTAGCACAGGAAATATGTAAGGTTCATGGTAGAGGACCATTACCAATTCGAAGTACTCCCCTTCGGCATCGCCTCTGCGCCAAGGGTGTTTACGAAGGTCCTGGCAGTAGCAGCAGCACACCTGCGCAGACTATCCATCCCAGTTTACCCTTACTTCGACGACTGGTTCATAACAGGGGACTTGTACGACACATGTTTTTTGAACACCCAAAGGACCTTCTGTTCAGTCTGGGATTCTCCATCAATGAGAAAAAACCCAGTCTAGTCTGCAGCTAAGTAAAACAATTTCCGGGGGCTCTAAACCAGACGAAAGACTGACTCGTCTTCCCCTCCAACGAGAGGGTTCAGAACATGCCTTTTCAGATTACTCCATATGTAGCCAGTCGGGAGGTGACGTTGCGTAAAACCATGCGTTTCCTAGGGTTGATGGCATCATGCATATACTTGGTTCCCCACGCGTGCCTGTGCATGCGTCCCATGCAAGAGTGGCTCAACAGCCAGTGGTGTCAGGCCAGCGGACAATTGGAAGATCTGGTAGTTGTCTGGCCAGCCCTCATTCTCTCTGCTGTGGTGGTCAAGGGAAATCCTTCTGAAGGGGAAAAACTTCACCCCTGCAGTGGAAGCCACTCTCACGACACAGCTCACTGGGTGGGGGGGGGGCCCTCACCTGCTTCAGCAAACAGCGCATTGAGTGTGGCCCCCACAAGTAGCGTCCAACCATATAAACTTGCTGTAACTATTGGCGGTGTTCAAGGCATTAAAGGCTTTTCTGATGCAACTACAAGGGAAGACGGTGCTGATTCTAACAGACAGCACTACAGCCATGTATTACCTGAACAAACGGGGGGGGGGAAGAGAGACACTCTCCAGGGCTATCCAAGCTGTCCCAAAACATTTGGATATGGGCTCTCAAACACAAGATGTTTCTGTTGTCCCAACATGTTCCAGGGGAACTCAATCTTCTGGCAGACGTGCTCAGCAGAGATTTCCCTCTGCCCATAGAGTATGAATGGCGTCTGCACGAAGACCGTGCATCCAACGCCTTCGCAGAATGGGACTTCTCCAGCATGGGGTCTGGCATGGATTCACATGCTCATGAATATTCCCCGTCGTCAGGTTGGGAATCCTCGGTAAAGAAAAGTCAGTATCAGTTTCGTTTCTGATCTCTTTCGTAGTAGTAACCAATAACTGATTTCTGTGTCATACTGACCACAGCCAATGACTGCCCTCTCACTAAGCCCCGCCTCTGGCAGCCATCCTCAGATTTTTACTGCACGTTCAAGTGTTTGGGAGTCCTCGTGCTTAGCTCTCGAGCTTTTGCTGCGTGTTTCGCGCTTTTTCAGGTGAATTTTCACATTTTTTCGGTTAATCGAGCCTCAAGCTCCACCGTTCCTACTTCCGTTAACGGGGACCCGTTGCGGGATTTTCCTACGCCCCTCAAGGGTGAAGATTTCGTCGAACCAACTTCTTGGAGGATTCCAGAAGATTTGCGGCCTACTTCAAGATGGCGCAGGACGTGAGTTCGTCACCCGGACCCAAGCTGTTTCGCAGCTGCCCTGGATGCGGGTTGTATAATGTGTTTAAGGAGGACGAACATTCGCGATGCCTCTACTGTCTTCATGGGGACAAGACTCATGTAGAGAAGGACTGCCAGTTCTGCAAGAACTTGTCGGAACGGACCATGAGGGACCGTCGAAGCCATCTCGCCAGCTGGTTGGAGAAGGGCTCAACGGGTGAGAAGAAGAAAGGGTCCGAGCGGGCTTCTAAATCCTGTGCGGGCGCCCCGGCGACGGGGGCCCAACACCAGGCCAAGCGCCGCGAGTCCGCTGGCTCCGGGAGCGCTGAAAGGTCAGGCTCTTCGGTCGCCAGGCAGGGCGCACCTTCCCCGGCAATGTCAACCATGAGCCAGCGCTCCGGGTCGGGGAAGAGGAAGTCCGAGACCCCGGGTAAGCTTTGGGAGAAGCCCGTCTGGTCTCGGGAGAGGGGGAGCGAGGCGTCGCCCCTCCCCTAAGGAGAAGGCCCAGGACGCACCTAAGGTGGTAAAGGCCCCTACCCAGCAGGCAAAGGTCTATATTGAGGTGATCGCGGCGACTCTGGCCAAGCCGGCAGAGGCCCCGCCAGCGGAGACTGCCTCCAGGACTAGAGGTTCCCTGCCGCCAAGGAGGGTATCCTCTTTTCAGCCCATCGTCAAGGCCCCTGTGATGGAAGAAGGGGGGGGGCCACGGTAGCCTCCTCGAGCTCGGAGTCAGCCTCGGAGGGGTAACTGACCGAGGTCGCGAGGAATCTCGAAGTCCAATTCGAGAGGGTTCGATCCCGCAAGGAAGATCCTCGGGAGATAACCGAGAAAGACGACGATGGCGAGGAAGAGCAGCCTTCCCTTCCGGCGCAGCCGGAACCTAGGCCTCAGGATAGCGCTGCGGCCATTTTGTTTGCGATCCAGTCCTTATGCTCTGAGATGGACGAGATTACCACGGCCCAGGCCGGAGGACCCGCAACCTGGCCTGTCGGGAAGTCCTCAGAACAAGCGACGGAGGACCCAACCCTCTCCTCCGCTCGCCCCCGTAAGGCCTGCAGTCCCCTCCTCATCCTCCCACGAGTCGGGAGATGACGGTGCGGTGGGCTCGACGACGGGTTCTGACGGCGACGGAGCGGGTCTCCCGTCGCACGGGCCTCTCCGCCCGACGAGATTGGCTCGTTCCACGCCATGATCGCCAGGGCGTCCGAATTGTTCCAGCTCTGCCCGGAGGAGCAGAAAAAGGAAGGTTTCCTCTATCAGCGCCGGGAGGCCAAGAGGAAGACTGTCATTGCGGTGCCTCTAATCAATGACATTTGGGAGGAGGGCCTGTCGGTCCTCAAGAACCCCTCCACGGCACCAGCCAAACGGGACCGGTACGAGAAGAAGTAACGGGTCCCCGAGACCGCTCCCCTGTGCCTCAGGGCCCAGCCAATGCCAGACTCGGTCGTCTCGGCGGCGGCGAAGAAGAAAGCTGCGGGGTCAGGAGCCTCCACGTCGAATTCCCCGCTGGACGGCGAGGGAAAGGTTGGACGCCATGGGGCGACGGGTCATTTCGTCGGCGGCGACGACGATTAAAGCGGCCAACGCCCTGGCGATCGTGGCCCGTTATGACGGGGAGCTCTGGTTTAAGCTGGCCCCCATATTGGACTTCCTACCGGACGACAAGGGGTCCGAGGCCCTGGAGATACTTCAAGAAGGCGAGGTGGCGTCGGACCACGCCATAACGGTGGCAACCGATATTGCCGATACAGGGTTCTGCCAGCTGGGCAACGGAGTTTGCCTACGACGACTGGGTTGGCTCCGGGCGACCGACTTCCGTCAGGACGTCCAGACCAGGGTGTTGGACATGCCGTTCGACGGCAGCAACTTGTTCGGGAGGGCGGTGGACGAATCCCTCCAAGCCATAAAGACGGACACGGAAACGGCCTGCGCCCTAGGAGCCCTTCAGCAATGATTGCCTTTCGGAGCTCCGGAGGCAGACAGGGGGCCTCCAAGGGATCCAGCGGTGGCTCGTACTACCGCCAGGCGGCGCGCTCCTCGTCTCAGGAGGCCTACAGGGGTCGCGGCAAGCAGGGAGGGCCTCGTCGGAAAGGTGGGCAGGGCGGCAAGGCCGCCATCTCCAAGCAGGACTGAACCGGCCGTGGCGTCGGGCCCCCACCGGGGGGAGGCCAGCTGACGAAGTTCATCGGCGTGTGGAAGTCCATCTCCACCGACCGTTGGGTGCTGGATACCCTGGCAAGGGGACACTCTATCGAATTCCTGAAGAAGTGCCCTCAAGTTCCACCTGTGGCCAGGAAGGAAAATCACGTCCCGCAACTGCTGTTGGAAGTACGGTGGAAGTACGGGCGATGCTCAGGGAAGGCGCCATCGAGCTTGTCCCGAAGAGGCTCCGGGGTGTACTCAAGGTACTTCCTCGTCAGGAAGAAGACGGGCGGCTGGCGCCCCATCCTGGACCTTCGTCGTTTTGAACAAGTACATCAGGTCACGAAAGTTCAGGATGGTCACCCTCCAGCACGTGCTGGGACAGCTGGAGGAAGGCAACTTTCTATCGTCGCTGGACCTGGAGGATGCTTACTTCCATGTTCTCATCCTCAGAAGTCACCGAAAGTTCCTCAGGTTCGTCGTCCAGGGACGCCACTACCAATTCAGAGCACTGCCGTTTGGATTGAAGTCGGCCCCCAGGGTCTTTACCAAGTGCCTAGCTCCTGTGGCGGCGCGGCTGCGCCTGCAGGGGATTCACGTCTACCCCTACCTGGACGACTGGCTCATCCGCTCAAGGACGAGGGAACTCGCCGTCGAACACACTGCGCGGAACGTCCAGCTACTCACAGACCTGGGATTCGCCATAAATTACCCGAAGTCCCACCTGTGCCGTCGCAGGTGGCCCTGTTTCTGGGAGCGAAGCTCGATACAGTGAGGCGCCTGGCGGCACCATCGGAAGAACGTGCGAAGACCATTCTGGGCAAAGTGCAGCGCCTGCTAGCCATGGACGTGGCCAGGGTGAGGTCCATTAAGTCCCTCCTAGGGATGATGTCCTCTTGCATCTACTTGGTGCGCCTCTGCAGACTACGGATGCGCCCTCGTCAAGAATTTCTCGACGCCCGTTGGATGCAGGCGACGGGCACCTTCGAAGACAGGGTCCCCCTCGACGAGGTGTTCCGGCGGGTGATTCAGTGGTGGGGCGTTCGAGCACACCGCATGGCAGGCACGGACTCAGACGCCGGCGTACCAGGAGACGTGATGACGGACGCTTCCCTGGAAGGTTGGGGCGCCCACACCGGAGATCTCCACGCAAGAGGCCTCTGGCTCCCGGAGAAGCAGCTCCTGCACATCAACATCCTGGAACTCCGAGCCGTGTTCTGGGCTCTCAAATCGTTCCTCCCGTCGCTCAAGGGCAAGGTGGTGCGGATCTTCACAGACAACACCACGACAATGTTTTACATACGGAAGCAAGGAGGCACCAGATCCCCAGCCCTATCCAAGGAGGCACAGGATCTGTGGCACTGGGCGATCGCCGTGGGGATGTTCCTGGTTCCCTTCCACCTGGCAGGAGAAAGAAACATTATCGCCGACTCGCTCAGCAGGGAGATCAGGTGGATCAACTCCCGTCGATGGGGCAAACCCCAAATCGACCTGTTCGCAACAGTGACGAACTCGAAGTGCCAGAGGTTCGCCAGCAGGTTTCCCCTGCCGAGAAGCATGGACGATGCGTTCTCGGTCCCCTGGGATGGCCTATACCTGTATGCGTTCCCTCCGTTGCCGTTGCTGCTTCGACTCATCAACCGGCTCAAGAGGTCCCGGTGCAGGATGATCTTCGTCGCACCGGCGTGGCCGAGGCAGATCTGGTTCCCGGACCTTCTGGACCTGTCAACGTCCCCATCCATCAAGCTGTCGGCGGACGCGGATCTTCTCTCCAGAGAAGGAGGCGCCATCTTCCACCACGACCCGGCGTCGCTGAACCTGCAGGCTTGGCTCCTGCAGCGCTAGAGTTTGGAGGGTACGATATACCGGCCGACTGCAGAGAGGTTCTTGCAAAGGCCAGGGCGTCCTCGACTCTCAAATGCTACGGTCACAAGTGGAAGAGGTTCTCAAGTGCTGCCATACCTGCTATCGCTGGCAAAGGCTGGGCTGGCCCATGCCTCATTAAGATTCATCTGGCGGCTATCTCCAGATATACCAGAACCACAGGACGGACGTCCCTGTGGTCCCATCGACTGGTGAAAGAGTTTATGAAAGGACTGTTCCGGTCGTTCCCGCCGGTGAAGGCCCCGGCCCCGGCGTGGGAACTTAACATGGTGCTGACCAGGCTCATGGGGCCCCCATTCGAGCCGATGCACTCCGCACCGATGAAGTTTGTGTCGTGGAAGACTGCATTCCTGGTGGCCATTACCTCCGCACGACGAGTGGGAGAGATCCAGGCCCTATCCTGCAAAGCACCGTACTTGACTTTCCATGCCTCGAGGGTGGTGCTTAGGACGCACCCCTCCTTTATGCCCAAGGTGCCGTCGGACTTCCATCTTAACGAGCCCCTGGTGTTACCTGTTTTCTTCCCGTCTCCTTCGTCGCCGGCTGAGAGGACTTTGCACTCGCTGGATGTGGCTAGAGCGCTGATGTTCTATGTGGACCGCACAGAGTTTTCGGAGGACATCACAGCTATTCGTGAACTTTGGACCTGTGAATCAAGGGAAGGCTCTCTCGAAGTCTTCTATTTCCAGATGGCTCTCCGTCTGCATCATGCACTGCCACCGGTTGGCTAACCGACCGCTGCCAGGCCGTCCGAGAGCCCATTCGACCAGAGCGATCGCTGCCACTACGGCGTTCCTGTCTGGCGTACCCCTGCTGGACATCTGCAGGGCTGCTACGTGGAGGTCGACGCACACCTTCACGAGATTCTACTGCGTCGATCGGGACTCCAGGGAGGAGTACAGGGTCGGCCAAGCAGTGCTGCGCAACCTGTTCGCTTAAGGTGAGCCTGGTGAGGAGGTAAGAGACCCTTAATGTTGTTGTTGTATTGCTTAATGTTGAGCCTTTTTGCCACCTCCCGTGATTGTGCATGTGTGTACTGATATGTATTCTTATATTCATGAGCATGTGAATCCATGCCAGACCCCATGCTGGAGAAGGAACAAGTTACTTACCTGTAACTGTTGTTCTCCAGCATGGGTCTGGCATGGATTCACATGCGAACCCTCCCGCCTACCCCTCTGCGGCTCTTCACTTGGTCATACTGCCACTGTACGTGCTACCAAATCTGAGGATGGCTGCCAGTGGCGGGGCTTAGGGAGAGGGCAGTCATTGGCTGTGGTCAGTATGACACCGAAATCAGTGATTGGTTACTACTACGAAAGACGGATCAGAAACGAAACTGATTTTTCTTTACCGAGGATTCCCAGCCTGACGACGGGGAATATTCATGAGCATGTGAATCCATGCCAGACCCATGCTGGAGAACAACAGTTACAGGTAAGTAACTTGTTCCTTCCCAGAGATCGGTCTGTTCGCAACTCAGAACGCCCAATGCCAAGATTACGCCTCCAGGTACCCCCAGAACCGCTCCAAGGGGAACGGTCTCTGAATAACATGCTCAGGGAAATTTGTCTACACTCTCAACCACCCCCCCACCACCTCCCCTTCTCAACAAAATAGTGCACAAGATGCACCAGGAACCAATTTTCTCAGGACGGGGGGGGACCCCTACACCCAACACCCATGCCCACAAACTCTGAATTTAGCAGCCTGGCTCCTGAGTTTGGACACCTACTGCATGGACATACTCGGGAAGCGAGTAATTGCTATGCCAGCAAATGGGAACGTTTTGTTATCTGGTGTAATACCAAGGGCGTCAATCCCATCGATTGCTCACACATTGTACTTACTAAACCATTTGTTGGACACAGGGTTAGCCTTCAATTTTCTGAAGGTTCATCTGACTGCTCTTTCAGCCTACACCACGTCACAACAAAAGGTGTCGTGATCGAAGATACCATCGTTAAGGCCTTTATGGAAGGGGTTAAAAGAATGTATCCTCCCATTTCTCACCCAGCTCCTGGGTGGGATCTAGATGTGGTTTTAACCAGGCTCATGGGGTCTCCCTTTGAGCCAATGCATAAAGCAAGTCTAAAAGACCTTACTTATAAGACGGCCTTCCTAGTGGCTATCACTTCTATCAGAAGGGTTAGTGAACTACAGGCCCTTTCTGTTCTAGACCCCTTTGTTACAGTCAACCGGTTAAGTTAGTTCTGCGCATGCATGCCAGATTCACGCCTAAATTCATCTCGAAGTTCCATGTGAACCAATCGATTGAACTTCCTACCTTTTTCCAGAATCCCAATAGCATGGCCGAAAGAAGCCTACACACAATAGATGTGCGCAGGGCAGTCATGTTCTACCTGGAAAGAACGAAACCACTGAGGAAAACAAACCAATTTCTCGTTTCAGTAGCAGCTGGTAGAGCAGGGGGTCCTGTCTCTAAATCGGCTATCTCAAGGTGGATTGTCAAATGCATAACACTTGTTTGTTCCTCTCTTGCTAAGAGAACTGCCCTTCAAGCCTAGAGCACACTACTCTGGGCACTGGGACTTCCAAAGCATTCATTGCAAACGTTCCCCTAGAGTCAGTTTGCAAAGCCGCAACCCGGAGTTCTGTACACATCTTTACAAAACACTATTGCCTAGACACTTCTTGGTCTGATTCTCAGGTGGGACAAGCAGCATTAGGACCTCTTTTCTCTACTGTTCCTTCTCACAAACCACCTCCAACTCCAGGTAATACTCGCTAGTCTATGCACAGCATGTGATTCTAAGATTAACCAGCATCGGTTTATAGTCATTAAATCGAAAATGGGGGGGGGGGTGTTTCCCCTAGCCCCCCTTTTTTGTATTTTTTTACCCATTTTTTTACCCCCGGAACCCAACAAAAACATGTAAATAAAAAAATCAAAAATTAGACCCTTTTGTTTTCAACATTATTTTTTCGACATTGTAATTCGACATTTTTTTGATATTATGACTGCACACACAAGCATCAGAAGATATGCATTACTTACCGTAATAGCATTTCTGATGATTGTATCTGCTTAGATTTCCATGCGCCCTCCCTACCTCCCCGCTCGGGGTAGAAGGAACGTAGACGTCTTATTACTTCTCTCTTCTTCATGTACTCTCACAATAGCCTTGGGCTCCCTCATGGCAGAAAAAATGCAATAGGAGGGAACTCGGCGCGTGAGGGATTTTGGGTACACTAGCAATAGTGTTACAGACACACCTATGCTGATGTCGTCTTTCGGTCCCCGAAAGACGAGATTCAATACGCTGCGGTTGCCACTGGATGTCGGACCACATGCACAGCATGTGAATCTAAGCAGATACAATCAGAAATGCTATTACGGTAAGTAAAGCATGTCTTGCAGTCCTCGAATGAGCACAGCTGGCTCTCATTGAATAGCTGTGCCAGTGCGAGTAGGCCCTTTTATACAGTTTCCAAAAGCCCTAGGATGCATGCCCGGTGTAAAGGCTGGGATGCCAAAGAACAGGGAAAGTGGGCACATGCCCCTGGAAATCTTCTTCCCCCTTCAGCGCCACGTCCCACGCCTTTAAGGTGGCCTTTTTGGATGAGAGCCGGTGTGGCTATTGTTTTCATATTGTGTGGGGGGGATTAAGGGCAAAAAGCAGAGGGGAGAGAACTTTTGGATTGTTCTCCATTTTGGATTGTTCTCCATTTGGGATTGTTCGATCTCCATTTTGGTGTGGGAGCCTCGGCCGTCCATGTGAGCAAATGTGAGAGCTGGCCCGCCTCTGCATACTGTAGATTGGGAATTCCCAAGCCCCCTAGTCGGGATCCACCCATCCCCTTCAGGATCCTAGATTTCATACCCTGCCATATGAATCCTAGGAGACTGCGTTCGAGCCGGTCCAATACTAGTGTCTGGATTACCACCAGGAGAGATGAGCAAACTTAGAGCTGGCGATGGAGCAAGTTCATTTCTACTGCAGTGATCCAGCACATTAAAGAAATCTCCTGGCCTGCCCATCTTTCTAGGTCCTTGTCTAATGATTTAATGAGGGGGTGGGAGGATTGCCCGCATAGAGGTGTATTGGAGAAGCTGTAAACCGGACCCCCAGGTGTTCAATAGATGTTGTGTCCAGTGAATCGGGAATAGTGCCTAGAGGGAATTGATGTCCTGGAGTGACAGTCCCACCCCCAGTGCCACTGATTTCCAAACATTTATTTCAAGCCCGGGTACCAGGCCGAAAGCATGAAGTTCTTGTAAGGCTGCTTTGAGAGAGGGTTGGATGTTGGTGGAGAGAAATACATGAGATACTGTGTGGGAAGTGTCATGAGCCCCAACCCCCTGAATTGTGATATTCCTCTGTATGTGCTGCGCCAGGGGTTCCATAATGAGGGCAAATAGAAGGGCTGAAAGAGGCATCCCTGTCGTGTGCCACATGTAAGGGGAATCGGGGGAAGAACGTTCTTGGTTAACCTGAAGTACGGTATTCTGAGAGAAATAGTTGGTGGCTGTCCTCTTTCTGAATTGTGGACCAAAATCAAACCGCTCTAAGGTTAAGTGCATAAAGGACAAATCTACCTTATTGAATGCCTTGGTTGCATCTAGGGCTAGGAGGGCCATCTTCCCCTTACTCATGGTATGCTCAATTCTATTTAATGCTCGCCTGATATATCCTGTCTTCCTCCCCTGAATAAAGCCGGTTTGATCAGCGTTAATTAGTCCCAGGAGGAGAGGAGCTAAATGATTTGCCAACACCTTGGAGTAGATATTTGCGTCAATGTTCAGTAGAGATCGGCCTATAAGAAGCACACTCTCGGATCCTTGCCAGGTCTCAGTACCAGGATCGTTGTAGAGGCTTGCATGGAGGGGGGGGGGGTCACACTACCCACCTCTCCAAACGAGTTAAAAAGGTCTCTTAGGGTAGAAAGCAGTTGTTTACTAACGAGTTTGAAGAATTTCGGAGAAAGCTCATCCGTGCCCGGGGCCCTGGGTTTCAAAGACTCTATTGCCGCCTCCACCACCTCCTGACGGATAGGGGTTTCTGGTGCCTCCATCACTGCACAGGGTAAATGCAGTAGGACTGCTTCAGTAATGTACTTTCTCTGGGCCGAGACTGATCTACCTATGTGTTGGACATGGGCTCCAGTAAATGGGACTGTGCTAGGTGCAGTTTCTTGCTCCCCATATTCGGTTAGCCCAGGCTGGTCTTTAAGATATGATAAAGTTACATTTTCTGGTCTGAGCCAGTTTCTTGCTAAACATTGGTTGACCTTGTTGCTCTTTGCATAATAGCCCTGTTTAACAGACCTCAGTGTTTGAGCCATTTCCTTGACACATAGTGCCTCTACCTTATTCCAAGCTACGCAAAGGGCTGAGTGGACTTTGGGGGACCACCCCTTCTTGTATTTCAATCTCTAAGATTTCCCGTTCGAGGAGGGCCCTGGGTTGTTTTTTCCGCTTGTAATATGCCTCTGTGAGCGATAAAAATACCCCTGATGACTACCTTCATGGTGTCCCATGTTGTGGTTGGGGAAGCTAGTTCTGTGGGGTCCTCCTGAAAATAGGCTGATCGCTTTTGCTACCCCATTCCTTAGGGCCAGATCATTCAAGATTGGGTCATATAACGCCATTGTGGTTTGGTCAACGGAGCTTGATTCCATGCCCTAAATTGTAGCCGCACTTGGGCATGGTCCGAGAGAACCTTCGGGGCAATGTCCACTTTCTTCGTAAATGACATAAATTGAGGCGAGGCCAGAATCAAGTCAGTAC
The DNA here is from genome assembly GCF_040938575.1 of Ambystoma mexicanum. Taxonomy (NCBI): domain Eukaryota; kingdom Metazoa; phylum Chordata; class Amphibia; order Caudata; family Ambystomatidae; genus Ambystoma; species Ambystoma mexicanum. The sequence continues at coordinate 637,859,361 of NC_090938.1, read as the reverse complement.
GAGAGGAGCGGTGAACTTGTGGAAAAGAGGTATAGTGCCTTTCATCTTGGTGAAGTACTCTACAGGCATCAACCACGCCCAGTGACCTGAACAAATGGCACATGCTCAGGGCATCTTGAAATCCTTGGGGGACGGGGCATGTGTTTTGTACTTGTCCAGGCCAGGGACACGTTAAAATCTTCCAATGATTTTTCCCTCCAGGAAATGAGGATGCTTCCAGACCCCCAAGGAAGAGTTCTTGGCTCTCATTTGGGGCATAGATCGAAATCGGTGAGTATAGTTGACCCAAGAGCATACTCTTCACTCCGATCAACCAGCCTCCAGGGTCATTAATAGTGTTTAACTCTTCAAACGGGATGCCTCTTGCCATCAATCGCTGCCCCCCCCCCCTCTTTTAGCTCCCCCTGAGGCCAAACATTTCTTAGGAAAGCTTCTACTTCGAAGGTGGGTATAATCCTCCAGGAGAAGATGAGTCTCCTGAAGGAAAGTCACTGCACCCTCTAGGTCCCTCAGTAGCTTCAGAATAGATCTTTGTTTTTACGGGAGAGTTTAGTCCATTGACATTCAGTGAGAGGAAATTCAGAGTCTGGTGAGGTATTCCTTGGTCGTCTTCCTTCACTGGAGAGGAAAGGGGGAGTCGGGTGGGTGGAGGCTGCCAACCGAAGCAGGAGAACTCTTGCTCTCATGCTCCAACTGAGATTTTAAACCAATAAATCCAACACAATGCCAAACCGAGTCCCAACCGTGGACTCCAAACTGTCAAATTGGCAAAAACTGTCAGCAAAACATCCCAAGGGATTTCAGGTGACCTCCTCCTTGAGGTCATGCTCGAGCCGTGGGAAGCTTAAGGACTATGGTGTGCGATGTTACTTTGATGCCAGCGGTTCAGGTTTTGGGGTGACAGGAGCAGGCTTGTAGATCTTTGCAGCTGGTGGTTCCCTGTGTCAGGTGTGTGAAGGCATCTTATTCGGTTGTGGCTCCTCTGGACTTTGGACCTGGCCAAGCGCCTTGATTTTGGCTGAAGGCCTTCCACTTCTGTGAGGGACTCCAGTGGGAGCTGCCTCCCTTGTTTGGTTAGGAAGTATTCAGGATCCCCTCTGCATCGTCCAGGCATGAAATCGATCGGGAAACCCCCTTAAAGGAGAATTGGATGGCGGTAGGAACGGGATCTGATCTTTTAATCCAGTAAGAAGTTGGTGGCCAGAGAGCACTAAGATTCTGCATCGTTGCAGATGCCAGATCTTGGAAAATCTGGAGGGGAGCCCTGGAATGTTATTTCATCACGGGTGTGGCCCACTGCTAGAATCTCCTCCTTTGTTGTATAGAAGTGGACTCTGGTGATAACATCCGGAGGATGTTTTGATTCCAGCCCTTTGCAAGTGTGCCATCTGTGGGTGCGATCTAAGATTTCTCTAGGTGCAGCAGGAGGGATTGGAACAGATCCCCTATATATGCCGATGGGTCTCGATCTTAAACTGATCAGGGCACTCCTCTAATCCAGAGATTGTCTTCGGGCCTGTTAGGGGGAATTCTCAAATGTGATAATTCCCTTCTACCTTAGAGACCCCCAGCTCTTTTGCTGGACTTTAGAACTTTTAATTTTTATCTTGGAGAGTGACCTTTTTCCCACTCATGTATTTTTCTGTGATTTGAACTGTTTCTTTTGGTTTGGAATCTGACAAACTCCATAGGCATCATCCTTTTACATTGACACACAACACCTTCAGTGCAGTGATACAGGGATGTCTTTCAGATTTCCCAAAGGTTTAAATAGCTTCTCTTGGATAAACTACTGTTTCCAAGAGCAGTACATTTGTATCTTTATAGACTCGGCACACGCTATCAAATAGGGTGTTGGGGGTGTTACTTAGTATCCCCTTTGTCTATCTTCTCATGTAATATTTTCGTTACCCTTTCTACAATTAATGGCTGGCGGCAGTAATTTACTTTTTCCTACCATTGAGTGTTTCTACCATGAGCTGGAATTGCAACAAAACATCCATGGATGCCCTTTTTGTCAAAATGGCCCGTCTTCTTTTTTCGCCATTTCTTGTTGGAAAGGTCCTTCTTGAGATTTACGCTGCGCGCCAAACTAAGTTTGGTCCCTGTGTTCATTTTGTCTTTGGCGGGGTTCACTGGTGAAGAGTGAGGTTCTCGAAACTCCGTGCTTAATCCACCTGGTTACCGGAATGCACCCAAAGGTAATTGGCTGTCTTTGGAGGACAGCCACCATGCTGTGAGTGACAGCTAGGCTGCAAATGAATGGGATAGACTTGCGTAAAAGGCAAGGTCTTTTGCAAGGAAGTCAGTCGACCACTGGACGAAGGAATCAGAAGAACTTGGAAGAGAAGCTTGCTGCAACTCCTGGACCATTGGTTTGCCCAGGTGAATCCCTGCTGCAGTGCTGAAGCTCTGAATTCGCCTCGACAAGAGAAGCCCTGCAAATGACGACTTCTCCCCTTCGGTTGGTGGGACCAATCGACACCAAGACTGACTCGACTGGAATTCCTCTCTGCTGGCTGTCTGTAGTTGGATTGCTGCTGCAGGAACTGATTGCCAGGTAACAGGAACACCAAAATCAAGTGCATCATTTATAAGTCGGACCCGAGATCCAGGAAGATCCTAAAGAATCCCTTGAAGCAGGACTAACCCAGCCTGAGCCACCTCAACGGAGTGCTGGACCCACCCCAGAAGCAAGGCAAGCCCAGAAGGTATCCGAGAACTGCGGTGGTGCTATTCACGAGAAGCTGAAACTGTGAAGTGTTGATCTGATGTTTGCCCATTGCTGCAGCTGACCTTCGAATTGTAGTGCAGGAGTCCCCAGACATCCTCCCTCTTGTCCCCACGACTGAGGTGCAGGAACAGGATCTGCAGGACTACAACAGGAACAGAATCCAGCTGGAGCCATTTCTTCACACACAAGGTACTGTGAACTAAGGGGTTCTTACCTCTTGTGTGTAGCTTGCTTTGCACAGTTGCTTGCAGCTTTGCCCATCACAAGCCTCCCAGCTTGTGGCCCAACAGTGATTTCTTTTCCAACAAAAACTAACATTGCACAAAAATGTTGTGCTATCTAGAATTAGTACCTCAGCTCCTCTAGAATTTGCTCAATTGAGATTGGCTGTCCTGGCTCCCTGTAGACTCTTCTTACCCTCTGACTTTGTGTTGATCTGTCCCTCCAAAACGTAATACATACCTTACTTGTATAGCTGGGAAAGGGTTAACGTAAATTGCATCGGGGATTCTAAAGTGCTTGCCTGTTTGAGAAACTTGTTAACTATTGTTTCCTTCCCTAACCTTTTCCTTTTTGCCATAACTTCAGTATAACAAGTGTGAAAAGTAATACCTTAATGTCCACAGTGCCCTAACTATTGAAGTCACCCCAGAGTGTACGAAGTATCAGTGTGCCATCCCAAAAGGGTATCTACTTACTTTATTGAACTGGAGGTGTGTATTTTGAAGTATATTTTAAGTGTTGCATATTGCCTCTTTCTGAAACTTTAAAACTGACTGTTAAAAAATCAATCAAGAAACCTTGAGTAGAAGTGTTACTTGAATACATGTCACTGTGAATCTCTAAGTTTCAACCCTACAGCTCAACTTGACCCCTCTTGATGAGCCTGTCTGGTCAGTCACTCTACAACTTGTGTAGTACATGCTTCTACCAAAGGTTTGGTTTACCTATTTCCAAGAGGACAAGGTTGGTGTAGCCTCCCACAGGTTTACTACATACAATCATGCCTAACAGCGGCTCCTGATGGGTGGCTATATGGTAGGAGCGAGTGCATTGGGAAGGAGTTGGGACAGGAGGTGACAGGGGAGCAGGCAGGAGCATTGTTGCTATTTTAAGGATGATGGAGGCATGACAGGCGATAGTTATGTTGTGAAACCTTTCAGATGGGGCATCGCATAGGGATTGCGAGTTGGGTGGAGGGGGGGGGTGAGCAACCTGGCAACGTTAATTATAAAAAAACCTAAAGAATTAAAGGTCAAAGCCAGGATTCTCAATTGCATTCTTGACCTTTGGTGTAAAGTCAGATTGTTAAGCAGAAAGGCCACTTATATTAATTCAAATATTTTTAGCGAGTGTAGAAAGGTAAGATATGCAGTCAGAGTTCTTGGGCAGGCGGAATAGCCTGCTATTGCTGATTGGCAGATTATGGGAAGCAGTTACTCCCCGCACCACGGCAGGTGGGTACAATCTGAGTGCAGTGATACCAGGAACTAGAGAAAAGGTGCATGTGCTGGGGCAGGTCTGTCCATTCATTAAGATGGCATGAGTTGAACTAGTTATTTTCAGGCTAGGGTGTTACCATATAGATCAGGTCACACAGATTGCCTTAAGTCAGCATGTCCCTAAATGGCGCTCTCCAAAGTCAAAACTGTAAGCGTGTTGTTCACCCAGTCTTTGAACTTCAAGCCAAGCCCTGATTTTCCGTTTTGTAAGCTTTTTGTTTTCCTTTTGCCAGTATTGCACCCTTTAAGATCCGAACTTCCATTGGCTGGGCTATACTCTGTAGGGCTTTGTCATTCGCAGAGTATAAATATGTAAGGTGTTTTTATAATACTGATCTCTAGAATAAGATTGATTTTTGCTGGGTCTCTTCCCCAAAATATCTTTCCCATCAATTCTTGTACCACAGACTCCTTTAGGAAGACCTGAGCATGGGCACCCAAACTCGGGCTGAGATTCTGCACCTTCTAGCAAATTCTGATGGCGGGCTCATTTCCTTTTCTCTTGTAGTGGATACCAATTCCTAGGTGAGAGGACTGAGTTAGCCTGTGTGCTTTTTGCTGGCCTTTCTAGGATTCGGACTTGTTTTTCTTCCAGCCAGACTTGATCTGAAGCCTGACCATGTGACTATTTTTGTGCTCTACCTTATGATATGTAAGGCAGGGGTACCCCATCGCCTCCCAGAGAGTAAACCGTTTATCATGTTGCTTGGCTGGTGGTGGCTTTTTCACCTAAGGAAAAATGGTTGCATGTCCTGGAATCTCTTATGTGATAGTCCTTTTTTTGTTGTTGATGCCATTCCCCTCTGACTTTCATTGAAGTGGCACACTTGTCCTTCTGTGTGTGTGGAGGTGGGCATCTTTGACCACTGTATATGCAATCGGTTGTGGTCGGCCTGAAACAAGTTCTGACTAGGACGGTGTGGGTTCATTGCTTTGTGAAACTTGACAGAATGTATTTGGATGGTCTGCCATTGGATGACGCCTCCAACCCCCAATTAATTATGCTTGGTGTGTTAAGATGGATGTCTAGAATCTAGCCTGGTGGGCATATTTTAGGAGGCCAACCTAGTTATAGTTAACAAGGTAACTCTGAGATTAGCTAAAAACCTATCAAGGTAGCTGTGGAGAGCAGTGAAGGCCTTTCTGAGTGTGTTAGGGGTCCACAATGAGTCCACACAGTGAAGCAGACCATTCAATTTAGCTGGGTATGTACAAAAATGCTATATTTATTCTAAGCCCAAACCACACACTAGAAAATGAAGTGGCTGATATGGCATAACACTGTATTCTTATGAATACATTCAATTACTTAACAAAAGTAGGTAATTGATGCAGTAAAACGGAACCAAGAAACAAAAATTCCCCAACTTCCGAAGTCCAATCCCTATGGAACAGTGGGGACTTGTGCCCAAAAGTCATGTTGCTCCTCCCCAAAAAGTCTTGTTACGGTTCTTGAATGTTCCAGAGAAGTTGAGCAACAGTTACTGGTAGATAAAAATGTGTTCCTATCTTTCAGGTACTGCTATTTTAGACACAACAACCAAAAAGCAGTGGAATGGAATAACTCTGGTTTATTCCAAGGCAAACCGGACAGGACAAATGCTATGCATTTACATACCCCGACTCTCTTTAAAAGAGGACTGGGTGGGTCGATTGGTTGTTGCTGGAGGTAGCTTTTCCTGCCATTGGTTCCAGCAAGAGGTTCCCATGGGTTTCGGGTGTAAGGTTTCTTCTCGCTTGTTCCAGGAGCAGCGTGCAACTCTGGGCACTGAAGAAATGCACAAAGCACCAATGCAGAACTCCTCATGCCACTTCACCATACGTGTGAAGGTGTGTTCCAGCAGTGGCCTCTGCACACAGGCAACGGCAGGCGTTTTTCCAGTCTCGGTTGAAGACCTTCCAGAGAAAGGTCCCCAGAAGCAGGAAGGCTGTTAGGACCGTTTTTCTGAAGTTCTACCCAACCTCATCAAAACCATTCAACTGAGACAGTACTAGGCTCCACTCTTAGTATAAGGCTGTATCACCGGAGTTCATTGGTAGTCTAGACAGAGCAGCCATGTTTATCTTGGGGAGGGCAGGGGTGGGTGCAGGGGGGTGGGTGGGGGTTTAGGGGGCTGTAGAATCAGTGCAAATGAAATTGTAATACAAATGGTACAAAGAAACACGATCTATTGTAAAAATAAATGGTTTATTTAATTAAAAGTAGGCCCAGATAAATCTTGGTGGGAAAGAAGTACTATCACATTATATAGAACCACACTTACAAAAACACAGCACTATGCTTGAAGGTACACAGACCAAAGCATATAACCTTATTTGGAACACCTAACGGTAGTTTTAGGGAAGTCACTACTTTCCATACACTAAGTATAGGTCACAACTATTCTTGGAGTAAAAACCAATGGTTATTTTCAGATTACATTCAGTAATTCAAGTAGTTAGTAGACCCTACCAGTTGTACTGTTAAGCAGAGTTTGTATGCAGTACCCTTTGGGACCACTACACACAACTATGACTACAGGTGTAAGCAAAATCAACCTTTGGTATAAGTCTGTACTACACAGTTTTTGGTAGCGGAGCTGAGCAGCCAGGCTTATCTCAAGAGGGAATGTGAGCTGTAAGGATGTTAGACAGAGGTCTACAATCGCAAGTATTCAAATAAACTTACACTCAAGGTTTCTCGGTTAAGCACTTAATTTATTCAACAGTCAGTTATATAGATTGCCTCCTTCTAGTTTTTATAACACACATATACTTCAGTACTTTACACTGTGTGTTTCTAAGGCATTTGAACTACTTTGAAGGAGGAGCCAATTGGCATTCAGTACTTTGAAGTAGGAGCGAAAAGGCATAGGTTAACGAAAAGGAGATAGTTACTCTTTAAACAGTGCAAATGGTTGGAGTTCACCAGAGGAGCTGATTCAATGCAATAGGTTAGGCCAAAGTCAATGGGCTAAAGTCTTGTATAGGATAAAGCAGTTCTGGTAGTTAAACGGACAAGTCTTTGCCAAAGTTCTCAGAAGTCTTTCGTAAAAGAAAGAATCCTATGTTAGGTCACAAGCTGAATAGGCCTGCAAGTTGGCAAAGTTCCAAGCACTTTCGCAGTGAGAGGCAAGTTCTGTCAGGTTTTCACAGTACCTTTACAATGAAGAAAAAGATGCAGCTGAAGACTTCTGTTCCTGCAGATCTCGCTGTTCCTGAGCCAGTCGTGGGGACAAGAGGGAGGACGTCGGAACTCCTGCACTGGTCAAAGCTGGCACTTGGCAAATCTGAAATTCCAGTAGCTGTAGACGAGCACACACACTGGTGTACCTCTCCCTGGTTATTCGGTTTTCTACAGCACTCTGAGGAGAATACAAGCAGCTCTGAGAATGGTATGCAGGTGGCTTACGAGTTGATTGGTCCCACCAACTCAAAGGGAGAAGTCATTCTTGCAGGCTTTCTGTCGAGATGAACTTGGCAAGTAGTCACTGCAGCAGGGCTTCACCGGGCAAACCAACGGTCCAGGAGTTGCAGCAGCCGTCCTCTTCAAGCTCGTCTTCAGTTCTTTCGTTCCAGTGGTCGACTCTGCCTTCCAAGCCAAGAGACTCTCCTTTTATCCAGTTTCGAACACCAAATGCCGCTTTGGTTTCCCTAGACCAGTTTCAGCAACAGGGCAAGCAAACCGCTTCATGTCTTCGTTTTGACAGTGTGAAAGGGAGCCCTCCCGCTCCTCGACCCAGGAAGCCAACAGGGGTCGATCCAAAGACCTTCGGGGGCAGACGCCCTCATCGGGGACCGCAAGGCAGCCAGTCGACCTCCAAGCAAGATTAAACCAGCCAAGACGTCTGGCCCCCACCCATGCACCCCGGTGGGAGGGCGGCTGGCGAACTTCAGCAAGTGGGACACTATCTCCACGAACAGATGTATGCTGGATGCACTCACCCACAGACGCACCTTGGAGTTTGATCGTAAGTGTCCACAAATACCACCGGTGGCCCAACATGAAAACCATATCTCAGCTGCTGCTGCTGGAGGTTCGTGCCATGTTATGAAAAGGGACGATCCAGCTGGTTCCACAGCGACTCAGGGGCTCTTGAGTATACTCAAGGTACTTTCTCGTAAGAAAGACCAGGGGCTGGAGGTCCATTCTCGACCTACGATGGCTTAACAAGTACATAAAGTCCCAGAAGTTCAAGATGGTCAAGCTGCAGCTCGGGCCAGCTGGAGGAGTGGGACTTTCTGTCATTTGATCTAGTGCCAGACCCCATGCTGGAGAAGGAACAAGTTACTTGTAACTGTTCTCCAGCATGGATTCACAAGCGAATCCTCCCGCCTACCCCTCTGCAGCTCTTCTCTTGGTTTTACTGCCACTTTGTGCTACCAAATCTGAAGGCTGACAGAGGGGGTTAGGTAGAGGGCAGTCATTGGCTGGGGGCAGTATGACCCAGAGTTCAGGGATTGGTTGATAGGAGAAAGACAGTTTAGAAAAAAAAACTGTTTCTTTAACCGGGGATTTACAGCGTGACGGGGAATATTGATGAGCATGTGAATCCATGCTTGACCTATGCTTGAGTACAACAGTTACAGGTAAGTAACTTGTTGCTTGCACAAATTAGGGATCAACATTTAGATGTATTCTGCCTAGCTACGGACCTACTTCAAAAATCACTTTCTGATGCTTGTGAATGTGCATATATTCCGACATCTAGTGGAAATCGCAGAGTATTGCATCTTTCAAAGATCGAAAGGGACGTCGAAATCCCTCACGCGTCAAGGTATCACCAGATTGTTTTTTTCCGCCAACATAGTTTGTTGCTTATGCAGACCATGTGCAAGTTTATATTAGTAGTTAATTTCCACGAGCTACGGTCGTCTAGTCTCTTTGAGCTTCAACTGCTTCGTGCCGCCGACATCTACAACTGCTCGGCGACTGTTCAATTGCTCAAGGACTGTCGACTGCATGGCCTGGGCCCTCTGCCCAGGCCCTTACAGTAGGAAGAGTGGGGCCCTGGGTTATATTCCTCTCTGAGAATGTATTTCCTTCACTCCTCTTGGTCTGGCTGCTGCTCCATCTGCTATGAAGAGTACGCCCTTTAAATTCTGCCTGTCTGGTGTCCTTCCAAGGAAACTTGCAGTTGCACATCACCGATGATATGTCTTCCTCGTGACCATGACGAGCGCTCATGCAAGGGCAGTAAGCTCTTTCGACCGCAGACGTTAAGACGGGCAGACTAAACGGTGAGTGGGTTACGTTGTGCAGGCCGAAGGGCTTTCTCCCGTCGGCTCAGCACATCGGACGGCGAGGAATCTGGCGGCAGCCATGGCTCCGCTTTGGAAGCAATCGACCGCTCAGCTGAGCCTGTGTGCTCCAAAATGCCCGTCCCCGATAGACTGGACACGGCACTGTTATGGGGAAATTGCACCACAGCGATGAGGGCAGCCACGAATCATGTGTACAGAAGCACACAACCCCTAAGGCCTCTTTGGAGTCGTCGAAGAAGCGATTAATGCCTGCAGTACCATAAACGTTTCAGCGGCACCTTCCAAACTTTGCGGTTCGACACCCTACACGCAACCACATTCGCGGCATGCAACTGGGCATCCTTCTGGAACAGGCTTTCCCTCTTAAGAAATCCTGTCGCTGACCAGCAATAATAGCGCACAAGCCGGGAATGACCCAGGGGAGTCGCCAACCACGACTGCACCTTCAGGCGCATCGAGACCCGCTATACAGCCGCCAGAACTTTGCTAAAGCCTTTCGGGGATCATTTCCTCAGCCAAGGAGTACATGCGCACCCCCTCATCGAGAGGACTATTCTGAAGCCCCCATCCTCTCTCTGGCCTTATTAGGAATTTCTCCCACTTTAGAGAAACCCGCCCCGCGCCCCCCTGACCCCTCCCCCCTTGACCATTCGGCTTTTTCTCTATGGACTAAGGAAATGTTTGAGCCATACATGGACAAAATGTCCCAGTTCATTGACTTTTCAGACTGGTATATTATACCCAAGAGACCTAGGGTTCTCCAGCATGGGGTCTGGCATGGATTCACATGCTCATGAATATTCCCCGTCAGGCTGGGAATCCTCGGTAAAGAAAAAATCAGTATCAGTTTCGTTTCTGATCTGTCGTTCGTAGTAGTAACCAATCACTGATCTCTGCGTCATACTGACCACAGCCAATGACTGCCCTCTACCTAAGCCCCGCCTCTGGCAGCCATCTTCAGATTTTTACAGCACGTTCAAGTGTTGGGATCCCCGTGCTATTGCTCTCGAGCGTTAGTGCTATTTTTCACGTTTTTTCTCAAATTTCTCATTTTTCGGTCAAAAGAGCCTCAAGCTCCACCGTTTCTTCATCCGATCAACTGGGACCCGTGTCGGATTCGTCTACGCCCCTCAAGGGTGAAGATTTCGTCGAGCCACGCTTTTGGAGGACTCCAGAAGTTTCTCAGGCCCATCTCGGACATGGCCCAGGAGAAGGGAAGCTCGACGCCCGGCAAGCTGTTCAGGGTCTGCCCGGAATGCCAGCTTCAGAATGTCTTTAAGGAGGACGAACACTCCCTTTGCATTTATTGCCTACATGAGGACAAGACGCACGTGGAGAAGGACTGTGCGTTTTGCGGCAATATGTCAGAGCGGACCATGAAGGACCGCCATCAACGTCTCGCCAACTGGCTGGAAGGAAAGAGCCCGTCAGGCGAGAAGAAGTCCGAGCGGTCTTCTAAGACCTTTGAGGGCGCCCCGGCGACGGGGGTCCAACAGAAGGCCAAGCACCGCAAGTCCGCTGGCACCAGGAGCGCCGAACGGTCGGGCTCTACGGGCGCCAGTCAGGGCACATCCTCCCCGGCGCCATCAACCACGAGCCAACGCTCTGGCTCGGGTAAGAGGAAGGCCAAGCACCCGGCGAAGCTCCTGGAGAGACCCCGGTCGAGCTCGAAGGCCCCATCGGAGGGGGAGCGAGGCGGTGACCCTCCCCCCAAGGAGAAGGCGGTGAGTGCACCCAAAGTGGTGAAAGCCTTAATTCATCCGGCCAAGGCCTCTATCGAGACAGTCGTGGCGGCCCTGGCTCAGCCTGTGGAGGCTACACCAGTGGTGGCGACCTCTGGGCCCAGAGTCTCCCTGCCACCGCGGAGGGAGTCCTCTTTCATGCCCATCGACAGGACCCCCGTGAAACCTCCGACGGAGAAGAAAAAGGGGGGGCAGGAGGTTGTCGTGGATTCGGCCTCAACCTCTGAGGAAGAGCTGATCGAAGCCTTAAACCACGGCGTTGGCATGGAAGACCAGCCCGTCGGGAGGGACCCCGACGTAGGAGACGACGAGAACGCCGAGGGTGCCGACGGGGCTCCTGACCGCCCGTCGGACTCCCCTCAACCAGTGCCGCAAGACAACTCGGCGGCCATTTTGTTGGCTATACAGTCCTTATGCTCGGAGATGAGGACGAGACTGCCGTTACCACCAACGGAGGAACCGCTCCCGACGGGGGACCCGGAGCCAGGCCCTTCTGGGAGCCCTCCCCCTAAGAGAAGGATTCATCCTCCACCTCCTTTTCAGCCATCGCGCCCTGTTCAGCCCTCCTCCCCGTCCATGACACGTGGGGATGATACGGGGACTGACACGGCCGCAACGGGTACAGACAACGAGGTTTACGACGAGGATCTCCCGTCGTCGCCTCCCACCCGGGCTTCCCCGCCCGACGAGATTGGATCGTTTCACTCCATGATCGCCAGGGCATCCGAGCTTTTCCAGCTCTGCCCGGAAGAGAAGGAAGGTTTCCTTTATCAACGGCGCGAGGCCAAGAGGAAGACGGTCCTCGCTATACCTCTACTGGACGATATTTGGGATGAGGGCCTCGCCCTCCTCAAGAACCCATCCACGACGCCGGCTAGAAGGGATTGGTACGAGAAGTAGTACCGGGTCCCGGACGCGGCCCCCTTGTGCTTTCGGGCACAGCCGACCCCGGACTCGGTCGTCTACGCGGCGGCCAGGAAGAAAGCAGGGGGGGGGGGACGAGGGAAAGAAATTAGACACGATGGGATGCAGAGTCATCTCGTCGGCAGCGACGACGATTAAGGCGGCCAACGCCTTGGCTATCGTAGCCCGCTACGACAGGGAGTTGTGGTACAAACTGGCCCCCCTTCTGGACTTCCTACCAGAGGACAAGAGGGCGGAAGCCCTAGAGATCTTGCAGGAAGGAGAGGTGGCATCGGACCACGCCATTACGATTGCGACGGACATTGCTGACACTGAATTTCGCCAGTTGGGCAACGGCGTGTGCCTTAGGCGGCGTGGATGGCTCAAGGCTACTGACTTCCGTCAGGACGTGCAGACCAGAGTCTTGGACATGCCGTTCGACGGAAAGAACCTGTTTGGGAAAACAGTGGACGATTCCCTTCAAGCCCTCAAGGCGGACACGGAGACGGCCCGGGCTCTTGGGGTTCTCCAGCAACGGCGGCCACCCTTTCGGAAGAGCGGCGGAGGCAAACAGGGTGCCTCCAAAGGTTCAAGCGGCGGATTTTCCACCTACCGTCAAGCGGCCCGTTCGTCGTCACAGTAAGCTTACAGGGGAAGAGGCAAGTCAGGCGGACCCCGCCGTCGTCGCCAAGGAGGACAAGGCGGCAAAGCGTGTGGGAGTCCATCTACACCGACTGTTGGGTGCTGGACGCCCTAGCTCAGGGTCACGCGCTCGAGTTTCTAAAGAGGTGCCCGCGCGTCCCCCCTGTGGCCAGGAAAGAACATCACGTCCCTCAACTTCTCTTGGAGGTAAAGGCGATGCTCAAGAAGGGCGCCATCGAGCTCGTCCCAAAGAGGCTTCGGGGCTCCGGAGTTTACTCAAGATACTTCCTCGTGAAGAAGAAGACGGGAGGATGGCGTCCCATCCTGGACCTACGACGACTGAACAAATTCATCAAGGCACAGAAGTTCCGGATGGTCACCCTCCAACACGTCCTGGGTCAACTGGAGGAGGGCGATTTCCTGTCGTCGTTGGATTTGGAGGATGCCTACTTCCATATTCCCATCCTAAAGGGACACCGAAAGTTTCTCAGGTTCGTGGTCCAAGGGCGTCACTACCAGTTCAGAGCCCTTCCCTTCGGATTGAGGTCGGCACGCAGGGTGTTCACCAAGTGCCTTGCACCGGTGGCGGCGCAGCTGCGCCGAGAGGGGATCCACGTCTACCCCTACCTGTACGACTGGCTCATCCGAGCAAAGACGAAGGAGCTCGCCGTGGAGCACACGGCAAGGACCGTCCAACTACTCACGGACCTGGGATTCTCCATAAACTACGCCAAGTCCCACCTGGTGCCCGCGCAAGACGCACTGTTTCTGGGAGCGAAGCTCGACAGTGTCGCTTCTGGCCTCTCCGTCGGAGGAAAGGACGAGGGCCATCTTGGGCAAGGTGCAGTGGATGCTGGTTGCGGACACGGCCAGGGTGAGGTCCATCAAGTCCCTCCTCGGAATGAGGTCTTCTTGCATTTATCTCATCAGCCTGTGCAGGCTCCGGATGCGCCCGTTGCAGGAGTTCCTGGACGCCTGCTGGATCCAGACTGGCAGCTTCGAGGAGAGGATCACACTCGACGAGAGTTTCCGGCGAGCGATCCGGTGGTGGGGCACCCGCGCGCATCTGACGGCGGGCATGGACTTCCAGACCCCCGGCCACCAGGAGACAGTGACCACGGATGCCTCCCTGGAAGGGTGGGGAGTGCACAGCGAAAATCTGCTTGCGAGAGGCCTTTGGCTTCCGACGGAGAAGTCCCTCCATATCAACGTCCTGGAGCTCCGTGCAGTGTTTTGGGCCCTCGGGTCCTTTCTTCCGTCCCTCAAGGGCAAGGTGGTGAGGATCTTCACCGACAACACCACCATGTTCTACATCAGGAAGCAGGGCGGAACCAGCTCCCCAGCCCTGTCCAAGGAGGCGCAGGATCTGTGGCATTGGGCCGTCGCCCAAGGGATGTTTCTGGTGCCGTTTCATCTGGCAGGGATAAAAAACACCATCGCCGACTCGCTCAGCAGAGAGCTGCGCTCGTGCCACGAGTGGGAACTACGACAGGATCTAGTGGACCGCCTCTTCCGACACTGGGGCACTCCCCAGATCGATCTGTTCGCGACGGCAACGAACTCCAAGTGCCGGAGGTTCGCCAGCAGGTTTCCCCAGCCGAGGAGCATGGGCGATGCTTTCTCGTTCCCCTGGGAGGGCCTGTTTCTATACACGTTCCCTCCATTGCCATTGCTGATCCGGCTCATCAACCAGCTGAAGAGGTCACGGTGCAGGATGATCCTCGTCGCACCTGCGTGGCCGAGGCAGATATGGTTCCCGGACCTTCTGGACTTGTCAGCGTCCCAGTCAATCAAGCTGCCAGTGGACGCGGATCTTCTCTCCAGGCAAGGCCATCCTCCATCATGACCCGAAGTCGCTGAACTTGCAGGCCTGGTTCCTGCAGCGTTAGTTTGGAGGATACGACATACCGGCCCACTGCAGAGAGGTTCTTGCAAAGGCCAGGGCGTCCTCAACTCTTAAATGCTATGGACACAAATGGAAGAGGTTCTCTGTCTGGTGCCACGCACAGAAGATTAACCCTCTACGGATTACGGCTCCCCAGGTACTGCCGTACCTTCTGACGCTGGCCAAGTCTGGACTGGCGCACGCGTCCATTAAGATTCATCTTGCTGCGATCTCCCGATACACCAGAACCACGGGGCGGACATCTTTGTAGTCTCATCGTCTGGTGAAAGAATTCATGAAGGGACTGTTCAGATCGTTCCCGCCAGTGAAGGCTCCGGCCCCGGCGTGGGAGCTCAACGTGGTGCTGACCAAGCTCATCGGACCTCCGTTCGAGCCTCTGCACTCGGCTCCGTTGAAGTTCTTGTCGTGGAAAACAGCGTTTCTTGTGGCCATCACCTCCGCACGAAGAGTGGGAGAGATCCAGGCCCCTTCCTGCAAGCCCCGTACTTGACTTTTCACGACACGAGGGTAGTGCTCAGGACGCACCCCTCCTTCATGCCCAAGGTGCCATCGGACTTCCACCTCAACGAACCCTTGGTGTTGCCTGTTTTCTTCCCGTCGCCGGCCGAAAGGACTTTGCACTCGCTGGATGTGGCTAGAGCGCTGAAGTTTTACGTGGACCGCACAAAGTGTTTTCGGAAGACGTCACAACTTTGGACCTGTCAATCAGGGGAAGGCTCTCTCAAAGGCCTCCATTTCCAGATGGCTCTCCGGCTGTATCATGTACTGTCATCGGTTGGCAAACCGACCGCTGCCTGGCCGTCCGAGAGCCCATTCCACCAGAGCGATCGCAGCTACCACGGCGTTCCTATCTGGTGTGCCCTTGCTGGACATCTGCAGGGCTGCTACGTGGAGGTCGACGCACACCTTCACGAAATTCTACTGCGTCGATCGGGATTCCAGGGAGGAGTCCAGGGTCGGCCAAGCAGTGCTGCGCAATCTGTTCGCCTAAGGTGAGCCTGGTGAGGAGGTAAGAATTGCTTAATGTTGAGTTTGATGTAATGCATGAGCATGACGAATCCATGCCAGACCCCATGCTGGAGAAGGAAGAAGTTACTTACCTGTAACTGTTGTTCTCCAGCATGGGTCTGGCATGGATTCACATGCGAACCCTCCCGCCTACCCCTCTGCGGCTCTTCACTTGGTCATACTGCCACTTCACGTGCTACCAAATCTGAAGATGGCTGCCAGAGGTGGGGCTTAGGTAGAGGGCAGTCATTGGCTGTGGTAAGTATGACGCAGAGATCAGTGATTGGTTACTACTACGAAAGACAGATCAGAAACGAAACTGATACTGATTTTTTCTTTACCGAGGATTCCCAGCCTGACGACTGGGAATATTCATGAGCATGTGAATCCATGCCAGACCCATGCTGGAGAACAGTTACAGGTAAGTAACTTGTTCCTTATGGACTCCTGTCCCCTCCCCTTCAAATTTCAGAGACTCCCCACCTATGCACAGGGACACCAAGACCACCTCTTGCAGGTCCAGTTGACCCAAACCAGGAGGAGTTTTATGGAGAGGGTAACCCCTTTTGATCAGGACCCAGACCAGGCAGAGGATCAGGGTCCTTGCCTTACACAGATGCATACTGTCGACCCAGGCGCCATCTGTCTGGATCCCCCTTCTACCCCTCGACAGTCGTTGACTGTGGACGACCAGATGTTCCTCAATTCCATTTTAAAAAGAACAGCAGGCCATTTTAAAATTGCAACACAAAAAGCCGCTCCAGACTCAGATTTTGTGGAGGATATCCTCAAGGAGAAGACTCCAACTAGCCAAGCTATCCCTTTACTGAATCCTATAAAGAATCGCTTGGCCCCTTCTTTGCTGTCCCTGTCGCTCACTCGGTCAGTTAACCCCCAGGTGGAGAAATAATTTTGCCCATCGCCCTCAGACCCCCGCTCTATCAAGGGTCATGCCACACCAGACTCATTAGTCGTTACGACCACCTGGAAAAGGGCTGGGGAACCTCTGTCCTCGGCAGAAGCCCCTCTGGACAGACTGCAAGAAGCTTTACGCCCTGGGTAAGCCGGACACCGCCTCTGCGGCCTACTGCACAAGGATCCCAAATAACGCCACATTACTGGCAAGTTGATGTCCATTGGGGCCTATTGCAGGATGGTCTCAGGACGTTCCAGAGCCCACCCGTTCACAGCTGCTGGCGGTCGTAGCTGAAGGCAGACAAGTAACCAAAAACATACTGAACTCCACTCTGATATGATATGGCATTTGTAACGCGCCTATACACAGGTGTTTCAAGGACTCTGCTGAGACCGCTGGATGCACCCTTGATTAGGTTACCCTGCTTAAGACATGCCTGGTGAAACTCGGGCCTCTCTTAAGCCAGCAGAGCATTCAAACCTTTTTTGGGAAAGCGGTTGACTACGCCCTAGAGACGGCAAAGAAAGATCACGAGACTCTAAAATCACTAAGACAGATCACGGCTAAGCCCTTTTACCTGCATGTAGGCTCTAACGCACGTCAGTCCTTTCGTGGCCAATCCTTCTGCTCGCCCCGGGGCAATACGGCTCAGGAAATAATTCTTGGTCCTCCGGTCAAGGCTCCTCTAGTAACTTCCAGTACGAGCAAAGAGGCTCTCGTAGAGGCAGAAACTCTACTCCCAGAGGCTCCCCGGCTTCCACCTCAAAGTGACTCAACGTTTCAGGTCCCTTCCCACATTCCCTGCTTAGGGGTCCCTGGTCCATCCATGCCTGGGAAGGGATCACTTCAGATCAGTGGGTACTAAAGACAGTTGCCCACGGGTATTGTATAGTTTCTCCAACCACCTTGCTGCCACCCACAGAGAAGCAGATGCCTGTCGCCAGAACACCTGCGCATGCTGCTGGAAGTAGTTCAGGTCTTGCTGGAAAAGGGTGTCATTGAAGTCTCCTCCCTTCTCCAAGTAAACAAAGGTATTTATTTAGTGTACTTCCTTGTACCCAAAAAGGATCTCACTATATGCCCTGTTCTAGACCTGCAAACAAGTATGTCAAACCTCAAAAGTTCATGACAACCCTTCAGGAGGTAATACCACTTCTGCAGCAAGGGGATTACATGGCCACATTGAACATGAAAGATGCATACTTTCATTTTTCAATGCTATCAGTGCACAAAGTATCTCTGGTTCATGATAGGACACCCACTATAAGTTCAATTTTCTCCCCTTCGGCATTGCCTCATCCACAAAGGTGCTGGCGGTAGTAGCAGCTCGCCTGCGCAGGCAGTCCATCCCAGTCTAGCCTCACCTCTATGACTGGCTCATAACAGGGGACTTTTATGGAACATGCCAGACAAATACCCAAAGGACAGTAGATCTCTTCAACCTAGGATACTCCATCGAGAAAAAATCCAGACTAACTCCCAGGCAAATCAGTTTCTGGGGGCTCTAATTCATACATAAAATGGGCTGGTCTGCACCTCTGAGTGGGTTCAAAACATGCTGTTCCAGATCCCTTGCTATGTAGCCAATCACCAAGTGACCGTACGCAAAGCCATGCGACTGATCAGGATGATGGCTTCTTGTGTCTACCTAGTTCCACACGCTCGCCTGCACATGTGCCCTGTGCAAGAGTGGCTCTCGAGCCAATGGTGTCAGGCCAGTGGGATGATCTAGTGGTTGTCTCGGCAGTCCTCTTTCAGTCTCTTAAGTGATGGCCAAGGGAAAACCTTCTGCAGGGGAAAACCTTCACCACCCCCGCAGTAGAAGCCACTCTCCCCACAGACTCGTCTGACTGGGCAGGGAGCTCACCTCCAACGCACGGCGTGTGGTCTCCATCAGTAGCATCCAATCACAACCTGTTGGAAATACTTAAACAGGGGAGCACTCGCTCTCTAAGGCTGGCAAACTGTCCCAGAACATTTGCAAGTGGGGTACTAAAACACATGTTCCTTCTTGCACAACATGTTCCAGGGGAACTCTATCTTTTGGCAGACGTACTCAATAGCGACTTCTCATTACCAGGTAGACCTTTTACTCAACGTCTTCACAGAATGGGGCTTCCCAAAGATCGACTTATTAGCCACTTTGGAGAAAGCCCAATGCCTAGATTATGCCTCCAGGTACCCACAGAACGGCTCCAAGGGGACAGGTCTTTAGATAACATGGTCTGGGAGATTGTCTGAGACCCCACCTCCCCCCTGATTACCCTGCTCAACAGAATAGAGCACAAGATGCCCCAAGAACCAGTCACGATAATCCTGATGGCCCCTATGTGGGCCTGTCATGATTCCTGCCCCTCATGTCCCCATCCCTCCAAGATGTCTGGCTGCAGCCAGGTCACAATCACCTACATGGCCCTCAAGGGCCTCTCCATCCCTCCAAAGACCCACTTGGAGTCAGACTTGGCGCTTGTGGCACCAGACTCACTCACTCCCATAGGATAACATTGGGAATTGGACTTGTAGTGCATTGATGGGGACAAGATGGATGCCCCCACATATTTCGTTTCCCAGAACTGCATGTGCAGTCTAGTCTTTTGGGTGTGGTTCAGCCCAGAGACACCTGGGATACCCAGAGACTATTTAAGCCACGCCCAGGCTGAGAAACATGCTTTGTGTTTTCTGTACCTGCAGCGTGACACTCACCGTGTTCGGATCGGTCTCCAGTAGGCCTGCATCTTTCTTCTGCGTTCAGCCCCTGCAAGAACACAAACACGTTACAAACAGCCTTAGCTTGTAGCGCTTCTGCCCATCATTCATCGCTCCTTCTGCTCTACGGGCATCTTCGGCGGTGTCTTTCCCATCCCGGCACGCCGCTTCTAAGGGAAAGGAACCGAAAAAAAGCATTAGTAAGCATTCCGCAAATCTTCGCTTATTTTAAAATACTGTACAAGCTTCAAACGCTTACCTGAATCCCAGCCACTCTGGGGGAACTCTGTCTCTGGAACTTCTCATCCATCTGCAAGAGGGAAAAAACACTCAAGGTTAGCGTGGAAACATCTAGAGGCGCCGCATACCGCGCTTACTCACCGCATTTCTTCTTCATAATTGGCATCCACGCTGAAAACGCTGCGGCACCTAAAAGACACCGAAAAAGAACTTGGTTCAATACGAATCGGTCGCATGGCGCTCTTATTCACCTTCAGCACTACTCATCTCAGCAGCACGTCTCCATCCCCGGACGCCGGCCATCATCTAAGGAAAGGAACGAAGTTAGCGAACTGTTCAAAAGACTCATTATACTTACCTGTCGGACTCTAGTAACTAGGCAGCAACGAGCCTGCATCAATCAACGCGCCCCTGCGCTGAAAGCAGGATGGAGAGCACACTTTCCAAGAAAACAAGGTGAGCTGTGGATCAAAGGAAGGAGTTGGACCCCGGGGAAGAAGGGGTTCAAGCGCACAGAGACAATAGGGAGTTAAACTCTACCAATCCTGTGTTTCAGGCCCAGTCTCCTGTCGAATAGACTCCAGGGAAGGGTTTGAGGTCGTAAGAGGTCAGAACAGGCTGAGTGACGTCCCGTGGATACCAGGTGAGCGTTACACCGTCATCCTTGGTTCTCCATCTCATGGCGATGTCAGTCTTCCCCTCCCAGGAAGCTGCCGTGCCTGTACAACATGCTGTCTCAAGATCAGGGAGAGACGCTACACCCATGCCCTCAACCTCAGTCTGGCTCCTGAGGTCATAGAGTTTGGGCACCTGCCACCAAACATTGCTACTCCAGCAAATGGAAGCCCTTTATCTGGTGTAATGGCAAGGGCATCAATCTTATTGATTGCTCACTTAAAGATATCGGCCTTTACCTAACCCATCTGTTGGATTCAGGACTGGTTTTCAGTTCTCTGTCCACTTAGCCTCACTTTCAACGTACACCACGTCCCAGAGCAAAGTTTCATGTTGGGAAACTCCTGTAAGTAAAGCTGGATGCGATGGGGTAAAAATACTTCATCCCCCCCCTATCTCCGACCTAGCTCCCGAGTGGGACCGGAATGTTTTTCTTGCCAGACTAATGGTACCTCCCTTTGAACCCATGCACAAGTCTAGCATTAAAGCACTCACCTACAAGGCTGCCTTCCTGCTGGCGATCACCTCTATAAGGAGAGGTGGTGAACTTCAGGCCTTTTCAGTTCAGGACCCATTTGTCACACGCACACACCCTCGGTTTGCGTTCAAATTTATCTCAAAGTTCCATGTTAACCAGTCCATAGAACTACCCGCCTTTTTTCAGAACCCCACTAACGTGGCGGAAAGAAGCCTTCACACACTGGATGTAAGGAGAGTGATTATCTACGATCTGGAAAAGACAAAGCCACGAAGACAACCAGTTCTTCATCTCCGTGGCAGCTGGTAGAGAAGGGGACCCTGTTTCTCAATCAGCTATTTTGAGGGGATTGGGTCCTCCGACATATTCCATATCTGACAGGTAATCATCACAGCTGTGCTGCTTTGGAAATTTTTCTGCGTCGAAGACGTTGATGCGCTGTCCTCGAGGGCCTACGTCGAGCTGACGTCACCGGATGTTATAAGTAGGACGCACAACGCCCGTAGCCTCCGTTCCATTTTTTCTGCGAACATGTTCGCTTCGGAGATCTCGGCGCGCCTCGGGTCTTCTGAGTTCTATCGGTTCTTCGAACCAGTTTGTTTGTGAAGATTTCCATGATGTCTTAGTCTTCTACCCCGTGGCCGGGTTTCAAGAAGTCAGGACTGCGGCTCCAAGATGTCGCTGATGGACCTGCACGACACCTGCCTCTGGTGCCTCGGTGAGGACCACGCCACAGACTATTGTGACGATTGCCAGGCGTTAACTTCGAAGGCCTTGCTGGAGCGTAAGAAGAAGCTTTCTGTCGGTAAGGTGTCCAAGCCCCGGAAGTCGAAATCCACTGGGCTTTCGACTGACGATTCGAAGGGAGACTCTCCGCATCGTCGGCGTAAGTCCAGGGACTCTCGGTCTCGGAGCGGGTCGCGCTGTTCTTCTGCCTCTTTGAGGCACTCACAGAAGCACCTTCATCGGTCACCTTCCTCGTCCCACGACTCCGCCCGTCGGCCGGTCGCTTGTCCCACGGGATTCATTCTGTAAGGTGATGATGGCCATTTTTCAGTTGCAGGGCTCCATTCTGTCTGCGCCGTCGAAAGACGCCGGCAGGGAACGTGCTAGAGACAATGTTTGCATGCCTTCGGGCTCGAGCGGTCGTCGCGATCACCGGAAACCTTCGAGGTCCCAGTCGGACAAGGTGGATCGCTCTAGGCATGCCCGCTACGGGTCCTGGTACTCGACGCCATGGAGACGTCTGAGCTTGTGAGGTCTTCGATGAAGACGTCGACACATTTGGCGCCGAGACCATCTAAGGACTCTCTCGAGGCTCCGCCTCTGAGGAAGCCATTGACACCATTAGCGCCGAGGCTGTTGAAGGACACGCTTGGGGCTCTGCCCTTGAGGCCTGTGTCGAAGCCATCAGCGCCACGCTCTATGCCGATTCCGTTGACGCCTTCTGAGGAGGATTTTTCGGAGGTGCCCCGGAGACTGGTGGAAACTCAAAGGCCCTGCAGAAGTCAGGAAGGCCTGTATTCGAGCCTTTTTCTGTGCCCTCATCCAGGGATTTATTCCAGCCTATGGATTGCATCTCTGAACTGGATGAAGGGTCTGATGAAGGTATGGTTCCTGACAAACTCATGTCTGTTCATAGTCAGCTAGAAGACCTGCGTCAGTCCTTGCACGACACCAGTGGTCTGGACACACCTCCGGAGGTTGAGCTCGGTAGGCCTGGTATGCACACCGAGGCCTTGTACCGGCGCCTTATGTCGAGAGTGACGGAATACTTGGGGTGGTCTGCGCCACCAGTGGATTTTCTGCAGGATGACCTGACGGATATCCTTGACAAAGGTCCCCCAACTGACCTGGTACTGCCATTCCATATGGCCTTGCAAAGGAGGGTGGCAGTGGCTTGGACTGCTCCGGTGAGTCTCCCGGCAGTGAGCAAGTCTTTGCTGAGAAAATACCGTCCAGCCAGTAGCGAACCCAGCTACTTGACTATGCACCCCACTCCGGAGAGTTTGGTGGTGCAGGCGGCTACGGCCCCGGCAAAACGGGCATCGTACCCTACCGTCCCTCCTGATAGGGATGACAAACGTTTTGATGGCTGGGCGAAGAAAGTGTTTTCTTCAGGGGGTGTGGCTTTGCAGGCAGCCAACTCCGTGTGCCATAGCACGTTTCACTCATACTGTGCAATTGTCTCTTTGGCGGCGAAGGGGAGGAACGGGATGGCTTTCTTGCTCTTGTTCAGGATGGCAAGGATGCCATGTGTGAATCTGTTCAGTCGGGTCTGGACATGGCAGATTGCGTCAGCCGGTCCATGGCAGCGAGCATCGTAATGCACAGATTTGCGTGGTTGCAGAAGTCTGTTTGCTCCTGATGTACAAATCCGGCTTCTCAACCTGCCCTTTGATGGTGAACCTCTTTTTGGCAGCAAAGCTGACGAGAGCCTTGAGAGGTAGCAGACCTCCAAAGCTGCTGCAAAGTCGTGCGCTGCAGGTCACCAACCTCCGCCTTTTCGTCCTAGGAGACAGCAATGGAGGGGAGGTTCCTTTCAATATTGTTCATCCTTTGGTAGATGTAGACGAGCTGCAAGTCAAAGGGGCCACCGTAGGAGCACCAGAGGTGGAAAACAAGGTACTCGAGGTGCCAAGGCCGCTTGGCAGTTGCCTCTTTACCCTCAGGCAATGCTGCAGCCGCTTCAGCTCAGTCATTAGGCCGTGGCCCATGGTTCTCCGGTTGGGGGAAGGCTGGCGCAGCATCTTGTAGAATGACGTGCCAATACTTCAGATGTGTGGGTTCTGGAGATCATAGCCCACGGCTACTGTCTTACTTTCTGGCAGAGGCCTCACGACAATCCACCGGGGAATCTCTCTTTGAAGAGTCTGGATCCGCTCCTTGCGCAGGAAATAAAATCCCTGCTGGAGAAAGGTGCCATAGAACTGGTGCCTGTAGCGAGAGGAACAAGGGATGGTATTCTCCTTATTTTTTTATTTCGAAGAAAGACTGAGGATTGAGACCCATCATGGACTTGCGTGGTTTGAAAAAGCTCCTCAGGAAGGACAAGTTCAAGATGGTTACTCTTTCAAGTCCTCCAGGGCCTTAATCTTCAGGACTGGGTGGTGTCTCGACTTCAAGGACGCTTACTTTCATGTGCTGATCCATCCCAAGCACAAGAAGAACCTGAAGTTCGCGGTTGGCGACTCGCACTTTCAGTTTCGGGACCTGCTGTTCGGATTGACCTCCGCCCGAGGGTTTTCACCAAGCTCATGGTGGTGTTGGCAGCATATCTCAGGAAAGGGGGATTCACGTCTACCCCTACCTGTACGATTGGTTGGTCAGGGCGCGCTCTCCCGAGCAAGTCCTGGATCTGTCAGTCACCTGCCACTCCCTTCACAAGCTGGGCTTCTCCCTCAACTTGAAGTCCCACTTGACGCCAACGCAGAGGCTCCAGTACATCGGAGGAGTGCCCGACACGTCCCTGGGGCAGTGTTTCCCTCCCCAGGTGAGGGCTCCTCACATTCAGCAGATGGTGCACAAGTTTCAACATGCCCAGAGTCCCCCGGCGTTAAGAGTTCTTGAGGTTGCTCGGCCTCATGGCATCCTGCATTCTTCTGGTGCCAAGGCCAGGTTGCGGATGAGATCTCTGCAATGGGCTCTCAAGATGCAGTGGTCACAGTCCACCGGCAGGATGTTGGACCCTGTTCAGGTGCCGCCCTCAGTCGCCCAAGATCTTCTGTGGTGGGCCGTCAAAGGCAATCTGATGAGGGGGGCTCCATTTTGGCTACCCTGGCCGGAGGTGTCGATTGTGACGGACGCATCCCTCACGGGATGGGGAGCTCATGCCGACGAGTTCAGTCAGTGGTCGTTCGTCTCCGGAGTCCAGACTCCATAACAATCTGTTGGAGCTGAGGGCCGTCAGGCTTGTCCTTAAGGCTTTTCTGCCGACTGTGCGAGGGAAGAATGTCCTGATTCTGACGGACAACACAGTGGCCATGCACTACCTCAACAAAAAGGGGGGGAGGCAGGGGTCACTTCCTCTGTGCAGGGAGGCAATTCAGCTCTGGTTCTGGGCCATCGAGCAGGAAATTTCAATCTCGGCAGTTCATCTGGCCGGAGACGAAAACGAGACGGCGGACACTCTGAGCAGGCAGAGCGCGATCTCTCATGAGTGGGAGCTGGCTCAGGAGATTCTCCTGGAGATCTTCACCCTTGGGGGACCCCACAAGTGGATCTCTTCGCCTCCAGTGTCAACCGGAAGTGCGAAAGGTTCTGCTCGCTGGAATTTCCTCCAAGAGGAGCCTTAGGGGACGCGTTCGTGGTGGAGTGGTCCTTCCCACTGCTGTATGCGTTCGAGTCCCCGTCATCCCGCAAGCGCTGCAGAGGTTACGGAGGTTCGGTTCCTGGATGATCCTCATTGCCCTGCCATAGGCCCGGAGAGCATGGTACCCGGACCTTCTCGACTTGTCCATCTGCCATCCACGCTGTCTTCCCTACCGAGACGATCTGCTCTCACAGGAGGGGGGGGGTGGGGGTCAGGTTCTCCATCCAGAGGTCAGATCGCTCAACCTTCATGCTTGGCTTTTGAAAGGTTGAGGTATAAGGATTGGGACCTCCCTGAAGAAGTGATGGAGGTGTTGCTTTCGGCCAGACGGCCTGCAACAAAGTCCCTGTACCGTTGCCGTTGGAGAAAGTTCTGCGACTGGTGCATGGTTAAGAATGTGGATCCTCTTTCATGTGACATTCCTGTGGTTCTCTTTTTTGCTTTCGTTAGCCCACACGTTCCAGCAAGTGGGGTACCATTACAAGTTACCTGGCGGCGCTGTCCATATTTAAGCGCTCCTCTGAGGAGTGTTCTTATTTTAAAATTCCTTTAATTTCTCAGTTTCTGAAAGGGCTCACTAATGTTTCCACCGTCACCTTTCCAGGTGCCCAGTTGGGATTTGAACCTTGTTCTAAAATTCCTAATGGGTGCTCCATTTGAGCCTTTACATTCCTGTCCTTTGAGACTGTTTAACCCTTAAAACTGTATTTTTAGTTGCAGTTACCTCCACTTGCAGAGTGAGTTGCAGGCACTTTCTGTTAAGCCACCCTTCAGTGTTTCATAAGGATAGGGTTTTCCTTGGGGTTCGTCCTTCCTTTCTTCTGAAAGTGGTGTCAGAATTTCATTTTAGGCAGGTCATTCTTCCAGCATTTTATCCTCCTCATCCTGGTAAGGAAGAGGAGAGGCTCCATAGATTGGATCCTAGGAGAGCTTTAAGTTTCTACATTTCACGCATGTCCCGGGTCGGAGTGGATGATCAGCTCTTTATAGGTTACGCTGGAAGGCGATTGGGACAAGCTGTTACTAAGCGGACTTTGTCTAGATGGATTTCTTGGCAATTTCTGAATGTTGCCGCTTAGCGGGTAAGGACCCTCCGGTAGGCTTACGGGCCCATTCTGCTAGGGGGGTATGGCTGCCGCTACTGCCCTGCAGAGGGGTGTTCCTATTCGTAACATCTGTGAAGTAGCCACATGGGCTTCGGTCCATACTTTTGTAAGACCCTACTCCCTAGATTCTATCCATGGGCAGGATCTGGCCTTTGGCAAGATGGTCCTTTACTCTGCAATTTAATTGGGCATTCTAAATTTCTATATTCTAAATTTTCCCTCCTCCATGCGTTGGTACTGCTTTGGGAGTCTGTCATAGATATGGAATACGTCGGAGCACCCTATCCCCTCGAAGAACAAGTTGCTCTCTTACCTGGTAACGTTCTTTCGATGGGATGGTCCGAAAACATATTCCATATCGCTCCCTTCCCTACCTGCCCCGCAACAGAATTTCTTATGTGATTGCAGCTTACATTTCCGCAAGGCTTTCTGTGGTTATACTGGCAGATGATTGGTGCCACACATTCTGGGAAAAAACTACAACTGACGCTACGGGCGTCGTACGTCCTACTTGTAACATCCGGTGACGTCAGCTCGACGGAGGCCCTCGAGGACAGCTTATCGATGTCATCGACACAGGACGCAGACGCGGAAAACTTTTTCCGAAGCAGCACAGCTGTGGTGATTACCTGTCATAGATATGAAATACGTCGTCGGACCATCCCATCGAAAGAACTTTACCAGCTAAGAGAGTAACTTGTTCTTCATGGATCGTAAACTGCATCAGTGTTACTCTTGCCAAGAGAGATCTCTTTCACGCCTAGAGCACAGTACTCGGGGCACAGGGCCTACCATAGCATTCATTGCACATGTTCCTCTAGATTCTATTTGTAAAGCAGCAACCCGGATGCACACACCTTTACACAACACTACTGCCTGGATACACACTCTTGGTCTGATTCTCTGGTGGGACAAGCAGTGCTAAGACATCTTTGCTAATGTTCCTTCACACATCCCACCACCATCTCTGGGTACTGCTTGCTAGTTTATGCACAGCATGTGACTCTAAGCAGATACAATCATCAGAAATGCTATTACGGTGAGTAACGCATGTCTTCTGATGCTTGTGAATCTGCTTAGATTCACATGTGCCCACCCTTCCTCCCCTCTTGGAGTACAGGCAACATAGATAACTTACACCTTTCTCTCTGTACTGACTCACGATAGTCATAAGGCTCCTTCATGGCAGAAAACACAATCGGAGGGACTTCGGGTACACTACACGTCATGTTAGGAATAGTGTTGCAGGCATGCCCATGTCCCCTTTTGATCCTTGAAACAAAGCTGCAATACTCAGAGATTACCACTAGATATCGTATGCACAGCATGGGAATCTAAGCAGATACAATCAGAAATGCTATTACGATAAGTAATGCATGGATTCACATACAAACCCTCCCTCCTTCCCCTTTGCAGCACTTCTTGGTCATACTGCCACTTTACGTGCTTACTAAATCTGAAGATGGCTGCTAGGGGAGGGGCTTAGGGAGAGAACTATCATTGGCTGGGGGCATTATGACCCAGAGGACAGTGATTGGTTTATGAGAGAACTACAGATTTGTAAGTGAAAGTGAAACTGCGTTTCTTTTACCAAGGATTACCAGCCTTCCTTCCTCCCCTTGTGAAGTAGAAGGAACATAGACTTCTTACACCTTCTCTCTTCTGTAGTACTCGCTCACGCACTCCCCTCACGGTAGAAAAAAAACAGTGGGCCCTCAACGTGCAAGGGATTTTGGGCACACTACACGTCACGGATAGTGTTAGTCATGCCCATGTTGATGTCCCTTTCGATATTCGAAAGAAAGATGCAATATGCTATGTTAGGCAAGATTGTTTGCAGTACCCTGTGAGAGACTGCACCAGCATTGTCCTCTTTGCAATAGTTAACCCAACCTTTGGTATAAGCATGTACTACACAAGTTGGTAGACTGATGAGCAGCTAGGCTTATCTCAAGAGGGGCCATGTGAGCCGTAGGGTTATTACAGATTCAGTCACGAGTATCCAAATAAACACGTACACTCAAGGTTTCTTGATTAAACAATTATTTATTAAAGTAAATTGAATAAGCCTTCTTTAGAAGGGAGCAAATATGTGTAACACAAAAATATACTTCAAGATGCACACTGTTTCAATAAATCATACACCCATTTTGGATGGCACACAGATACTGACTACACCCTGACGTGACTTAACTAGGACACTGTGGACATTGATAAATCAGTGGCACATTTAGAGCAATACTGAGGTTAGTGTCAAAAAGAAAAGATGAGGGAAGAAGCCGTGTTTAACAAATATTCTTAAGCAGGTAAGTACTTTTGAACCCTCCAATGCTAAGTAAATTAAGCCTTTCCTGGGGGAGAGACAAAACACAAAGTCCGAGGTAAGCAGAGTTTTTCAGGGAGCCAGGACAGCCAATGTTAGTTGAGCCAAAGTCTAGGTGAGCTGAAGCACGTCTTGCTGGTAGGTAAAGTCTTGCACAATGTTTTAGAAGTCTTTGTATAAAAATGAATTCACTGTAGGGCCACAAGCTGGGAAGCTTGTGAGGGGCAAAGCTGCAAGCAACTCTGTAAAAGCAACCAAGAAAAGACTCAACTGAGAGCAAGGCTACACAAGAGCTAAGTCCCCTTAGTTTTACAGTACGTTTGATTAGAAGAAATTGGTTCCAGCCTGCTTCTGTTCCTGTGTAGATCTGCAGATCCTGTTCCTGGACCTCTGCCGTGGGGACGAGGGAGGACGCCTGGGGACTCCTACACTACAAATTGAAGGTTAGCGGCAGCAATGGGCAAATTTCAGATCAGCAGCACTTGCGGTTCTCGGATACCTTTTTATGGACTTTCCTTGCATCTGGGGTTTACCACTCTGTTGAGGTAGCTTATGCTTAGGCAGTCCTGCTTCATAGCTCGGGTCCGACTTGGACACTCACTCGATTCTAGTCTTCCTCTACCTGACACTGTTCCTGCAGCAGCAGTGGAAGTACAGCAACCTCAGAGATTTCCAGATGAGCTTGTCTTGGGGTTGATGAGGCAAATTTGGAGCTTCAGCACTACATCAGGGCTTCACCGGGCAAACCACCAGTCCAGGAGTTGCAGCAGGCGTCTCTTCCAAGTTCTTCGGATTCTTTCGTCCAGTGGGTGACTCAGCCTTCCAAGCAAAAAGCCTCGCCTTTTATGCAGGTTTCTCCCATTCATTCGCAGCCTAGCTGTCGATCACACAGCAGGGTGGCTGTACTCCAAGGACTGCCAGCCAATCACCTTTGGGTGCATTCCTGTAACCAAGGGATTTAAGCACAGGGAGTTTCGGGCACCTCGCCCACTTCCTGCCCCTGCCCGACACGCTGGAGCCAGAGGTGGGCTTCACTGGTGAATCCTGCCAAAGACAAAATGAACAAAGGGACCAAACCTAGTTTGGCGCGCAAAGTAAACCTCAAGAAGGACCTTTCTAACAAGAAATGGCGTAAAAAGACCGGGTCATTTTGACCAAATGGGCACCCATGGGTGCTTTACTGGGGCTGCAATTGCAGCCTGCGGTCGAAACACACAATGGTAGGAAAAAGTAAACCACTGCCACCAGCCATTAATGTTAAAAAAGGGTAACATAAAAATGTTACATGAGAAACTAGACAAGGGGGATATTAAGTAACCCCTCCAGCACCCTAGTGTTAAGCTAGTGTGTGCTGGTCTAGAAAGTTACAAAATGTAAGTAGTCAATTTCACTTCTCTGCTCTTGGAAACAGTAGTTTCACCAAGAGAAGGTATTTCAACCTTTGGGAGATCTTAGAGACTGCCTCGTGCCACTGCACTGAATGGGCTGGGTGTCGCAATGTAAAGATGATGCCTATGGAGTTTGTCAGGCTCCAAGGTCAAATCACAGAAAAATACGGGAGGGTGTGAAAAAGGTCTCAGTCCAGGTTAGAAGTTAAAAGTCCAACAAAAATGGCTGGTGTTTTCTAAGGTAGAAGATAATTGGCGCATTTCTGAGAATTCTCCCTAACACATGTCTTATAGAACTTGGATCATGATGTATTTGTTAGGAAAGATTTCCCCTGACTGCACCTTTCCTTCCATCTTTATGGAACCCCAGACTACTTGATTTTTTTCTTTTTGATTCTGTCATGCTCTTTTTGCAGTGCAGTGAAGCCTTACGCTTGTGGCAGCAGTGACTTTTTTCCCACTTTTGAAGACTTTCATTTTAGCCTTACCGCGTTTGGCTACTAACTGGCTGCTGGTCAAAAATGCCAGCGCCACAAATGTTTGCTTGTCCTTTTGCTTTCTTGTTCTTAGCCTTCTTCCTGGCCTGAGAGGCCAGGAAAATCCTTATAAGGACTTCAAGTGCCCAGGAAAGCAGAAGCTTTTGGTGGGCTACTGGAGGGCTGGTTGCTTGCTGGGCGTGGGCTGGGACTGTTGGGTCCCCCACAAACCTGTTTCAGTGTGTCTGAGGGGTATGCAAGAATGTTCCTGCCAGTGGTCCTGTTTGGACCACTAGTTGGGGTGGGGCGTTGGGAGCTAGTCATGTCATTGGCTAGTGAGAGCTGCAGGTTTTACCTGGCTTTTACTAGAAGAGGACCCCTGCACCCATTCCTCAAAGATCCTGGAGAAACCTGCGGTGGGATGGGGATAGATCCTCAGCTGGCCTTATGAGACTAACCTCCGCGAAATGACGGTGTCCTAGCACCAAGGGGACCAGAGATGGAAAGGAAAGTCTGACACCGGTATTTGAGTCCTTTTGCGTTGCCGTGCTGCAGTGACCACAGTCCAAAATCGCTTACCTGACCAGAGTCCAGTCCTGAGAGGGGTCTTGCCTCGATTTTTTTTTTTCTTTTGCTGCATTCTTCCATCGAGATTCCTTGCAACAGTGAAAAACACCAACCAGAGATCAGCTAGAACCTGCAACTCCTGCAAATTGAAGACTAACACTTTCGGTGGAAAAAGCAACTTCGGACCCTCTTCCTTTGTCTTGCCAAGTCTGGGGAAGGAGTACGGGGTGAGTTACAGAGCTTCTTACCTACCCCTACACTCCCATTCTAAGTCAGTGGGCCTATAATGAACCTTTATTCTAACAATATTGGCTTTGCCTTTGCTTGTTTTCACAAAACCTCTAAAAGTTGGGACTACTGCTAGCCAGTTTAACTTGTACTCTGACAATTGGAACCCTTCACTGGACTCCAGAGGCCCTACCTGCATTTTTACCTGCCTCAAAGATTCTGTGGAACTTTACCTGAACTATTGGGCAAAAGGCCCCAGACAACTTAGGGCTGGACAATTTAAGTTGGATCATTCTCTGTGGACCTTGAGTGCATGATAACCTTACCTTTCCTTTGCAGGCGTTTATGTATATTATGCCCTCTGATAAGTGATTGTATATATGTATCAATTTTGTCTAGTGTTGTGTGATAACTCTACTTGCTAGAAGTCCCTTTTCTAGTATTTTGGCCAATAAATAAGTGTATGTTTATACATCTTGTCTAAGTGTAATCTGATTCCCATTGTGAGAACTCATTGTGGACCCTTTACAAGCTCACCACCTTTGTAAAACCTAGCCTAGACAGTCTGTTGCTGCGACCTGAACTGATTTGGCTACAGTTCCCCAGGGTTGTCACTGTCACAATATAGGTTGGCCTTCTATACATCTGTCCACCAGGCCAGAATACAGAAAATCAGTCCTAGCAAAATTCAAATCAATTGTCAGTGGCATACAAAGGCCATCTGGTCCCTCTGATCTTGCCTTTTAGCCTTCCTGCACCAACAACTGCTCCCTATTTAGTGATCTGTGAAATCGCTAAGATATGTACTTCACAGTATGGGCTCGACAGAGATCCGATCTTGTACGGCAAAGATCTGCATAGAGCCTGGCACTGAAAACTGTCTTCAGAGACTTGATTATATTTGTGTGGACATTGTTCTGCATTTAACCTTTGAATCTTAATCCCACTAATGAGTTTTATTGCAGATGAATGCAAACCAGGTGTATTATTCATTTTAAGTCTTGGATACAATAACTTAATGTGCAGAATTGCTCATCGAATGTTGATTTGCTGATCAAGTTTTTAATTCGCACTCAAATACGTTTTTCAAACTAATGTATGCCTTATACACGCAGAATCGACGTGCATAGGAAGGAGAATGCTGGTGCTGCAGA
Organism: Ambystoma mexicanum; assembly: GCF_040938575.1. Lineage (NCBI taxonomy): Eukaryota > Metazoa > Chordata > Amphibia > Caudata > Ambystomatidae > Ambystoma > Ambystoma mexicanum. The sequence goes on along the minus strand of NC_090938.1, from coordinate 637,827,111 downwards.
GAAGGCAATCAGCATCCACTCCACTCCAGAAGGGTGCTCTGCAGCATGTAAGATGATCTTGGAAATAATGCAGAAGGAAGCAAAGGACACAAAGACGTAAGAACGTTGCTAACCTGTTCACTGTCTGTAAGCTACCTGGCCTCTGCAGTGAATTGAAGTGGGGCATGCAGTATTGTTCCTAAAGTTTGTGCTGCCTTAAGCCCAAGAATCTCTTGTGAACTGAAAGTTTCTAGTTACATTCCATTCACCCTTTTAAATGTCATTTCATCACTTTTCCCTTCCACCCTTTCCCATCATGTTCTCGTGATTTCTAGTTTACTGTTGAGATGAGTTTCCAAAATAAACCTACGGGCAAACCTATAATGGTGATCAGGGAGACAACGTGGTCTAGCAAAAAACAGTCATGGTAAAGTAGATCGGCGTGGGTGGTCTAGGGTAACAATGAGTCCACACAGAACAGCAATAATTCAGGCTAGACGGGTGAGTACAAAACTTTACAATTATTTATTATGCCTTTAAAATGCACATTAACAAGTAAAACGTCCAGGCAGATGTTGTCAAACACTATAGAATGTATACACATTCACCCTTGGGCGAAGAAAAGGCATGTGACCCAATAACCGTTGTAACAGATACTCGAATGCATTTATTTGAGTAAAATGCACACTAGAATAACTGTAGGTTTCCCTGACACTTAGTAAGTCCAGCCCTAAAATGATTTTGGGCCTTGTGCCCTCAAGTCGTCAGTTCTAAAGTTCTACTTTTCAGATAGATTTGTTAAGAGATTAGAGGATGTCAGTTGTTATGATACAAAGTTGAATAGTAATTTGCTGTTACGTTAAAGGTTCTTATACCGCACCTTATCACCACCTGCGTGATCCCTATGCAGATCTGTAAACCAATAGGGTAAGGGGTTGGAAGTTATTAGGACTGAGCTTGAGAAAAGAGCAAGAGAGCTGTGATGTGCTGTTGGCAGTTTCTGGTCAGATTACACTGTTCGCTGAGTGAAAGTGTGGTTTATTTATTTTGTTTTTTTTTCTGGTTGGTAGCCATCCTATGCTGTTGTGCAAGACTATGAAGTAGTAGTACTAGTAATTTATATAGTGCCTTTTCCCAGGTGTATGGCCTCAACACGCTTGTGGTGGGAATGCCCTCCGACACAGAGGTCCAGGTGTGGGGAGAATTCTTGAACTGGTCATACGATCCTGTGCATTTGGACAAGGTTAGCAATTAGGCAGGCTATGCTCAAGTAAGCAACCCAAGAGGTCCGGCATGTGGATGGGTGCTGAGGGAGGTCATGACAGTGCGGTAGTGCAAGAGGTTTGTTATGTGACCAGCTAGACGAATGTTGTTGTAGATTGTTGCTGTATTTTAATGGCAGAGGTGTTGAGGCATGCCTGGTGTAAAGAGGCGAAACTGTTTTGTCCCGCTAGACTGTATTTTCGTTGTCATGGCTGCATTCTAAAATGCATGGATGGAAAGCAATGCCTACGCAGCTGTCAACCGAAGTGGTGCGTCTATTCGTACATTAAGCTCAGATGGAGCTTATCTTTGATCCCATTGTGCGATCCGATCGTACAGTCAGACGCAGATAAGTAAAGTTCAGACAAGTAAACTCTCTCCATCCCAAACACTAGAATGGGCAGGGGAAGAGAGCTTTGACCAGACCTCCACTGATCAAGTCAGGCAAGAGTGATTTGGGGATAGGACTTTACGTTTATGTAACCCTATGGAGGGAGGGGGTGACTGGTATTTTAACCCCTCCCCCCACCTCCCACCTTGATGTCTCCAGAGAACACTGATGACGTTCCCGGTTATGTTGAGGACAGTCTTGTGAACTGTTGCGATAGATGAGGGAAACTGGGGTTGTGGGTGGCTGCTGAGGTCACATTTGTATGCAGAATTTAGTTTGTTGGTCGCAAAGCCTGGGGCATCTGTTCCATCACCTTTCAGCTCAACACCCAAATGAAGGAAAGATGGAGAGACAGCCAACGTCCAGACTCCTCAAGGGTGCGAAGACTGATTGCAGCAGGAGTCACCATGATCAGGTGGCAACGGACGAAGAAGGGTGTATTTGGAACCATGATGGCTGCAGCAAGGTAGCCCAGGAGAGAGATGGCCAGTCCACTGGTTGCTCCAAGGATTATTTGAAGGCATGGATTCTCCTGCTGGGGTTGATACTGGTTGTTCCCACTGGTCCAGGGGTCGAAGCACCACCAAAGGTAGTCTTGGCAACGGGTAGAGTAGTACGGTGCTGGTCAGCTGCAGGGGTTGTCCTTTGGTCGTGAGCAGGCTGGCTTTTGTACAGGACTCTGCCCCAACGATCTGCAGGAGTAGTTTTTATCCAAGATTCATAGTGGATGCACGTCCAGTTCCACCAAGGCTTTCCCCAGGAAATTGCTTCCAATAAATAGGAATTCCGGACCCAATAGGGCAGGAAGCAGGCCAAAGAACAAAATGCCCAAAGGGCAGCCACAAAACTGGTAGCAAAGCAGTTAGGACTGATGTTCTATACTCTGGCCTGGTGGACAGATGTATAGAGGGCCAACCTATATTGTGACCGACAACCTTGGGAGCTGTAGCCAAACTAGTTCAAGGTAGAAAATGGCGAGTGATCTATGCTAAATCTCAAGATGTGGTGAGCTTGTAAGGGGTCTACAATGTGCCCACAGTGAAACAGTCAAGGAACACACTTAGACAAACAGGTATAAAATACTTATTTACTTAGGCCAAATAACAGTGAAAATGATTGACAGGTAATATCACTCAATACTAAAAATTAGATGCATAGTAATGTGTCCCTTACTGGAGTAGCGCAAAATACCTGTCAAACCCCTGAAAAGGAAGGTACATGTTAGTACTGGCACCTAAGCTGTATGGGGCCTTGTGCCCAAAAGTTCAGCAAAGATCCATACAGTTTTGTGAAGCTGAAAAAAATGAAGTTGGGGTCTCTGGGTCCAGTGAACAGGTCCAAGTGTCAGAACAAGTTAAATTAGCTAACAGACGTGTTCCCGACTTTGAGTGCTTATGTGAATAAGCAATGGCAAAGCCAAAGTAAGACAAAAGTTTCTAAGTTACCAAACTTTTAAAAGGGAGTTAAGGGGTCAGGTAAGTATTGCTACAACTCGCCCCCCTGTATGAGGATTCTTCACAGGACTTGGCAGGTCAATTGAAAAAGGTCCAATGTAGCTTTTCCCGCCGTCAGGCTCAGCCATTGATTCCAAGGGGTCGCAGGTACGAGCAACTCTTCGGTCAGTGTTTAATGCTGGTGCTTGGTCTTCCAGTTGAATGCAGCAGAACTGGATGCAGCACCCCTCTCAGGATAGGAATGGATGCAAGTAAGCAGTTTCGGACAGTCACCGATGCACGGCAATGCTAAGGGATTCACTTGCTGCAACCAGACTTTCCCTCCTATCTCGGGTCCCCTTGATGCTAGGACCGCAAAATGTCGCAGAGGTAAGTTTTGTTGCACAAGCTGAAGAGATCACCCCTCAGCCCCACTCCCCGAGTTCCAGGTTTCCACTCTGAACGGTGACTTGTGCAGCACGGTAGCCCAACCTCTAAGCTGGTCAGCCACATGGCGGTCCTGGGGCACTTTCGAAGTCTCTACTTCATAGTACTCTGAGCTGATGTCGAAATGGATGTTCCCGCCACTCAAAAGGTTGCAGCTTCTTTGTAGGACTGGGATCTTCCACAAGGATCTATCAGGACAGCAGCCAAAGTTGGTTGCCAAGCCTTCTTCCGACTGGTCCACGGTCTACTTGCAAGTCTTGTAGCTGGACAGGAGACTTGGCTCCTTCCTTTTCTTTCGAGGACCTCCCCATAGTGGATGCAGGGGTCATCTTATCCTAAAAGCCAGTGAAGAGCAGCAGCTCCCACCAGCCAATGACAGATCTCTCTCCCCCCCCCCATACTGCCCCCCACACCCCAACAGTGGTCCAATCGGAACCACTGCCAGCAAAGCTCATGCATACCACTCAGACTGACACCAGTTTGTGGATTGGGACCACACGGTCCAAGCCCACTTCTTGGAAGCAAACACACATAGCTCTTTGCTTTTCCTGGGCACTAGAAGTCCATATAAGGATTTTCGTGGCATCCTAGGCCAGGAAGAAGCCTGAAAGACGAGATGGACAAGCAAAAAAATCTTGTGACATGGCCATGTTTGACCACTTGCCAGTTAGTAACCAAACACGGTAAGGCTAAAACGAAATGCACCAAAACATTGTAAAAAGTCACTGCTGCCACCAGCTTGTCCATTTAGCACACCTAGAGTAACCAACATTCTCCATCATGGGGTCTGGCATGGATTCACATGCTCATGAACTTTCCACCTGGACGCCTCGAGGTGAGTGCAGCGCAGTCAAGACCCTTCTGGGCCCTGATTTTTAGCTCCATCCGGCCCCTGCATAGGCCCCCTGCACCTGCGTGCACCGTCGCTTGTCCCGGCCCTCGCGCTCTCTCTTCCCCTTCCCGACCCTCCTCCCGCCTCCCAGCCCGCCCCCTCCCCTGATAGGCCACTTGCATTCCTGTGTAGGAAGTAGGCCCCTGCAACTCACCTCGAGCGCCACTTTCCACCTGGACGCCTCGAGGTGAGTGCAGCGCAGTCAAGACCCTTCTGGGCCCTGATTTTTAGCTCCATCCGGCCCCTGCATAGGCCCCCTGCACCTGCGTGCACCGTCGCTTGTCCCGGCCCTCGCGCTCTCTTCCCCTTCCCGACCCTCCTCCCGCCTCCCAGCCCGCTTTACAAACCCTCGGAGCGCGGTGAGTGTGCCCCCAGCAGCACCCTCCTGGTGTTTTTCCCCCCAGCCCTATGACTGGTAGGCCCGTGTCCAGTAGCTGGCCTTTGCATCCCTCCCTCCCCGCACCCGCTCATGGTTCCCCACCCCGCCTCCCGACCTCCCCTCCCTCCCTCCCTCCCATTGGTGCATCCACACTTCATCACCGGTCCTCCCAGGGCAGCCCTCTGCCCGGCAGCCCTCAGCGGCTAAGGGCCCCGAGGCCAAGGGCGACTCCAACAGAGGCGACTCCAGGAAGTGTCCGCAGGTGTCAGCAAGAGAAGCCAAGGAAGCCAGCAACCAACAGACACCAACAAAAACCGTGAGTGTGGCATGGGTGGGGAATAGAGCAATCACTCTACTCCAGAAAACCCCTGCCACTCTATCTTACCTATCAATAACATAAAGTGCAATAATACTTGCATGTCCACTCTTTTAGAACTGTGAATGTTAGCATGTCCACTCTTAGATAGAAGCGCCAAATCTAGACAGAAATGTGATTGTTAGCATGTGCCACACTTGCATGGAATTCTCAAGCTTAGCCCGCGTCGCATCTAGATGGAAATATGATGGTTTGCATGTGCCACACCTAAATGAAATTTCTCAAGTTTAGTCTGCGCCAAATCTAGACAGAAATATGACTGTTAGCATGTGCCACGCTTAGATGGAATTGCAGAAATGTGACTGCTAGCATATACCACACTTAGAGGTAACTACAGAAACGTGATTGTTAGCATGTGCCACACTTAATGGAATTTCTCAAGTTTAGTCTGCGCCTAATCTAGACAGAAATATGACTGTTAGCAGATATCACACTTAGATGGAATTTCAGAAATATGATGGTCAGCATGTGCCACACTCAGATGGAATTCCCAAGCTTAGTCCGCGTCGCATCCAGATAGAAATATGATGGTCAGCATGTGCCACACTCAGATGGAATTCCCAAGCTTAGTCCGCGTCGCATCTAGATAGAAATATGATGGTTAACATATGCCACACTCAGATGGAATTCCCAAGCTTAGCCCGCGTCGCATCTAGATAGAAATATGATGGTTAGCATATGCCACACTCGGATGGAATTTCAGGAATGGGACCATTAGCATATGTGACTCTTAGCATGCACCACACTTAGAATTATGAACCCTAGCTTGCGTCGCATCTAGATAGAAATGTGACTGTTAGCATGTACCGGACCTAGATGGAATCCCACAATTGCAAGGACAGCAATGCCAACTAACCAACCAACTAACAACTCCATCCCTCTGCAGACACCTCTCAAACTATAACCAAACACAACCACAAGCCTTAAACGCAGCAATCCGCACAAACTTCACAACAATGCAACAACAAAACAAACCACACATAGCCTTGCACAACAGCACACGACGACTACGGACCATAAAACACCCCAAGCCCGGCCGACGGAACCACCGGGCTGAGGCTGCCAACAGCACATCACTGCTCTCTTGCACTTTTACAGCTTATTCCTACTAACGCACCCCCTCTCCTCCCCTTTTCAGAGCCGCCAGAGCGCCAGGGGACCACTTCGGTGGTGATAGTGCGCGGTACAAATGACCTTTAACATTAACATTAACATGAATATTACCTGTTGTCGGGCTGGGAATCCTCAGTAAAAGAAAAGTTTCACTTAAACTGTATTTCTCCTCTAAACCAATCACTTTCCTCCGGGTCATGCTGCCCCCATCCAATGACAGTCTTCTCCCTAAACCCCTCCTCTGGCAGACATCTTCAGATTTTTTACCACACGCTTCAGCGTTGGGAGTCCTTCTGTTTGCTCTCCAAGCTATTTGTACGTTTTTCGTGTTTTTGGTGGAAAAAGTTCAATTTTTGTTTCAAAGGAGCAGTGGGCTCTTCTGCTGACAGCGGGGACCCACTGTCATTAAAATTCTGTGCCACTTAAGGGCAAAGATCCATAGACATTCTACAAGGCCATCTTGGGCCTTCTTTGCGCCCTCCTACCATGACAGAGAAGGAGAGAATGTCCCTCTTCAAGCCCTGCACCAAATGCGGGCTATGGAATGTGTTTGTGGGAGACGAACACCTGCAATGCCTCTACCGCCTGCACCCGGACCACAAGGAAGTAGAGTGAGATATGCCTTGGTTTCTCCAAGAAAACGTCGGACTGGCATAGTAGGCTGGCGGTGTGGCTTAACACAAACCAGGCCTCTGACACGTGCTCCTAGCAAGGTCATGCCTTGTCCAGGACCAGTCAGTCCAAGGAGCGGTCTTCTAAGTCCTTTGAGGGCGCCTCATCCGTGGGGACCCAAATAAGGCCAAGAGCCGCAAGTCAGTCTACTGGGATCGCTGCAGAAGCGGGTCCCAAAGTGGATAGGGCAAAATCCGCATCACCTTCCGCCCCCATTGTCGGCATACCTTCAAGCTTCTCTTCAAAGAGGAAGTCCTCTACCCTGGCTGAAGTATGGTAGAAATCTGAGACGCTGCTGACGGAGGAGAAGGCCGCACAGCCCAAGCAGGCTCAACGAGGTGATGACTACTAAGACAGCTGGTGCTGATCCTATGAGGGTAGCTTCCACGGCTCAGTGTCCCTTCCCCCCCAAGGTGCGACACTGCCTCAATGACTTTGGCAAAGTCTGCAGGCATGCTAGAAGAGGTGAAACCAGCCTGTTTCAAGACTGTTTGGGGTGTGGGGGAGGGGGAGTTGAGGACGCTCCAAAACAGCCCTTCCAGGCTGTCGCCCAAACCATGGCGGTCTCGTCCAGGGACAACTAAAATCAATCCTTGCACACGGTCCACAAGAATGTTGAAGAGGGTTATGACGGCGCAGGGCCTAGTATTCCTGTTCTGCCTTCTCGGCTGAGGGACATTTCCTTGGATATTCTGTCGACTCTACACACCTTGGTGTCAGAGATCCAGATGAGAATGTCTCTGGCACAGGTACCTGTGGTCCCTGTGAGAAACCAGAAGGTGTCTCACCCCCTAGTCCCTGGGGATCTGTAATCCAGGTGGCCTGCTTTTGGATCCAGTTCCTGGGATGGACAGTGCAGGAGAATCACTTGGATGAGCGGTCTTCAGGCAGTGGGGCGCCGGATGGTGAGATGCAGAATCCCCTTCCCTGTAACACTTTTTCCCATCCTAACAGGTAGGATATATAGGAACTTCAATCCCCCCCCGCCCCCTTTCCCCGACAGGAACACCTTTTCACGGACTGCTCACTGTAAGAAAAAATGGCTGAGCTGTATACCTGACATGTCCCAACACCAGGGTCATGCAATTGCTGATAATTACACACCTGACTTCATCACACTTCCCACACATGGATAAAAGGCAGAGCACAAAAGCACACACTGAGAAATGCAAAACAAGAGGAAGCAGCAGTTCCAAGATGGAAGCACAATACGAGGAGAAAAAATGGCAAGATCAGAGAGGGTTGCAAGGCGGTAAGTAGCCTGGACCCTTTTGGAGAAAAACCACTACTTTCACAAGCCATTGAGAATAAGAAACATAAGACCAGGAATTAACGCTGAAGAAAGGTCCGTTTATCGATGCGGGAGGACACTGGTACCTTTCGACAGACAAGGTGGGGAGGAGGGATTGCTGCTTTGGTAATGTCCTGGACTCTGACAACAAAGCAGCGCAAGCAGTCAGCACAGCTGGTGAGTCGGAAGACTGATGGCAGACTGGTCAGTGTTAAAACCAAGGTCGCAAGCGGCAACATTGTATATCTGCAAAGAATTGTGTGGAGGCGTATGTGATGAGCAACATGAATATAATCTAACATCTAAGGAGTTACTAACTATTTTGAAGCAAAGATGGAGACCATATACACTGGTCAGTCAACATGTGGGTGCTCATTCGAAGGTCTGTTAGGCATCCAACTGAGTGTAACATTTTGAACTCTGAAATTGAAGTTGTGCAACGGGCCAAGCACAACCCTCTGCACATTCGAAAGTCTTCGATAGCTAGTAAGAATTGCAATTGATCTGAGCCTGACTGAAGGAGACTAAATGTGACCAGGGGAATCTGGATTTGAGCCTGGAAGAGGGGCATCCAGGGTGAAGTGACTTGCCCCACTGAGTACTTGTAAAGGAACTTTTTGTTTGCTACATCAGGCCCTCTGAATCAAGAGACTTTTTGATAAAGTAAGAGGCTTGGGCATAGATGACCCTGATGTTGGTAATGGAACTGCTTCCTTGTGCCGAAGAAGCCAAAGTGTGCTATGCTTGAGTGTACCGCCTTGTCCTGTGCTGAAAATGTGGGGAAAGGAGGCCAACTACCTTAACATCCTGACTTATTTTCTTTTTCATGAACATTACCCCACACTATTTGTACTTGGCGGTAAAGATTGGCAATAGGTTTTTTTAGTATAGGCCCTTTCATTTTGACGAGACTCAACTAGGACTGCATTATTTGATGGTCGTACCGTGCTCCCGTCTGTAGCTTTAGGAATTGAAAGGCGTTTATCGCACCTTTTGTAGTTCAATAAACCACTTTGAACTGTGGTCTCTTACATACCATGCCTTGCTTGCATCCCCCAGGTTCCATCAGCCTCCAGCGAAGAAGCATCATATGACTCCTCCATATCGACCTCCTCCATGTCGGGCCCCTTCTCCGCCAGCAGACCCAGTTATGGGTATGGATATGGCCACAGATGATGACTTGGACATCGTCCCAGCGGACGGTCAATCGCCACATTTGGATGCTCCACATAGGGTGTCCCACCGGATGAGTTGGGGCCTCCACTCAATGATTGCCACGGCTTCCGAGCTATTCCTGCTGGTGCCTGAAGAAACCAAGGAGGGCTTCTTGTATCAAAGGTGCAAAGCCAAGATGAATATCGTGGATGTGCCTTTTCTCAGCGATGTTTGGGAGGAGCGCCTGCCATTCTGAACCCTTTCACAGCTCCAGCCAAGCAGGATAGGCTGGAGAAGAAGCATAGGGTGCTGGACTCTGCCCCCAAGTTCCTGAGGCCGCAACCTACGCCGGACTCTGTTGGCAGTCGTGAGGAACCGGTCTGCTAACCGTCCTAATCTTTGGTCCCTCCAGACAGCAAGGGGAAAAGGATGGAAGCCATGTGAAAGGTGATTTACACAGTGGTGTCCACTTTCATGGCAGCCAATGCACTGGCGATCCTGGCCAAGTACAGCAGGGACTTGTGGTACATGCTAGGACTGACCCTGGATTTCCTCCCCGACGACAAAATAGAAGCAATCACTCTCTTCCAGGAAGGGGAAGTGGCATCGGATCACGCCATCAGTGGCAATGGACATCGCCAACACAGGCTTCCGGCAAATGGGGAACTGTGTTTGCCTCCGGTTACAGGGTTGGCTGAAGCCACTAATTTCCATCAGGATGTCAAAGCAAAGGTGCTGGACATGTCCTTTGGGGAAAATCTGTTTGGGAAGGCCTTCGATGAGTCACTCCGGGCCATCAAGACTGTTCCCTGTGCCCTCTCCAGCTGCACTGCTTGTCTTTTCGCTCCTCCAGGGGAAAGTCGAGCAGTTCTTCAGAAGGGTTCTCCACGTCGTACAGCCTTCCACGTCCTCAATGCAAGAAGCCTACAGAGGCCGCTCCCAGGCTTTTGGTAGCGGAGGACAGCGTCCTTGTCGCCAAAGGAAGCCTGAACCCACCAGGAGGTCTCGTCCCCACTCATGCACCCCGGTGGGAGGCTGGCTGACTAGGTTTGTCAGCTAGGGGAGAAAGATCACCACCGACAGATGGGTGCTAGACCCTCTCGCCCAAGGACACACCCTAGAGTTCCTACGCAGGTGTCCATGGATTCCTTTGGTTCCCCGTCAAGAGCAGCACATCGCTCATCTTCTGGAAGAGGTACAAGCCATGCTGCGAAAAGGGGCGATGGAGCTGGTTCCCCAATGGCTCCAGGGTCTATTCCAGATACTGTCTAGCTGAAAAGACGGGGCTGGAGGCAAATCCTGGACCTATGACATCCAAACAATTACCTAAAGTCCCAAAGGTTCAGTATGGTCACATTGCAACACATGCTAAGCCAACTGGAAAAAGTAGACTTATTGACGTTGGACCTGCTGGACGCCTATTTCCACTTCTGATGTTTCTTGTGAATAGGGAAGTTTCTGTGCTTCGTGGTGCAAGGCCAGCACTATTAGTTCAATGCCTTACCTTTCTGCTTGAAGTCGGCCCCCAGAGTGATGAGGAAATGCCTGGCACCAGTCGCGACCCAACTGCGTCTATAGGGCATACACATATACCTCTCCACTTGCGGGATCTGGCCGACTAACACACGGAGACTGTCCGGTTATTGACGGATCTGAGATTCTCAGTCAACTATCCAAAGTCATGCTTAAAGCCATCGCAGAATGCGCTGCTCCTAGGCACCAGACTCAATACGGTGTCTTGCCTAGCGTCGGCTTCGAAGAGGCTGGCAGCCATTCAATTAAAGGTGAACTGGATATCATCGGCGGAAGATGGCTATCAAGTTGTTACTGGGCATGATGTTCTGCATCTACCACGTCCATCCCTGCAGCTTGCTTATGCAACTCCTACAGAAATTCCTGGAAGTGAGCTGGCTAAGTGTGTCCAGAAGCTTCCTTCACAGTCAAGATCTCAACTAACAGTTCCGACGGGCAATAGAGTGGTGGGGCGTCTGCTCCAACATTGCCCAAAACCCCCCAAACCAGGAGACTGTCACCACGCCAGAGGCCTTAGGCTGCTGGAGGAGAAGGATCTGCATCCTGGAGCTACAGCCAGTGTTCTGGGCCCTCCAGTCGTTCCTGCTGTCTCTAAAAGGCAAGGTGGTGAGTATCTTCACCGTTACCACCACCATGTTTTACATCAGGAAGCGGGGGTGCGCTCTCAAAGGAAGTGCAGGACTGGTGGTGCTGGGCCATAAGGCAGGGGGGTGTTCCTCGTCCCTCTCCACCTGGCTGGAGTCGAGAACACCATCGCAGACTCCCTTAGCAGGGAACTGCGTTCCTGCCACGAGTGGGAGCTCTGTCCGGATCAGCTGGAACACCTGTTCATCAAATGGGGCAGACCCCAGATCGATCTGTTTGCGACAGAAGTCAACTCAATGGCAGTTTTGCCAGCAGATTCCACCAGCCAAGGAGCCTGGGGGGGACGCGTTATCCTTCAGGTGGGAAGGGTGGTTTCTGTATGCATTTCTTCCGTTCCCTCTCCTGTTACGCGACATCAACACACTTTGTGTCCATGCAAGATGATAGTGATTGCCCCGGTGTGACCAGGGCAGATTTGGTATTCTGACCTTCTCAGCCTGTCTGCATCTCCTCCGTCAAGTTGCTGGTGGTGCCAGATCTCACCCGAGAGGGACGTGCAATCCTTCATCACGACCCAGGATCACTGAACTGGAGGGCTGGTCTCCTGCAGCCCTAGATTTCGGAGGGTGAGTTGACCGCAGACTGCAGGGAGGTACAAGGCCAGGGTGTTGTGAAACTTTGAGTGCTATGGCCAGAAGTGGAAGTGTTTTGCTACATGGTTCTGGTTGCAGAAGATTACCCCTCTGAGGGTCACGGCTCCACATACTTGCTATCCTTGGTGAAAGCCGGACTGGCGCACGCCTCGATCGTACATTTAAAGGACTTTTTTTTAACGATCTTTCCCACCGTTGAAGGCTCCTGCCCTAAGAACTCAACGTGGTTCTGACGAGGTTCATGGGGGGTGGGGGGGGGCTTCCAGCCTATGCATCAGGCCCCACTCAAGTTTCTCTTGTGGAAAATGGCTTTCCTTGCGTCCATCACCTCTGACAGACGGTTAGGTGACATCCAGGCCCTATGCTGCAAGCAACCATACCCAATGTTCCACAAATCTAGGGTGGTGGTTTAGAAGACAAATAGTTTTTAGACAGGGAATATACACGAGCATGAGAATCCATGCCAGACCCATGCTGGAGAACAGTTGCTACAGGTAAGTAACTTAAAACATCCTCTGAGTGTTGGTCTAGGGCAAAACAAAAGTGTACCCCATTGTGCTACATTGTAAGATTTATTTGTTGGGGAGAATTCTCAAAAATGTGCTAATTCCCACCACCTTAGAGACCCCCAGCAACTTTGCTGGATTTTGTGGACTTAATTTTATTTTTTTTATCTGGGGAGAGACCCTTTCTCCCACTCTTGTATTTTAATGTGATTTTATCCACGGTTTCTTTTTGGTTATGGAGTCTAACGAACTCTATAGGCATCTTTTACAATTGTCACCAATCACCTTCAATGCAGTGCCACAGGAAAGTCTTCCAGATTTCCCAAGGTTTAAATACCTTCTTTGTGATAAACTACTGTTTCCCAGAGCAGTAAAGTGAAATGTACTTTACTTGGGGTGTGCTGGATCTAGCATGTGCAATGCTAGCTTACAATAGAGTGCTGGAGGGGTTACTTGGTATCCCCCTGTGTCAAAATTCTCATGTAACATTTTTCATGTCCTCAATTGACTGGCTGGTGGCAGTGGTTTCGTTTTGAACTACCTAGGTTTGAATTTACCGCAACCGTTTGTGGACCCGGTAACGTTAACCGCGGGAGCCATCTTTTTCAAAATGGCATCCAGCCATCCTTGCTAAAATGGTGTGGTCTTCTTTTTTCGCCAGGTCTTTGTGGAAAGGTCCTTCTAGAGTTTCTCTGCGCGCCAAACCAGGTTTGGTCTGTTAGTTTTGCCTATGGCAGGGTTTCTGAGAGAAACCCGTCTCTGGTGCCAGAGTGTCTGGGATAGGCAGGAAGTGAGGGAGGTGCCCGAAACTCTGTGCTTAGTCTCCCAGAAGACCAAAATGCCCTATGTGGTGATTGGCTGGCTGTCCTGCCAGGACAGCCACCCTGCTGGGTGCTCGGAGCTAGTTCAATTTACTCGGTTGCTGTAGGAAACTGTGGAGCCAGGGAGAGACACCAGATTGTGTGCGTTGCTTGTAAGCTGGCCTAAAGCTTTTGGAAGATCCTCTGGGTTCCAACGAAGCAGGACTGACCAAGCCTGACCCCCTCAGTTGAGTACAGGACCGCAGATGTGAGGAAAGTCCACCTTGACAGCCAGGAACCGCGCTTATTGATATTCGCTGTACCGCAAGTAGCTGAAACGCGGAACAGCCACTGAAAGTAAAGTTTGCTGGTTGCCAGTTTTGACGGTACTGGTGTGGTGCAGGAGCCCCCCCCCCCCCCCCCCCCCCCCCCGACGTCATCACGCTTGTCCCCATGACTGAGGCCCAGGAACAGTGAGACCTGCAGAGCTGCACAGGAGCAGAAGTAGCCGGCTGTATCTTTTCTCCTTTACCAAGGTACTGTAAAACAAGAGAACTTGCCTTTTTTTTAACGCTTTATTGTTTTTATTGTTAACATTACAATAACAAACAAAACATACAACACACTGTTGGGCACTATGCATGGGTGTCACTTCACATCTTCCATCTCGGAGTGATCAGGCGATCATGTTGCTGTGGGCTGCCTCTGTCCCTGTGGCAGTTTCAGAGTTTTTTGGTTTACGCCCTCCTGCGCTTCGGGGCCCCTTGTGTGCCTTTTCATCCTTTCTCTACTGTTCCTCTTCCCTTCTGGGCTCGTCTGTGTCACTCTCCTCTTTGTTCGAATAGGTTCTGCATCAGGGAGTTCCAGGCAGTTATTTTTTGCCCTGTTTCCCCTTCTCCCTTTTGCGCCACCCTTATCCACACCGCCATTTCCGCCAGTGCCCACTTCCTGAGATCTGCCCACCATGAGTCTGTCGGGCCTTCCCTGGATTTCCACGCCATTGCTATCCACTGTTAGGCCAGTATGCATATTAGGTCCTTCATTTTTGCAAGGTGCGACCTATGTCTGCCTCCTCTCGGGAAGAGGCCCAGCAGGTACAGCTCGGGGTTCTCTGCTTGTATTTGGAGTCCTCTCCCGGCCACTTTATTTCTGATTTTGTCCCACAAGACCCGTATCACCGGGCAGGTCCAGAACATATGTACCATGTCTGCTTCCACATCAGGGCAGCGGGGGCATGTGCGGGTGTCTCCCAGCTTCATTCTATTCATCCTCTGGGGCGTGAGGCACACCCTATGCGTGGTATATAGTTGTGCTTGCCTGAACCTTGCGTTCCTAGATTTTTTTTTTTTTTGGTATCTCAGCACCCTGGTCCATTCCTGGTTGCTGTGGGGTCTTCCCAGCGTCCTCTTATGTGTAGCACTTGCAAATTATTGGATTTTAGCAGGTGTTCGTATAACCTGGAGGTTGTCCCCCTTCTGATATATCATACCATGTATCTAGTTCTCCTCCTATGTCCTCTTGCTCTGGCCATTCTGGCCACCTTCTTGATTCAGTATTATTCTGTTGTATAGGATGAATTGGCCTTCATGTATGTCATAATCGTCCACCATGTCTTGGAACCCCGCACCTTTTTCCCCCTTCCTCAGGTCTCCTATTTGCGCTACTCCTTTGGCTTTCCTTTGGGATCTGTATATTGCAAGTGTACTTGTGTCTGTGCCTAGTAATCCTGCTAGCGGGATCTGTGCTGAGCAGGGATCTTTTGTCTCCTGGAGTCTCCACGCCCTGGCCCACAGATATGTTGCCAGCTTGAGCATGTTTGGTAGGGTCCTGAGCAGGGATTTGTCGATCTATGGTAATTCTCGTAGGTAGTATAATTTCAGTGCTGGCTGGAAAAGTGTTTTGTCTATTGATTCCTCTTCCCCCTAGCCATTTGACTACAATTTGCAGTTGCCCTGCTAGGTAGTATTTTACAAAATCTGGCCGTCTGATGCCTCCTTCATACTCCCTCTGCAGGGTTGTTGTAGCGATCCTGCCCCTCCCTCTCCCCACAGGAACTTTCGTGTTATTGTGTTCAACTTTGTAAATAATGCTCTGTGTATGGCGTGCAGGATGTTCGCAAAAAATAGTATAACAGACGTGGGAGTACCACCATCTTCAGGATGGCCGCTCTTCCCATCATCCCCAGTGGAAGTGTCTCCCAAAAGTCATGGCCTTTTGTGTTTTATCTAGGGCCGCCTGTGTTGCGCTCGTGACTCTGCAGTGTCGTGGTGTATCTATATTCCCAAGTATCGGAAGGTGCTTGGTGCCCATGCTAGACCCATGCCTGGAAGTTTGTCCCGGGGGACCTGCTTTAAGTCTGCTAGGGGGAATAGGACTGACTTCTCTTTGATGGCTATCCCTGAGAGTCTGGTGTATGCGTCAGCCGCTTCTAGGAGGCAGGGTAGGTTAATGCGCAGGTTCTCTACGAAGAGAAGCATATCGTCTTCATACATCGAGATCTGATGCACCACTCTGTCTACATCTATCCCTGTGTCCCCATACTCTGCCGTGAGAAAGACCGCCCACGGTTCCAGAGCCAGTATGTATAACATTGGTGACGGTGGGCAATCCTGTTTACTTCCTCTCTATATTCTCCAAGCTTTCGAGATGTTCTGTTTTCACTCTTAGCTCTGCTGTCTTTATACAGCAGCGTGATCCATCTAAGAAACCCTTCTCCTATACCAAAGTGGGCTAAGAAACTCAGCAACCACCTCCAGTTCAGAGTCGAAGGCTTTAACCACGTCTAATGATACTACTGCGCAATCACCCGGTCTCTGATTCGTCTGATCTATTATGTGGAGTAGTCTGCAGAGGTTCCATGACGTGTTGCGCCCTGGGACGTAACTCATCTGGTCTGGGTGGATCAGTGTGGGTATTAATAATTTCAGACAGTTAGCTAGGACCGCTAAGTTTTTTTGGTGTCTTGATTGATGAGGGAGATCGGCCTATAGGAGGTGCACCCTGTTGGTGACTTCCCTGATTTGAGGATCGGTACAGTTATCGTTTCCAACATGCTGTCTGGTAATTGTTTTCACATGTGCCTCTTGGTATGTTTCTAGCAATTTCGGGGCGATGGTGCCCTTATACATCTTATAAAACTCACCCGGGAGCCCATCCGGGCCCGGAGATTTACCCGAGGGGAGCTCTGAAATTACCACCTCCATTATTCTACTGTGATGGGGCCTCCAATAGTTGGGCCTGTTGTGCTTTTAATTTCGGTAGCCTTATCTCTGCTAGGGTGTCTACGATGTCCTCCGGCTCCACCTCCGGATTAGGGGCATGGAGCCGCTCATGAAAGCCGGCAAATAGATTTAGTTCTTCCTGGTTCCTGACCTCTGTCCCTGTTCCGTCTTTTAGTACAACTATGGGGTCTTTCTTGTTTTCTAAGCCATGCTAGGAGTCTACCAGGTTTATCCCCTTCTGCGTGCAATCTCTGTAAATATTTCCCATAGTTCAGCTTCCCTAGTTTCTCCCAGAGTTCTATGCATCTCGTTCTTGACTCCATTAGTTCTCTAGGTTCCTCGCCCGCCCTTTCCGCCCGACGTTCCTCTGATTCTATCTCCCTTTCCAGTATGCCCAGTTCTTCTGATTGCTTATTTCAACCCTCCTGTTTTCCCAATTGCCGCCCCTTTTATCAGTACCTTGAATGCGTCCCAGAGCATGGCATTACTTTCTGCGCTTCCCTCGTTGTGTTAAAATAGTCTTCTATCACCTCATGTAGGTGTTCAAGTTCGCCCTCCCCTAGAGCCTCTGCTCGGAGACGCCATGTTTGTATGGGGGTTCTTCTGTGGTTGCGTGCCCATGTTGCTAGTATCGGGGCGTGGTCGGAGTGTGCGTGCTTTTATGTTAATTCTCGAGAATTCTAGAGACTCAGTGCCCGTGAATAAGTAGTCTATTTGAGTGAATATTCTGTGGGGTGCACTATAGTGTGTACCCTCTCCTGCCTCAGTGTACCTGCCTCCAGATGTTCACCAGCTGCAGTCGTGCGAGGGTCTTTTGCAGCTCTTTAGCAGGGGTGCGGACTTCTGTGCTTGTCGTCCGCCCTGTCGAGAAGCAGATCCAAGATGCAGTTGGTCTCCTGCCCAAATGAACGTAGCTTCTCTGTATTGAGCCAGTTTGGGCGCTAGTCTCCTGAAGAATTCTGTTGCGTCGTGGTTTGGGGCGTAGGTATTGATCAGGCATATTTCTGTTTTCTAGCATTCCGTGCACTAGTCTTCCCTCTGGATCGCTTTCTTGTTTTATTAGCTGAAATGGTACTCCTGTTGCAATCCATATTAGTACTCCCCTTGCATAGTTCGAGGATGTGGCACTGTACAGCTGCCCTCCCCATTTCTTGCTCACCTTGACCTGCTGTTCTGATAAGTGAGTCTCTTGCAGCATTGCCATCTTAACTTTCATCTTGTTTAACCATGCATACACTGAGTCTTTTGACATAGGCATTGAGTCCTCGCACATTCCAAGTTGCTATTATCTCATCTAGGCCCATGTGTATGTTTTCCCCGGCTTTGTTGTCCCATATCCTTCATCCTGTTTCCTGCCCTGTTTCTTCCCCTTACGTCCATCCCTTGAGGTGTTCTGTCTTCCTCAAGGCCCTTTTTGCCTTTGAATCTGGGTTTGTCTCCTGGTTTGTTGCTGTATGTCGTTCTGATCGCCTTTCACTCGAGCTGCTGTCATTGCATCAGTTCTTCCCACCATTACTGCTGTCTGCCAAACAACCATACCGGTTACTAAGCAACACAAAAACTTCCAAACTAATGCCCAGCCACCCTCCCCTTGCTCGGGTCTCACCGCTTCTCTTGCTCTGTCCACCGAGGTGGAGCTGGCTTGCCGCAGCGTGATGCCTCCAAACTGGCATCCGAACTTGCGGAACATTCTCTTTGGGGTGTGGTTTTCCTTTACCATCACAGCTGGATTGGAGCTAGTCGCTCCTTCGTACTGTCCATCTGGCTTGGTCAAATTACTTTATGTTGATGTCTTGTTCCTGGGAGTCGACGCTCCCTTTCACCGGGGCTGGTTGTCATTGTTGACGTTTCTCTTTGCTGGGGGATGCCTTGCTGGTCCATCCATATGTGGGCTTCGGTTGAGTCAAAGAAGCACGATTTCCTTTGATGTATTACCTTGAGTTTGGCGGGGTATAAAAGCATGTTTCTGATGCTTGTTAATCTGCTTAGAATGACATGCTGTGCATATGGTCCGACATCCAGTGGTAACCGCAGAGTATTGCATCTCGTCTTTCGGGGGACCGAAAGGGGACGTCGGCATAGGCGTGTCTGAAACACTATCCCTATCGTGACGTGTGTAGTACCCAAAATCCCTCACGCGCCGAGGACCCTCAGATTGTTTTTTTCCACCCAGATAACTGGTCGCCCTATAGCAGAGCTCTTCATGAGACATTGTTTATCTTACCGAATTGTTGGTTTAATCCCCGTTAATTCACTTCGCCTATCAAGAACATCTTCGACAAAGACTACGGGGGAACCATCTACGGCTGTGTATTCCGGCACCTAAGATCCGGCGTTCGGACCTCCACGTGGTCGGGCCTTCTGGCCGGCCTACACAGTAGGGAGAGTGGGCTCGGGGTTTGCCATACTGCTATGATGTCTTAACTCTTTTCCACTTTTCCTTTTTGCTCTGGTCACCCTTCCCTTCTGCTATGGAAAGGATTCCATTTAGATTCTGCCCTGTGTGAAGGGTCAGATATCTGTGGAAAGACGAGCACACTTCGTGTATGCTTGTCTCCCCCTAGAGCACTAAAACGGAGCAGTGTTCGGCGTATAAACTCCTAAACCTAATCCCTTAACGAGCGCCGGTTGAAGCGGTGGGCCGCGTACGGAATGTCACGCGTGGAGCCTCCCTCCCCTGCCGCGACACCAGCCGAGAGTGACTGGGGTACATCGGATGACCAAACGTCCAACGCGGACGTTGTAGACCTTGAGGCGGACTATTCTAGAGCCGCCACGCCCGTCCACGACCCTTCCAGGCTTGACTCCGGTCTTGCTACAGGGACCACACCCGGTGACGGGGGCGTACAATCGCACCGCACAAAACACACAACCAAAGCGCCCTCCTCGACGACTTCGTCGAAGAACGCGAATGCGCCATCGGATCGATCTGATCCGAAGCCTTCCCCGCATCGGCAGCAGCGCATGACTGGGCTTAACAAATATAACAAAGGCGCTACTCCCCAAACTACACACGCCGAAGTTTCTGAAAAAGAAACTTTGAGTTTCAAGGTTTCCAAGGCCCTTTCAGGGCCGAAAACTAAGAGTAGGCCTCTACCCGAGAAGCCACCATCGGAGGCGTTGTCTCCCGAAGATTCGGTGACTCAGTAAGAGCATCAGTAGGATTGCTACGGCGGTGGGCCTAGTACCGGTTTCGCCCACAGTTATGGGCCAATCCGCCGAAAGGTTTTCCACGGTTTTGGAAGACTATCCCGAGAACTCTTACGAAGAGAGCCAGGTACCCCTCTCTCACCCTGAGGAGGTCCTCTGAACGCCTTAGGGCGGAGGACCTGGTTCCTGCTCAGCTGGGTCCATTTGGGTCATCCAAGTGGAACACGGAGCAATTTGAGGAGTGTATGGATCGGCTGGAGCAGGTTTTCAGGGCTTCTGATCAACCTCTGCCGAAAAAGCTCGGGCAGACCTAACCCTAAAACACAAGTTGCCCGACACCTAGATAGATGTTCAACACTATGTTGATTATCAAGATGTCCAGAAAGACATGTATAGAGACATCTATACAGAAGAAGAGGAGACTTCTTTTCTGGACAATTATGGGGAACATCAAGGCGCAACGGACAACTGGGAGGACACACAGCAGGATGATCACAATCTGATATCGTTTGCCTCGACTCTCCCCATCCACACTGGTTCGGCAAGCTCCCCCGGTGGATGATCAAATGGTTTTCAACAACCCGTTGAAAAAAGCAGCGGAATTCTTTAAAATTGCCACGCTTGAGGCATTGCCTGAACAGGATTTCGCGGAAAACATTATTAATGACAAGCCTCCGGCAAGCCAGTGTATCCCTCTCTTGAGCTCTGTAAAGAGACGGCTGGCCCCTTCCTTACTCACACCCGCTCAGACTAGGGCTGTGAACCCAAGGGTTGAAACTTTTCCTGCCCTCCACCCGCCAACCCGCTTTATATCAAAGGGCACGCAATCCCAGACTCGCTGGTGGTGACCAACACTCGCAAGAGCAGGGGTTCCCCTTGCCATTGGAGAGTCACCCCCGGACAAGGAGTCCAAAAGGTTGTATGCCTTAGGCAAACGGGTCTTGTCGGCGGCTGCTTATACCGTCCATATTGCCAATAACACGATGTTACTGGCAAGCTACGTCGACGCCCAATTGAACCTACTCCAGGAAGGCCTTCAGGAGGTTCTGGAACCAACCAGAGCCAAGCTTTTTCTTCAGGTAAACGAGGGTATTTATTCAATATAGACCTGCGCCCAGCGAACAAGTTCATAAAGCCCCAGAAGTTTTGAATGGTAACACTGCAAGAGGTGATCCCATTGCTAAAACAAGGGGACTTCATGACAACGTTGGATATGAAAGATGCATACTTTCATATTTCAATGCTGCCAGCGCACAGAAACTTCCTGTTCGTGATTCAGGACAAACACTACCAGTTCAAGGTACTCCCCTTCGGCATAGCCTCGGCGCCACAGGTGTTTACCAAGGTCCTGGCAGTGGCAGCAGAACACCTGTGCAGACTTTCAGTTCCAGTTTACCCTTACCTCGACGATTGGCTCATTACTGGGGACTCGTTCGACGTTTGTTTTTCGAACACCCAAAAGACAGTAGACCTTCTGTTCAGCCTGGGATTTTCTATCAACGAAAAGAAATCCAGCTTAGTCCCCAGCCAAGTAAAACAGCTCCTGGGGGCTCTAATTCGCACGGAAGACGGTCTAGTCTTCCCTTCCAGCGAGAGGGTTCAGAACATGCTCTCAAGTTCCTCAGTATGTAGCCAGTCGGGAGGTGACGGTACGCAAAGCTATGCGTTGGCTAGGGATGATGGCGTCATGCATATACTTGGTCCCCCCACGTGCGGCTGCGCATGCATCCCATGCAAGAGTGGCTCAACAGCCAGTGGTGTCGGGCCAGCGGACAATGGGAAGATCTGTTAGTTGTCTCGCTACCCTCGTTCTCTCTCTGCAGTGGTGGTCGAGGGAGAACCTCTTGAAGGGGAAAACCTTCACCACCCCTGCAGTGGAAGCCACTCTCACGACAGATGCATCTCTCACAGGGTGGGGGGGGGGGGAAGGGGCACCCCCCCCCCCCCCACACCTGCTTCAACAGACAGCGCACGGGGTGTGGTCCCCTCAGGTAGCGTCCAACCATATAAACCTACTAGCAGTGTTCAAAGCATTGAAAGCCTTTCAGGAGCAACTGCAAAGGAAGACAGTGCTGGTCCTAACCGACAGCACAGCAGCAATGTATTATCTGAACAAGCAGTGGGGCACTCACTCTCCAGGGCTGGATATGGGCTCTCAAACACAAGCTGTTCCTGATATCCCAACATGTTCCAGGGGAACTCAATCTTCTGGCAGACGTACTCAGCAGAGATTTTCCTCTGCCAGAAGAATACGAATGGTGTCAGCACGAAGACATTGTATCTAACTTCTTTGCAGAATGGGGGTTTCCAGAGATCGACCTGTTCGCTACTCAGGAGAACGCCCAATGCCCAGATTACGCCTCCAGGTACCCCCAGAACCGATCCAAGGGGAATGGTCTCTGGATAACTTGGTCAGGGAAATTTGTTTACACCCCCCCCCCCCCCCGACTCCCCTTCTGAACAAGAGAGTGCAGAAGATGCACCAGGAACCAGTCACCATGATTCTGGTGGCTCCCATGTGGGCCCGCCAACCCTGGTTCGCGCACCTGATGGAAATGTCCCTCTCCCCACCAGGCAAGCTGCCCTGCCCGTACAACAGGTTGTCTCAGGACAGGGGGGAGACTCTGCACCCATACCCACAAACTCTGAACTTAGCAGCCTGGCTCCTGAGGTCATAGAGTTTGGACATCTGCAACTCCCTCAAAGATGCATGGACATACTGAGGGAGGCAAGAAAGCCTAACACACGTTATTGCTATGCCAGCAAATGGAAACGTTTTGTCATCTGGTGCAGTTCCAAAGGCGTCAATCCCACAGATTGCTCGCCTTCACACATTGTTATATCTAACCCATCTGTTGGACTCTGGGTTAGTCTTCAATTCCTTAAAGGTTCACCTAGCGGTGTTGTCAGCCTACACCACGTCACAGCAAAAGGTGTTGTGGTGGAAAAAACTTGATTAAAGCCTTTATGGAAGGGGTTAAAAGAATGTATCCCCCATCACTCACCCAGCCCTTGGGTGGGATCTAAATGTGGTTTTAACTGGGCTCATGGGACCCCCCTTTTGGGCCTATGCATAAAGCTAGTCTGAAAGACCGGACTTACAAGACAGCCTTTCTAGTAGCTATCACTTCTATCAGAAGAGTTAGCGAACTACAGGCCCTCTCGGTCTTGGACCCCTTTGTTACAGTCCACAAAGATAAAGTAGTTCTGCGCACTCATCCCAGATTTGCGCCGAAATTTATTTCGAAGTTCCATGTGAACCAGTCAATCGAACTACCCACGTTCTTCCAGAGACCTACTAACATGGCCGAAAGAAGCCTTCACACAGTAGATGTGCGCAGGGCAGTCATGTTCTACTTGGATACAACTAAACCACTATCATTAATATTTCTACACAGAAGTGACAATAACCCATCCAGACTACTATATGCAAAGAATCGAATTGCAAAATATAATACTGGACAGCATTGTAACTAAAAGATTATGTTTTAATATGAAGTAATATGACATATACCTCTAATCCATTCTCTTGCTAAACATAAGGAGTTTCTGCATATTAGCTACGCAGACATGTGATAAGTTGACTTAGAAAACTGTGAAACTCCTTTTGTTGCTACAACACAGTTCTTTACCAGTTTTTGATTGAATTATGCAACGTTAAAACCCTGGTGCTTGACTGTATTTTCCATGCTTTATTCTTTCTCTATACCTTTGATTCTAATTGAATGTTTGTTTTTACAAAAATTTAAAGAAAAAGCCATTTAAGAAATAAAAATAAGGCTACCTTAACATTGTTAATGGTTGTTTTCTCATCCCATGACCGGGATCCCTGCACCTCTGCATGGGGTTCCTAGGAAGGTTTAATCATTTACTGCCTCAAATTGTGCGCAGCATACAGAACTCGGGGAGGACAGGACCACCCAATGTATACATATGTTTTCGGCAACGGCTCTTCCTACGGCTATTTCGTCAGGTCAAACAGCGCCTATGGAAAAGATGTCATCGTCGACGGTGGCCCCGTCGGTGGGATGGCAACCAGAGGTTTTTGATCCAATCCCGCTTGAGGCCTTGCTGCAACCAGAAGCGGCTTTTTCCATCTCATCGGGGGAGGATGACCGTGGTCCGGTAGCACATCCAACCGATCTGGGATTACAACCAACTGGTTCGGGGTCGCTCTTGAGTGGAAGTGCCATTCCAGTTACCTCTTCCTTACTAAATCCCCAGGCTGTTCTGTCCCTGGAGGTGTTGAACCCATTACAGAAGCTGTTGGAGCGGTTGGACACTCGGTTACCTCAGCTTGTCCCGACAGTGTTACAGGCTTCGCCAGTCGTCGACGAGCCAGGCCCGGCTATTCGCCCTCCATCCAGAATTTCTACCGCTTACCCGGTTGAGGAAGATCGTTCTCGTCCACAGGAAGGAGAACTGTCAGTCAGAACGTGAAGGGTCGGGTTCAGACATCTCGTTAACCCCCTCGACGGACCCTACATGGGACTCTGAAGTGGAGATGGAAACTCCAAAGAGTCCGTTGCAGCCATCACCACCTGATGACGTGAGTGCTTTCCATGCCATGATGGGTAAGGCATGTGCGGAGTTTGGCCTAGTCCCAGAAGAGAAAAAAGATTGTTTTCTGTTCGATCATATGGGCAAGAGAAGAAAGGCGATATTTGCTATCCCCATTTTAGACCATGTCTGGCAGGAGGGACTAAAAACCATGCGTCACCCTTTTTCAGAACCGGCAGTAAAAGGTCGATTGGAAAAGATATTCAAGGCTCCGGAATCAACTCCCAAGTGCTTGACGTCTCAACCTTTGCCGGAATCGGTGGTATCCGCCGTGGCGGCCAGAAAGGCAAGGTCGCAACACAAATGCACGACCCTGCCAGACAACGAAGCCAGGAGACAAGATGCAGGTATGATAGGGAGATGTGGCATCGGCTGGCTCCTATCTTGGACCATCTGCCGGAAGAACACAGGAAATCTGCCATGCTGCTCGTACGTGAGGGAGAAGAGGCTTCCAATCATTCCATTAACATTGCTGTCGACCTGGCGGAATCAGGCTTTAAGTAAATCAACAATGGCGTAGTGTTACGAAGGCAAGCCTGGCTTAAGTGCACGACGTTCAGACCAGAGGTACAATATAAGGTAATGGATATGCCGTGCGAAGGAGAACACCTGTTTGGGGAGAAAGTGGATGAGGCCTTGAAGGGCATGAAAGAAGATTCTGACACGGCTCGTTCCCTTGGAGCCCTCCAGAGTGGTAGGAATTTTCGTTCCTTTCGTCCTTTCAGAGGAGCATCAGGTAACTCCCGGTTTGGATCATCTAGAGACCGAGGCTTCAGCAGACCCTCCTACTCTTCCCAAGGCTACAGACGTGCAGCCCAAGCTACTCGTAAAGGCCGAGATTACCAAACCTCCAGACGACAAGGCGCCTACTCCTCGTCGACGAAGGATAAACAGGCCAAAAGCCAGCAATGACAATTTACAGAACGTCCTGGGGGGCAGAGTGTCTCGTCACATCGAGTGGGCGCGCATAACAGACCAATGGGTTTTGGACACGATACATCTGGCCATTCTCTATAGTTCAAGGGCAAGCCACCACGCATTCCACCGGTGGTCTTCACGCAGCTCCACCTTCAAATACTAATGCAAGAGGTGGCGCTTGGGCTGCAGAAAGGGGCTATAGAACTGGTCCCGGTGGCAGAAAGAGGACAGGGAGTGTATTCCTGTTACTTTGTCGTCAAGAAACCCAATGGAAAATGGCGTCCCATTCTAGATCTACGAGCTCAACAAACTGCTCAAGAATCTAATATTCAAGATGCTTCCACTCCAAGAAGTGATCCGTTCGATACAACCGGGAGATTTGTCGTCGCTAGACCTTCAGGACGCATACTTCCATATCCCGATGTGTCGACGACGACAAAAGATTTCTACGGTTCGTCGTCGGACGAACCCACTATCAGTTCAAGGTCCTCCCGTTCGGACTGTAATAGTCTCCCGGGACGTTCACGAAATGTCTGGCTCCAGTAGCAGCCTGGTTAAGGAAAGAAGGTCATCATGTGTACCCTTATCTGGATGATTGGCTAGTGAGGGGATCGTCTCCGGAAAGGGCACAGGGAAGTCTGAATGCCACCATGTGCCTCCTACAACGTTTGGGCTTTGCAATAAACTTCGAAAAGTCCTCCTTATCGCCATCAAGGACCTTGGTCTTTCTAGGGGTGGAGTTCCAGACGCAGTCAGGACTGGTAAAGCCATCCGTCGAAAGGGTTCTGAAACTGCAGCAAAAAGCATCAGATTGGAAATTAGACACCAGAGTGTCAGTGCGAAGGTACATGTCCCTACTGGGGACCATGTCGTCCTGCATACCCTTAATCAACAATTGTTGTCTCTTCATGAGACCGATTCAGGAATTCTTGGCGGATCGGTGGGCAGAGTCAAGGGCGTTGGTCGGACAAATTGACCATCAACAGCAAACTCGTGCAGGCGCTTCAATGGTGGAGAGTTTCCATAAATCTGATAAAGGGAATGCCCTTGCTGGAACCAGTGTTCCAGATGACAGTGGTGACGGATGCTTCTCTAACTGGATGGGGAATTCATCTGGATTCCCTACAAGTTCAGGGTCGTTGGTCATCGGAGGAGTCCGACCTTCATATCAATGTGCTGGAATTAAGGGTGGTGCGTTGGGCCCCGAAATCCTTTCTTCCACGGATAAAGGGATCAGTTGTACGGATTATGACAGACAACACAACAACGTTTTATCTAAGGAAACAGGGAGGAACTCGCTCCAGAACTCACCGAAGCCCAGGAGATCTGGCATTGGGCCGTTCAGCAGAAGATATATCTATTGGCGTTCCACTTGCCAGGAGTCAGAAACGTGCAAGCACTCTCTCTCAGCAGGGAGATGAATCGACTACACGAATGGGAACTGAACGACCAACAACTACACTGTGTCTTCGAGAAATGGGGTCGTCCGGCTCTCGATCTCTTTGCGACGAGAGACAAGAAATGCCCACAATACGCGAGCAGGTGGCCACAGCAAGGCTCACTAGGGGAAGCGTTCTCTTTCCAGTGGACGGACAAGTTTCTGTATGCCTTTCCCCCGTTTCTGCTCATACGTCGGACGCTGCAATGGATCCACAGATATCCATGTCGGGTGATCCTGGTGGCCCCGTACTCGGCCAGACAAGTGTGGTTCTCCGATCTACTCCATCTTTCAGCGGCAGAACCAATGGGGTTCCAGAAAATCCCGAACCTTCTGTCTCAGGAGAAAGGGGTTGTTTGGCATCACGACCCCGACAGCCTCAGTCTGACAGCCTGGCTCCTGATTTCTCCGAGTTTGGTACATTAGAGATTCCAGCGGACTGTCGTCGCATTTTGCAAGTGGCGAGGGCGCCGTCCACGAACGCTTCATATCCATACAAATGGAAGAGATTCTGCATATGGTGCGCAGGTCAACCAGGTTTGGTCCCGCTTAATATCACACCGGAACAGCTTCTACCATACTTGCTACTCCTAGCTCAAAAAGGCTTGTCTGTTTCATCCATAAAAGTGCATCTGGCTGCCATTTTGAGATTTACTCGGAAGAGACGTTCAACTCTGTTATTTAGTGACCGGCTGATTAAACATTTCCTTAAAGGAGTGTTCCGAACCTTTCCTCCCATGAAAAAGTTTCCTCCAATCTGGAGTCTTAACCTGGTTCTGGCAGCGCTGATGAAAGCCCCTTTTGAGCCGATATCGTCGTCATTGAAATTTTTGTCGTGGAAATTGGCTTTTCTGGTGGCTATTACTTCGGCTCGACGACTGTCAGAAATACAAGCTTTAGTGATCGATCGACCGTACTTGAGGTTTTTCAATAATAAAGTCGTGTTGGCTACTAATCCTCATTTCATTCCTAAAGTGCCTACCATGTTCCATGAGCACTCTTCTATAGTGCTGCCGACGTTTTTTTCCAACACCTTCGTCGGTTGCGGAGAAGACTCTCCATACATTGGACGTGAAAAGAGCTTTACAATTTTACCTCCATCGCACTCAAAGCTTCAGAGACACGAGACACCTATTTGTGGCTTATGGCCCTTCGGCTAAAGGTAAACCGATCTCAAAACAAGGTCTAGCCCGATGGGTGTCTGCTATTTCCTTTTGTCACTCAAAAGCCGGAAAACTGCTGGAGAAGCGTCCAAGGGCCCATTCGACGAGATCCACTTCTTCGTCGGCGGCATTGTGGTCCAGAATTCCGCTGGGAGATATGTCAGGCGGCTTCCTGGTCGCTACCACACACGTTTACCCGCCATTATTGCCTCGAACAGCAACATGCTGAGGATACACAGATGGGTCGTGCAGTCCTACGGCACCTGTTTCAATAAGGTAAGCCCCAATTAAGGGGTCACATCCTTCGGCTAATGTACTTTTAAGTGTGGTGTTTTCACTGTTAACATACTATAATATGGTGTTTTGCCATGATAAATATGCATTATGGTTATTGTGATATTGGTTTGCATACACACCACCAACGTTTTGGGATACTGCTATACAATCTATTCTAAGCATGTGAATCCATGAAAGATCCAATGCTGGAGAAGGGAATAGTTTCTTACCTGTAACTCCATTTCTCCAGCATTGGTATCTTTCATGGATTCACATGCGCCCGCCAGCCTCCCCTACTCATGCAAACCAGAGATCCCCCCCCATACTACTTTGGGGGTCGAAATCTGAGGGAGCCGCGGGGGCGGGGCTATTTATAACTCTACGTCCTAGTGGCGCTGCCGTACGCGGCTCAAAAGGACGTAGATAGGACAGAAAAGTGTCGGACGTTTTCCTATGGAAAATGTCTATATAACTTAACGAGGATTCCCAGCCTGACGACGTGGAATATTCTAAGCATGTGAATCCATGAGATACCAATGCTGGGGAAATGGAGTTACAGGCAAGAAACTATTCCCATACCACGCATTAACAGATCTAAAGCAGGAGGTATAGGCTTTCCATTCCTCGCACCGAAGCTTTGGAACTCCATGCCCACTGACCTCAGAGCTGAAACATCACTCTTCTCCTTCCGCAAAAAGCTCAAAACCGCCCTCTTCAACTAACATTGTTCATTTGGTTCTCCTACTGCTCAATGCATGCATGTAACTAAATAAGAATATCGTCCTATGTAACACCGACGGACATGAACTGTATGTAACGAAGTATAAGCAACACTGTAACAAGCGCCACGATGCCTTCGGTCTGCTGTGCGCTCAACAAATGCGAAGAAATAAGTCCCCACAGATTCATCTTGCTGCTTTCTCAGCCTACACCACGTCACAACAGAAGGTGTTGTGGTGGAAAATTCCGGTGATTAAAGCTTTTATGGAAGGGGTTAAGAGAATTCATCCTCGCATTTCTTTTTTTTTTTATTACACATCACTTGGTTTTAATTAAACCTTAGATGCAGACGTATACAAATACATACATTAGTTACTGCCAGATAGAAAAAGCAGAAAAACATATAAAATCCTTTTCTTCCTCAAAAGGCCCATTCTTAAACTGAAAATAATTAAGTTTGATTTCATCCAACAGTTGGATTTTTAGTGTCCTCCATAATGGAGAAGATTCTCCTGACCAACTGGAGTACGTCTAATGACGGAGAGCCGACCACCCCATCTTATGCAAGCCCACCAGTCCTGCGATTTCGTTGTTGATTCCTCAATGAAACTCCCCAGGAGTTTGTTTCTTATGGAGTTTAGGGGCTCGCACATTAATCCTAGGTGCTGCAAGGTCTCAATACTTTTGTTGCACATTCAGTAGTTTAAAGTTCTCTCTTCCTGGGCCTTTGATCTCCGTGCTGTGACCTCCCATGTTGGATAGAGATTCAAACGAAGTCTTAAAGTTTTGCCACTCCAATTGTGAGGGAAATCTGGCAAAGTAGGACATCACAAATCCTCTTCTATAGTGTTCCTCAGGTTCGTCAACAGTTATAAGATTTCACTTTTTGCTCGGTCCGGATCCAGTCCAAGTCCAGTAGTTTGTACTTCACCCTCATTGGGTTTTCGATGAGTCTTTCCCGAGAGGGCGATGTTAGACAATATGGAAAAACAGGACTTCTGCCAGGAATTTAGAATTGCAACCTGCTTCCCCTTCTATGGCATCCTTGAAGATAGAAAAGCCACTCACTCCTGGCGATTGAAGACATTTCCTCATGAAAGATAGATTTCCATTCCATCAGAGTGTATAAGGAAGTCAAGCACAATTCCCTCTGAACCCGTTCAATAGGGTTCGGCAGCGCCAGAACCCTCTTCCAAAAAAGGCTTTCCAAGCGGTTCCAGTTTTTGGGATCCATGAAGAGATTGGCTTCAGCGGCATCGATAAGTATTGGCGCAACTTTCATTTTAGAAGAATCCAAAAGTGGTACCATGGAAAATTTACAGTAGCGCCTTTTGATGAGCAGGGCTTGAGATGCCAAGTTTTTGGCTTTGCTTCTCAAATGTGCTATTCCTGTTGCATCGCTCAAGCTGCTGTTTAGAGTTATCCCCAGGTACACCATTGAACTGACAACTGGCATTTGTTCAGTTTAGTGACCAGGTCCATTTCCTCTGCTTCCTGGCCCTGCCATTGTCTCCCAAAATCGGAATTTTTGATTTTCTAGCGTTTATCTTTAGGGCATTTTTTATTTTTTTTACATTATTTTTTGTCGGCAGAGGCATAAAGAATATACATACATCAGAGCAGGTAAAGCATTGGGTACATACATGAGTGAATACAGGGTTCTACAGAGACAGTGGAGCAACATCGGGGGGGTGACACATCGCGGGGCAATAAGTTCCCAAGTTCTTCAAGGAGGAGGCTGGGGGGAATCGTCCACTGTGGAAGTATCATCTAAGCCATTCAAGTAGCTATTGACGGCGGACCATATGTTTCGGGGGCGGGAGCGAGCTGGGATCATTTCAGTAAACTCTTCTTCACAGTTTCGGGACCATGTGAGCAGATTTGACCATTTCTGGAATGAAGGGGGGCGGGGGAGGGGTGGGACTCTTCCAGTTTTGCAAAACACATTTTTTAGCCACTATACAGCCAATATTCAGGAACTTAGCCATGCTCTTGGCTCCCTCAGTCTGCCATTTCCCAAACAGAACACCCAACAGATCAGTGTCAACCACAGAGTCCGTAATTTCAGATAGTGTTTCCAAAACCCTGCCCCAGAACGCAGTCAGGCCTGGACAGTACCAGAACATGTGTAGATGGTCAGCCCCCTCCGCGCCGCAGCGGGGGCAAGGTCGTGGGTCAGCACGTGCAAAGCTGGAGATCCTGCAGGGGGTATAGTACAGCCTATTTAACAAGTTATACTGTATGGTTTGGTAACAGAATTTTAGGAGACCCTATTTGTATGAGAACACCTTCTCCCATAGGTTGTCGGTGAGCTCCAATTCCAGTTCAGACGCCCAGTCGCCTTGGGCCTTGCAGGGCCGGGGGGGTGGGGGGGCAGTGGTCGGTAAGAGCTTGTACAATGAGGATCCTACCCCACGAGCGCCTCCCGAGTTGGCGATGTAGGCAACCCCAGGGGAATCCAGAGGTTCATTGGGGAAAGTCAGGCCACGCATCTTTGAAAGCAGCGCAGTCTTTAGAACTGCGAGGTTTCCAGTGCGGACCCCGAGTGGCTTGGTCTCCAAGTTTGTGGCGTTATGAACTGTCCTTCAGGGTACAAGTCAGTTAGGGCATGATATCCCAGGCCTTCCCAGTGTCGTGACAGTGCTGTGTCGAATGTGGGTTCCAGCCCAGGGAATTGCCAGGCGGGGAGCCATTTGTAGTATGGGCGTTGTTCGGTGCAGGTCTCGAATATCCGGCCCCAGGCCTGCACCGTGGTATAGACCGGGTCGATGGGTGAATCAGGTTCGTAGTGTTGATGTAGGATTAAGGACATTAGGTTGGTGCCTATGTTGGTGCCTATTGCTGCCAGTGTTTCCAGCTTGACATGGGGACGAGGTGGGGGCCCGGGGTACCAGTAGGAGGAGAATTGCACCTGTGCTGCGATCCAGTATCGTAGCATGTCGGGGGCGGTGAATCCCCCCCGTCATAGGGGAGTGTAATGTCCGACCATTTTTTACGCACGGCGCCACAGTGCCATAGAAATTGGGCATACAGTTTGTAAGTTTATGAAGTATCTTTTTCCAGGCCAGATAGGGACATTGTTCCCCAAATTATTGTACATATTTAGCAGTCATTTTCATCAGCAAGAGTCTCCCGGCCAGTGAGAGTGGAAGGGTGAACCAGCGCGCTATATTGGCATCGGCTTGATCTGCTGCAGCTAGGTAGTTGTCTGCCAGCAATGTGTCTTTGGTCAGGGACACCTGGACTCCCAGATATTTGATCCCACCTGGGGACCAGCGGAGCGGGTACTCAGTGGCAGGTTGTTGCGTGGAGCTGGTGAGGGGGAAGATTTCGGACTTAGTATAGTTTATAGTGAACCCGGAATGTGTGCCTATACGGGTAATATCGCGCAGGATTGGGTCAAGTTGAACAGCCGGGTCTCGTACAAACAGCACGCGGTCCGCATAGAGCGAAATAATTTCAGGGGAGTCTTTCAGCCGTATGCCTTTTGCATGAATGTCACTCCTTTACGTAGTCCGCCATTGGCTCTATTGCTGGGGAGAACGGGCAGCCCTGTCGGGTACCTCTAAAAGGGGGGGGGGGGATCAGGCCCGACGTCTGGGAGTTGACACAAACCCTGGCCACCGGGGAGGTATAGAGTAACTTAATGTATGTCGTCATGTTGGGTCCTACGCCCATAGTTTCCAACACACCATGTCAAATGCCTTCTGGGCATCTAGTGCGACTGCACTCACCCCCTGGTCAATATGGGACATAACATTGAACAACCTCCTAATGCTATGGTATGTGGACCTCCCAGGCACGAAGCCTGCTTGGTCATCATGGACCATATATGGCATGACCGGGAGGAAGCGATTGGCAATCACTTTAGCAAAAAGTTTGGTATCGAACTTCATTAACGAGAGGGGCCTGTACGATCCGCACTTATCTTTGGGGTTACCAGGTTTAAGTAAAACAGTTATAACGGCCTCACGTAACGTTGGGGGAAGGGAACTCAGCCGGAGTGACTCATTCCATACTTTGAGTAGTTTGGGGGCTAGTATGGCCACGTGCTCTTGATAAAATTCTGCGGTCAGCCCGTCGGGGCCCGGTGGTTTACCCTTGGGGCACTTAGATATGGCTTCAACTATTTCATCTAGTTGGAAGGGGAGTCTAGCTGGTCCCTGGTTGCGGGGGAGATGCAGGTTGTGGGAATCTGCTCGAGGAGGTCTCGCATAAAGGATTCACTGTGTTCAGGGGGCTGAGAGTATAGGTCTTTATTGAAGTCCGTAAAGACTTCAAGGATCTGTTGGTCTAACCAGTGAGCTGTTCCCTGGTTGTCCTTTACACAATTGATCCGAGTTTGGCCCCACTCGCCCCTGGCCAGGGTGGCCAATGTTTTCCCGGGCCTATCGCCCTCTCCATATTTTTGCGCAGCCTGCGGGCGGTTAAAGTATTGCACCTCCCTAGTGGCCTGCTCGTTAAAGAATTGGAGTTCTTTACTAATTTGGAGTAGAGTGGCAGGGTCAACTGACGGGTGATCCCTATCCAGTTCAAGCAATTTGGTTTTGGAGCGGCCAAGGGCTGCTCTTATAGTCTTAGTACTCCTGCCTCCCGGGATATAGACATTCCCCTGATAAAGGCTTTGAAAGCGTCCCATCGGACTCCCAAGGGGGTGGACTGGGGCGTGTTGAGCTCAAAGTAGGTCTGAATATCAGCAAGAATGTCCGCCTTGAACAGTATGTCCTGCAATGCAGAAGACTTGAACCTCCAAATATTGACGGTGGGAGGAGGCACTCCCAGTTCCAGGGACATCAAGATTGGTGAGTGGTCCGACAGGGTGCGGGCCAAAATTTGTGTTTCCACCACCCTCCCCAGCATTGCGCTTGACAGAAGGAACATGTCTATTCTGGACGAGCTATCGTGCACCGAGGAGTAGTGGGTGTATTTGCGTGTTTGTGGATGTAATATGCACCATGCGTCTTGGATGTCGAGCGTTGTACTATGTGCTAGGAGTCTTCGGGCCGCATCAGATAGTGGTCTGGGAGCTGTGCCTGTTCTGTCTAATTTAATGTCTAAAATGAAGTTCATATCCCCCCCTCCCCAGATAATGTGCACTCCCACATAGCCCAATAATATAGACACCACCCCGTCAACAAAGTCAGGGGAGTCCACATTCGGGCCATAGGTGTTTACCAACAAATATGTTGCAATATCACATACCTTCCCTCTAGGTCTATATAGCTCTTGTGGAGTAGGTACTTGAGTGATTTATGAATCATCAGTACTCCTCTGGCTTAGTTTGAGTAAGAGGTGGAATATCTGTGGGGGCCCCATGCTGGTGCCATGCATTTGGTCAGGGCGCCCATGGAATGCGTTTCCTGTAAAAGTAGAATTTTGCATCCATGTCTATTGCGTAGGTCATGATTTTTCGCGCCTTGGTGTAATTACTTAAACCCCGAATGTTCCATTCTAAGGAGCATCCCACCACTGTCGCCATAGGTCTACAAGTAGGGCGGAGCAAGCCCCTAAGTGGGCTAACTGATGTCATGTGGTCTGCCTGTCTGCCTCTGCCTTTTGCAATAATGGTTTCCAAAATCCCAACATTACCACCACCCTCGCTGCCCTCCCCCAACTTGCAGTGTATATACCCTCCCACCCCCCGAGTACAGGTGTCACCAATTAACTCGACACTCCCTGAGCAGAAGAGGTCAAAGGGCACTATCCAACGGGGATACGCCCCTACTATGGCCCAACCGGGGCCAGCCAGCAGTAACACCCAACCAAACATACTTTGCAATTGCAGTGAGGTGTGCCGTTGACGTGTGGACGGTCGTTTGAACATGTAGGTCAGCGAGAGCTGTCAAAGACAGGTTCTGCGGTAACGGATCTTATTTCAGGTCCCAAAGTCGGTAGGCCATTGAAAACAGGATGGGAGTGAGGAGGTAACAAGGGCTCATGGTCAGTTCCATGCTCTGAAAAGGAGAACGGAGATCAATGTCCAAAGTACCAAGGGTAAGCCTGAAGCCGGATGTCTGTAGAAGGGGCATGATTTGCTGAGTTTGCAGTACGTTGCCATTGACACATTCAAGTTGAAGAATTACTGGACAGGTTTGGCCACATTAGTGTATGATACGCTAGATCAGTTTTCGTCGGCGCGGCCACCAGTTGGGTCATGGAGAGGGATGTGCACTTCAATGAATTTCATCGCCTCGTCAGGCACAGTAAAAAAAAAATACAATTTGCCGTTGTGTGCGATTTTGAGTCGTGCAGGGAACAGGATGGCGTACGGGACACTTCGTTCCCTAAGCAATTTCTTGACCCCGAGGAATTGGCGTCTCTCCTGTTGTACCGCTATTGAAAAATCCAGGAAAATCCTGACGGTATTGGCCTCAAGGCGTAGGTCTCCCTTCTCACGCGCTAGGCGGAGGATGAGGTCTCTGTCGCGGTAATTTAGAATCCTGGCGATGATGGGCCTTGGGATGTCGCCTGGTTTGGGGCGCGGTGACCAGGCTCGGTGGGTGCGCTCGACTGTAAAGTAGGGCGAGAGGGCCGGATTGCTGAGGAGGTCTCTGAGCAAGGTTTCAACCGCGTCTTCCATGTGCCCTTTCAGGGCGTTTTCCAGAACCCCAATGATTTGCAGGTTGTTTCTACGAGAGCGCAATTCCAAGTCGTCGCACTTTGCTTTCACGTTTTTCATGTCGCGTGACAAGGAGGCAACTGTGTTCTGCAGGACTTGAATATCATCTTTGTTCGTTGTTATTCTACTCTCAGCGTCGGTGATCCGAGTAGCCGCCTGGTCCACTTGTGTTTTTAGGGAGGCCACATTGGCATTGATGTCGTCTAGCTTCTCATGGAATGAGGCGACATTTTTTGCCATAGTTTCCATGAGTGTGGTCAAGTCGGGGGCCATTGCGCAGGGATGAGGGTCCGGGTCTGGTTCCTCCTGCAAGGATGACTTGTGGCCAGGTTCCGTCCTCGGGACGGCCTTTGTGGATTTGTCCATGGCTCCCCCTTTCGAGTTCCCTCTGGATCTGTTAGACATTGCCAGTGCAGTCCCAGGTGAGGTAGGGGCTCACAGTTGGAGCAGTTAGGGAAAGGCGGATGGTCAAAGGATCCAAGCGATGGCAGACTTCAAGCTCTGCACCTGTGGCGGTGGTATGGGCAGATTATGGCAGCAGTGAAGGCAGGGAGGCAGCAACAAAGTAGAGAGCGTGGAACCATTCAGGGGCCAATAGAGGAAGGCTGCCAGCCCGCAAAAGCAAGTAGATTCCTGACAGAAAGATGCAGCAGTTGCTGCGTAAGAGTTCACTCCTCTGTTAGGTCAGGGGCCTCCATGTAGATTTAGTTTGTCGGGTGCCCCCAATTCAATGGGGGGGGGGTGAAGGGCAAGCACCCCACTAGTCCAAGGGTTCTGCGGCCTCAGGCCACTCGCGCAAGGGGGATGGGGGGGGGGCCCTAGTGCAGTCCGGGGCTCCAGTGACCATAGGTGCTGAGGTGTCCAGTGTCTAGATTCCCCGGAGGCCCCCACAGGGGCAGGCAGTCAGGGTATGGCGTCGCCCTCTAGGGTGGAGCGAGAGGCTCCAGGCTCTCAAAGGCGCCAAGGCAGGGAGATGAGGGCCAGCCCCGGGGCACCGCGAACACCGCAGCGTGTGCCCCCACCCTCCTGCTCCTCACCTGGGTGTGACTGTCCGTAGCCCCGGATCGTGAGCCGCGAATTTCGGGGGGCAGCTAGGCTCCAGCCCAGCCACCTCACGCCGCTGTGAGGTGAGCGCTCCGGTGCTGATGCAGGGAAAGAAGTCGGGGCACGCTACAGCGCAGGCCCCCGAGGCATCCGCCCACGCGACTGCACACTCCAAGGGGGGCCGCCACAGCAATGGCAGAGTCCCGCTCCAGGTGGTCGGCCGCGCAGCGGCAGCCCTCAGAAGGGGGGGGGAGGACACATGGGCACCGCCCGCTGTAGTTGAGAGCAGGCAGGCAGGGAGGAGGAAGCGGGAGCCGACAGCCAGCTGGTCAAGAAGTCCCGTTCACTGGCTTCCCGGGACCTATTTGGGCCGGGTTTGAAGGGGAGCAGGCAGGAGGGATACGATAATGGCTCCACAAAGTTTTAGGCCGCAAAGTTGAAAAGGACTGCAGATGATGGCGGATTTCGGCCGGAGCCACACAGAGCTCTAAAACTAAGCAGCCATCTTGGGCTGCTCAACAGCACCACCCCCTTTAGGGCATTTTTATGAATGCAATGAGACAAGTCCGTCAGTTGTCTCTGCAGCCCAATTTCTGTCTGGTCGAGCAATAACAAATCATCCGCAAATAGTAAATGTCCCACAGTGGCCGGCGATATTCGGTGGAAAAGATCTAGTTTTTGTAAAAGCTTCGGCCATGTCTGATATAAAAAGACAAGACTGCTGGTGCCAAGCAACACCCCTGCTTTAGCCAGTTTTCTGAGGGAATTTCATCAGACAATAAACCCTTTCTGTCCAGCCTGATTTTTAAAGTGGTGTCCCTGTGTAATGCTTCCATAGGTTCTCTCAAGGCATTTCTTCAATTTTTCCCACATAATTCTATGGTCAACTAAGTCGAAAGCCTGTTCCAGGTCTATCGAGGCGATGTAGATTGCCCGTATCCTTTTCTGGTGGACCAGGCACTTAAGTGTATTTATAATGAAGATATTTAAGATATTTAGATTAGTGCTTATCCCTTTTCGGAAGCCGGACTGCCACTGATCCTGGTGGTGGGACTTCGCACTCCATTTGTTGAGGTACCTCAGAATAATAGCTGCAAATATCTTACCCACCACATCAAGAAGGGTGATGGGCCTGTAATTGCACCGCTCTTAAAGATGGGGACGACTATGAAACAGGTCCAGGATGATGGAATTTTCTTCTCCCTTACCACAGTTGTAAATAACTTTAGCATAAACGTTGCCCATCTAGCAGGATCTTTTTTCAGGATTTCGTTAGTCAGGCCGTCCGGGCCAGCCGCGTTCAACATATTTGAGTTTTGCATAAGGTAGAGTATTTTTTGGTCTAATTTGAGATCCGATGGGGCTTCTGTGTGTGTTTTGCTCCCCCCCCTGTTTGAATGCGTATAAGTGTTTAAAGTGCACCTCCCACACCTGCGCAGATGCTGAGTTTATGGTTTTTGAGCCCTCCGGGGTGTTAAATTTATTTATTAGCTTCCACACACCAGCTGTGTTTTTCTGAGTGGCAAGCTGCAGCATTCTTTCACCTTCTTGCTGGATGATTAGTTGTTTGTTGGTATAACCAGTTCTTAAAGTTGTTTTTGGCTTTTTTTGTACAGTATTATGAGTAGTTTTGTTTTTTTCACTAGTCTCCCCAGTCTGTATACCTCTAGCTTTCTTTCAGCGATCTGGTTGTTGAAGGCATACTTGGGTAAAATAGCGGGCCTCTTAAAAGCAGCCTGCTTTTCTCTGAAAGCCTGGTAAAAGTCTGGGTATTGAAGTATGCCCCTCTGGTAGTGTTGATCTGTCTTCAGGGCCAGCAAGGATGTTACAAGGGACAGATTTATTTTGTTTATCCAAAGGAGATTTCCTCCCGATGAGGCCTCGAGGTTCTGATATTCTTGATACCCCTTCAAAGGATTTCCGGCTGCCCAGTCGATACATTCGAGCTCAAGGAGGTTATGGTCGATTGAGTCTGTAGGTAGCACTTGCAGTGAGATCAGTTTTGCTATTAGATCTTCTGTGGCAAAAATGTAATCGATGGTACTTGTTTGAATCCCCCTCTTCCATGTTACTGCCGCTGGTTTTTCTCCCTGCAGGTTACCGTTGACCATATAGATGTTTCTATTAACTCCTCTTCCAAGTCCAGACCCCTTCTTACATTCCCTCTCGCATCTATTGGTAGCACGTCTATTTTGACGCCTTCAAAACACTCCATATTGAAGTCACCACAGAGAAGTATCGCCAGGTTTGGCGTAGTTGACCGTGCCTCATCGATTTTTCCCTTAACAAGTTTTTAGTGTTTTGCATAGACCCTAGGCTACTTCTCCAGTATGTTACAAATTAGCAGCATCTGTTTCTTTGGTTCCCAGTGGGGAGAAGTAATTTGTGCTACAGTAGCTTGGATTTCGAAATTTATGTTTGTAGAACGAATTACAATTAGGCCACTCAGTGTTTTTTGTTTGTTTTTTTTGTGGCCATTAGGAGTCCTGCCATAGGACGACCTTTTCCCCCCTTTGTTGCTGGGTTTATGTATACTTCGTAACCTTGCAGGACCGGTATCTCCCTTAACCAGGTCTACTGGAGACAAATGAGATTGTATTTTCTTAAATTTATTTCAGTTCGGCCAAATAGGTGCGCAAAACCCCTGGTAATCCACAAGCGATTTTCTTGGTCCTAAAGGGGTTAATGTCGCTCCTATTCTGGCGTTATAGTGAACCTGCCAGTGCTCCAGCTAGCCAACTCCAATCTTGGTCACTGTCGACCTTTTTGGCCCACCATTTTCTTCAAGATAACCCGCCTGCTGCCCTTATGGAAACCAATTTTAAGATAGTCAGTTCCCTCTTTATAGCGGATTCCTGTGTGTTTCGGGACCGCAGACTTTTCTTTGGCGGGGGGGTGTGTTGGGGGGGCCTTTTCACCCTCTCCCTCAGGCTGGTAAGGGATTTCGCTTGTACTTGTACTTGTAATTTGGTTATTCAGTTCCTTCAGTATGAAGCCGTGAGCATTCAGTTTTGGCCCTTTGATTAGATTTTTAATGTTTTGTGATGTTATGTGAAGAATCACATTATCAAAACTTGACTCCCTGGGAAATTCTATTAGGTCGATGTCCTTTGAGTTAACTTGGTCCAAAGCCGGTACACATCGCAGAAGCCTCATTACATTGTTTCTGTTCATGACAAGATTGTCCGATAATCCTAAGGTTCTTGCCAAGGATAATTTAAACACCTTGATTTGCGATGAGTTGCTAGTGTCTTTCATTAAGACTTGTTTTGCCTTCGTGACTACTATTGCTGTCTTGCTGGTTTCAGCCCATGACACAGATCGTCTTTGGTCCCCAGGTGGTGCCCCCTGGAAAAACTTGCTTAAATGTTTCTCCTCCACCTCCGTTGATTTCCTCTGTACTGCCATGATTCTCTTCTGCTACATTGTCAAGAAGTTTTACATGTTCAGTGTGAGGATTTTTTTCGCCCGAGTCTGACGAATAATCAGAAATTTCCACATTGTTTAGCTTAGACCTCCATTTGTCTTGGCCTTTTTCTCTGTCTGGGCAAGGGGTCCTGATTCCCCACACCTGTTGGAATCCTCCCCCACGTTTTCCTCTTGCACACTGTTAAGAGCCTTCGGTGTATCACTTTGGATTCCAAGGACCCTTTGGGATGGACCACTAGTGTCCTCCTGCTGGTATTTGTTAGACTTGTATCCCCTTGAGCCTGTGGTTTCCGAGTAAGTGGACAAGTTCATCAGGTAATTATCTGGATCACTGTCATACGAAATGTATTCAAAGTCCTTTTCGCTGACTGTCTCTAGCTCTGTCCCGATTAGAGATGGAAGGCCTTTCGTATTTGACAGTATCCTAGATGAATCTGCCACTTTTCCTGAGGTTTGTATGTTTCTTGGCAAGCTAAATTAGTGTTGCTTGCACTTCCTATGAAGATTGTCATGCTTCAGGCATGGAAGCGTTGGAATCGATGGCGACTCACTTAACATGGCCGTCAGCTGTCTATCAACGTTCTATGCTATTTCCATCATGGCCGCTGTCAATAAATAGATCCTTTCCTCAACGCTGGTGCGTTGTATTGTCTTTGATTCACTGCCGACTGTTCCAGAGATACTCCTGTGTATTAGCCTTTCGTGTTTCCTTCCTTGTTTTCCTCCTCTCTCCTAGGTCCTCCCCGTGCTTGCTACTCACCCTCCGTGGACTTTTCTCATTAAGGTACGTTTGGTGAATTTCGATGCTTGTATATCACTTGTCTGTTCTATTCTCCCTTTGGCTCCGCTTGTATTGTTCGCTTTGCTTTCTGCCTTGCCTTTCTAAGCCTTTCCCTTCTTTAGTAATCTCTTTTGCTCGTTCGGATATATTCCGAATCCTTCGATTCCCTTCGTCGCCGTCTTCCCAGACGAGCGCTTTCTGTCTAGTATTCGTTTTCTTTGCCCTCTGTCACTCCTTTCTCTACGATTATTCTTACCTTTCACTGCTTTGGCGGAGATACTTCCGCTTCTGCCTTTCGGACCGCCTTCCTTGTTACTTACCTGCTTTTCCTTCTCCTTACCTTGCTTCAACTTCTGTCCCTTTCACTTAGTACTCCGGCTGTCTCCTTCGGTAGCCTTTTCCGTTTAAGTTCCTACCTTACCTTGTCTACTCCGGTCCGCTTGCAACCCACCGCTAGATTCAGGATCTCTGAATTGTGTTCCACTTCCTTGACTGCTTCCCTTCATATCCTCCTAACGCAAAGACTGTCAGCTGTACTCCTCTTCAGCCATGCTATCTGCAGTTTGAAGTCATCCTTCAGCCATACCATATCGAAAGACCCATCAGTTACCCATCTCAAGATCAGGGTTTTTTCTGCTACAGCTTTTTCCCTGATTTTAGGGGCTTGCCCCTTGGTCTTCCCCTTGACCCAAGTTCTCTCCCTGGTCAAGGTGGCGGCTGAGGGGGCTCACCCCTACCTTCATCACAAGAAGGAACGAAGAGAAAGACCTACCAAGTCTTCAAGACTAAAGAAGACGGAGAATAGAGTTCCTAGGAAGACACAGGTGAGGAGGAGTGGGGTGAAGGTCCGCCCAGCCATGACAAAGAGAGTTTTCTTCAGGTAAGTATTGGTTCCCTTTTTATTGAGAACTAGATCAGGACTGTGCACACTCCTCAAACCTTTATTTTGAACTTTGAACGTGTCATAAATTTTAGTTAGCAGAGTTTGGAGGCCAATCGCTGTTTTTCTTGCTTTGTTGGACCTGTTGTTGACAGGCAAAGGCTGAGTACAAGCCTTTGCCATATAGGCGTCGGGAGCTATGGTCTCCGAATTTGGTGCAGTCACCCAATACTTGTCTGTAGCCGTCGATGCATCTTTTGTTGCGACAACTGTAAAGACCTCCCTTGTAGGCACAATTGGAGATGATAGATCTTTTAAGGTAAGAGTATCAGGATCCTCAGTGCGTATGGGGTCTATTTGACCACTTAATGACCATGAATTACAACTGAGCCTATCGGATCGCTGTTTTTCTTTTTAGAAGAATGATGTGGTCCAATATGCTCTTAAAGATTTGCATAATTTGATCTGTGCTTTTGTCCAAGTTGGACTGAAGAGCTGAAATGAACCCTTCTACAAAAAGTAAGTTTGAATGCATCATGGCGAGTACTGTGGTCTGGTCTCGAAGTTGTTCGTTCTGAGTAAATGGAGACATTGTGATAGCAAATGCTGAAATCAATTTGCGCCGTTTCTTGCGTCTGCTGTTCGACCTGTGTTGCTGCTAAGTCAAACAAGAGATCTTCGTCCAAAATGGATACTGTTCAGCATTGTCTTTTATTTGAATATGGTGCCTGCTGTCGGGCTTCCACTTGTAGGGGCCTACTAAAGGGCCCCCTGTACTTCTGTGGTGCAAGTCTTTGGTGAAGAGAATTTTCCTTGACGTTAGGACTGGGAACAGGTTCAGAGGCACATTCTATCTGTGAAGGGCCAGATAGTAAGGAGGCCGTAGTTGAGTCTGCATCGATGTTACATTGTGCCACTGTCTTTACATTGGTAGAACTTCGACTAGTGGTATAAATGCCTGGGTAGGAATCTAGGGTTGATGTAAGACCCAACGGATTCCAGCTTTTAGCAGTAGGATTGTGTCGTGGAGGTTTCTGAGCGAGCGGAGTCTCAGTCCCGAAGGTAAAAAGTCCCTTGAAGTTGAGGCGGAAGCTAAACTCCCCCTTCCACCAACCTCTAAAAGTGGTTTAAGTGTTGGCGTTACACCTTCATAACACATTGGATTTGTTTTTTTTGGGAGATGGGCAAAGACTGAGGCTGGTGGTGAACAATCTGACCGTGTTGGGAGCACCCCATCCTTTTTCCTCAGCATGAGTGTCCTCCGGCCCCTCGTCTTCCAAGGCTGAGATCCGGGGACAACTGCTTTTTTTGGGGGAGGTGATTTTTAAATTGTTCGTGTTGTTGGAATTTAGCAACGAAAGTAATAGTGGTTGCATTTCCATACCTTCCCTGTGAGTTTGAAGGAGATTTTCATGGGTCGAAGTTTCTCTAAGTATTTCAAAAGAGGATGATCGCACAACCCTTGACATTCTTCAAGTATTTCGTACGTTTTTTTGATGACTAATGAAAAGTAGTAAGGGATTGTTCTTTACCTTGTCTGGGCGCCACTGGCTTTCCTCTCGCGTTCAGTCCTAGTCCACCGCCTGGACTCTGGTATCTATGTTCACCCTCTTTAGATCTTCGATAAGCTGCTCTTGATTTCAGTCTTCTGACTTCGTATGGCTCAATTTCCAAATATGAAGTCGGTCACAGCACACGGCAAAGCAGCAAACAGTGAAACAGTGGGTTTAGAAGGAAGACCGCCCTTAACTTAGCACTGGCTTTACGCCGCAAGGGTGCCTGTCTTAGGTTTTTATGGAGTGCTTTCTGTAGGCGTTGCCAACAGTCCTCGCTTCCTTGCTTTCTTAAAGTGAAAGCGCCTGGGAGCCTGAGTACTGATGATTCATGGGACTGAGTCCTCTAGTCCACGAGACTGACCCACTTCTGTGTCGCTCGCTGACTTGTAGTAGTTGCTGTAGCTCCTCGTGCTGACAGACTGAAGTGAAGAAGTCGGCACAGTGAAACAGTGGGTTTAGAAGGAAGACCGCCCTTAACTTCGCACTGGCTTTTACCATCCTCCCATTTCTCACCCAGCTCCTGGATGGGATCTAAATGTGGTTTTAACCAGACTCATGGGACTTCCCTTTGAGCCAATGCGTAAAGCAAGTCTAAAAGACCTTACTTACAAGACATCCTTCGTAGTGGCTATCACTTCTATTAGAAGGGTTTGCAAGCTAAAGGCTCTTTCTGTTCTAGACCCTTTTGTTACAGTCCACAGGGATAAGGTAGTTCTCCAGCATGGGGTCTGGCATGGATTCACATGCTCGTGAATATTCCCAGTCGTCAGGCTGGGAATCCTCGGTAAAGAGAAAATCGGTATCAGTTTCGTTTCTGATCCGTCTTTCTTAGTAGTAACCAATCACTGGTCTCTGGGTCATGCTGCCCCCAACCAATGACTGCCTTCTCCCTAAGCCCCGCCCCTGGCAGCCATCCTCAGATTTTTACCGCCCGCTCAAGTGTTGGGAGTCCTCGTGCTATAGCTCTCGAGCTTTTGCTGCGTTTAGCGCTTTTAAAAAAAAAAAAATGATCTAATTTTTCGGTTAATCGAGCCTCAAGCTCCACCGTTTCTACTTCCGATCAACGTGGACCCGTTTCGGATTTATCTACGCCCCTCAAGGGTGAAGTTTTCGTCGCGTTACGCTTCTTGGAGGATTCCAGAAGTTTCTGAGGCCTACCTCGTGGACGAGAAGAACATGGCCCAGGAGAAGGGAAGCTCGACTCCCGACAAACTTTTCAGGATCTGCCCTGGTTGCAACCTACAAAATGTG
Source organism: Ambystoma mexicanum (assembly GCF_040938575.1). NCBI lineage: Eukaryota > Metazoa > Chordata > Amphibia > Caudata > Ambystomatidae > Ambystoma > Ambystoma mexicanum. The sequence continues at coordinate 637,782,637 of NC_090938.1, read as the reverse complement.
TTCAAGGAGGACGAGCATTCGAAATGCCTTTACTGCCTCCACGAGGACAAAACGCACGTGGAGAAGGACCTGTGCATTTTGCTTTAACATGTCGGATCGGACGATGAGGGATTGGCGGACGTGTCTTCAACTGGCTGGAAGGCAAGAGCCCAGCAGGTGAGAAGTCCAAGCGGTCTTCGAAGTCCTGTGAGGGCGCCCCAGCGATGGGGGCCCAACAGAAGGCAAAGCACCGCGAGTCTGCGGGCACCGGAAGCGCCGAACGGTCGGGCTCCTCGGCTGCCAGGCAGGGCGCACCTTCACCGACGCCATCAACCGCGAGCCAACGCTCTGGCTTGGGGAAGAGAAAATCCGAGAACCCGGCTAAGCTTCTGGAGAGGCCCCGGTCGATCTTGGAGGAATTGGCCGAGGGGGAGCGAGGCGGTGACCCTCACCCTAAGGTGAAGGCCTCAAGCGCGTCCAAGGTGGTGAAGGCCTTGATTCACCCGGCTAAGACCTCTATCGAGGGAGTCGCTGCGCCCCTGGCGAAGCCTGTGGGGGCTATCCCAGTGGAGGCGACCTCGGGGCCCAGTATTCCCCTGCCTCCGCAGAGAGAATACTCTTTAGACCATCGAGGACCCCCGTGAAGACCACGTTGGAAAGAGAGGGGGGGCCGGTGGCAGTTATGGACACAACCTCCGAGGAGGAGGTGACTGAGAATTTGGAGGAGGCCCAGCCTCACGGGAGGAATCCCGAGGAGGGGGACGACGAGAGCGAGGGCGGCAACGACCACGAGGTTCCCTTGGAGGAACAGTCGCTCCCGGCACGCCCGTCGCAAGCCAAGCCTCAGGACAACTCGGCGGCCATTTTGACGGCAATCCAAGCCTTATGCACGGAGATGAGAACGAGACTGCCCCTACCCCCGACGGACGACCCAGCTGTACTGGGTCTGTCGGGAAGCCCTCCGAACAAGAGAATCCATCCAGTGCCCCTTCAGCCCTCGCGGCCTTCTCAGCCTTTGTCGCCTTCCCCGATCCCAAGGGACGACACGGGAACAGACTCGGCCACGACGGGGATGAATGACGGCGGTGACGACGGGACTGGCCTCCCGTCGCCGATTCCTCGGGCGTCCCCGCCCGACGAGATTGGCTCCTTCCACGCCATGATTGCCAGGGCATCCGAGCTCTTTCAACTCTGCCCTGAGGAGAAGGAAGGCTTCCTCTACCAACCAACGGTGCGAGGCCAAAAGGAAGACTGTTCTTGCGGTGCCACTGCTGGATGACATCTGGGACGAGGGGCTTGCCCTCCAAGAACCCATCCACGACACCTGCCAAGAGGGACCGGTACGAGAAGTAGTAGTGTCCCTGATGCTGCCCTGTTGTGCCTTAGGGCGCAGCCGACCCCGGATTCGGTCGTCTCGGCGGCGGCCAAGAAGAAAGCAGGTGGGCATCGGCTTCATCCTCAACTTCCCCACCGGACGGCGAGGGAAAAGAAGCTGGACGCCGTGGGACGATGAGTCATCTCGGCAGCGACGGCGATTAAGGCGGCCAATGCCCTAGCGATTGTGGCCCGCTACGACAGGGAATTGTGGTACAAGATCGCCCCCCTGTTGGACTTTCTCCCGGACGACAAGAGGGCAGAGGCCCTGGCGATCCTACAGGGGGGTGAGGTGGCGTCGGACCACGCCATAACTGTGGCTGCGGACATTGCCGACACCGGTTTCCGCCAGTTGGGCAACGGCGTTTGCCTTCGATGACGGGGTTGGCTCAAGGCGACGGATTTCCGCCAGGACGTGCAAGCCAAGGTTTTGGACATGCCCTTCGGGAACAATTTGTTTGGAAAGACTGTGGATGAGTCGCTGCAGGCCATCAAGACCGACACGGAGACAGCTCTGGCCTTGGGAGTTCTGCAGCAATGGCGGCCGCCGTTTCAGAACTCTCGAGGCAAGCAAGGTGCCTCCAAAGGATTCGGCGGCGGCTCCTCGACCTACCGTCAAGCGGCCCATTCCTCGTTGCAAGAAGCCTACCGAGGACGAGGCAAGTCCGTTGGATCTCGCGTCATCACCAAGGAGGCAAGGCTGCTTCCAAACAAGACTGAACCGGCCGTGGCGTCAGGTCCTCACCGAATCACCCCTGTGGGAGGCTGGCGAAGTTCGTCAGCGTGTGGGAGTCCATCTCCACCGACCGTTGGGTGCTGGATGCCCTGGCCCACGGGCACACTCGAATTCCTAAAGTGCCCCCAAATTCCTCCAGTGGCCAGGAAGGAAAACCACATTCCTCCACTGCGGTTAGCAATTCGATGGTGGGGCACCCACGTGCATCTCGCTGCGGGCACGGACTTTCAGACCCCGGCATACCAAGTGACGGTGACGGATGCCTCCCTGGGGGAGCGGTGGGGAGCGCACACCGGAGATCTTCACGCGAGAGGCCTGTGGCTCCCGGAGGAGAGGCCGCTCCACATCAACATACTGGAGTTCCGAGCGGTGTTCTGGGCCCTCGAGTCATTCCTCCTGTCCCTCAACGGCAAGGTGGCGAGGATCTTCACCAACACCACCACGATGTTCTACATCCGGAAGCAGGGAGGAAACGGATCCCCAGCCCTATCCAAGGAAGCCCAGGATCTGTGGCACTGGGCCGTTGCCCAGAGGATGTTTCTGGTGCCTTTTCATCTAGCAAGGATAAACACCATCGCTGACTCGCTCAGCAGGGAGCTGCGCTCTTGCCACGAGTGGGAACTACGCCAGGATAAAGTGGATCGACTCTTCCAGTGATGGGGCAAACCCCAAATCGCCCTGTTTGCGACGGCGACAAACTCCAGTGCCAGAGGTTCGCCAGCAGGTTCCCCCAGCCGAGGAGCATGGGCAATGCTTTCTCGTTCCCCTGGGACAGCCGATTCCTGTATGCATTCCCACCGTTGCTGTTGCTGCTCAGGCTCATCAACCAACTCAAGAGGTCCCGGTGCAGGATCTTCGTCACACAGAGGTGGCCGAGACGGATATGGTTCCCAGACCTTCTGGACTTGTCAGCGTCCCCACCAAACTGTCGACGGACGCAGATCTTCTCTCCAGAGAAGGAGGCGCCATTCTTCATCACGACCCGGAGTCGCTGAACTTGCAGGCCTGGCTCCTGCAGTACTAGAGTTTGGAGGGTACTATATCCCGGCTGATTGCAGAGAGGTTCTTGCAAAGGCCAGGGCGTTCTCAACTATCCAGTGCTACGGACACAAGTGGAAGAGGTTCTCTGTCTGGTGCTGTGCACAGAAGATTAACCCTCTACGGATTACAGCCCCTCAAGTGCTACCGTACTGTCTTTCGCTGGCTAAAGCTGGACTAGCTCACGCTTCCATCAAGATGCATCTGGCAGCGATTTCCCGATACACCAGAACTGCAGGACGGTCGTCCCTGTGGTCTCATCGCCTGGTGAAGGAGTTTATGAAAGGACTGTTCCGATCGTTCCCGCTGGTGAAGGCTCCAGCCCCGGCGTGGGAACTCAACGTGGTGCTGACGAGGCTCATGGGCCCGCCATTCGAGCTCTTGCATTCGGCTCCGTTGAAGTTTGTCGTGGAAGAAAGCGTTCCTTGTGGCCATCACCTCTGCACGACGCGTGGGAGAGATTCAGGCCCTTTCCTGCAAGCCTCCATACTGGACTTCCCACGAGACGAGGGTGGTGCTGAGGACGCACCCCTCCTTCATGCCCAAGGTGCCGCCGGACTTCCATCTCAACGAGCCCGTTGGTGTTGCCAGCCTTTTTCCCGTTGCCTTTGTCGCCGGCCGAGAGGACTTTGCACTCGCTGGATGTAGCTAGAGCGCTGAAGTTCTACGTGGACCGAACGAAGAGTTTTCGGAAGACATCACAGCTGTTTGTAAACTTTGGACCTGTGAACCAAGGGAAGACTCTCTCGAAGGCTTCCATTTAATGATGGCTCTCCGGCTTCATCATGCACTGTCATCGGTTGGCAACCGACCGTCAGAGCCCATTCAACCAGAGCGATTGCTGCTACCACAGCGTTCTTGTTTGGTGTGCCCCTGCTGGACATCTGCAGGGCTGCTACGTGGAGGTCGACACACACCTTCACGAGATTCTACTGCGTCGACCGGGATTCCAGGGAGGAGTCCAGAGTCGGCCAGGCAGTGCTGTGCAACCTGTTTGCTTAAGGTGAGCCTGGTGAGGAGGTAAGACGCTTAAAGTTGAGTTTTATGTAATGCTTAATGTTGAGCCTTGCCACCTCCCTTGGTTGTGCATGTGTGAACTGCTGTGTATTCTTATATTCATGAGCATGTGAATCCATGCCAGACCCCATGCTGGAGAAGTTACAAGTTACCTGTAACTGTTGTTCTCAAGCATGGGTCTGGCATGGATTCACATGCGAACCCTCCCTCCTTCCCTTCTGTGGCTCTTCACTTGGTCATACTGCCACTTTACATGCTACCAAATCTGAGGATGGCTGTCAGGGGCGGGGCTTAGGGAGGGGGCAGTCATTGGTTGGGTGCAGTATGACCCAGAGACCAGTGATTGGTTACTACTAAGAAAGACAGATCGGAAACGAAACTGATACTGACTTTTTTCTTTACCGAGGATTCCCAGCCTGACGACGGAATATTCATGAGCATGTGAATCCATGCCAGACCCATGCTGGAGAACAGTTACAGGTAAGTAACTTGTGCCTTCTGCACGCTCATCCCAGATTTGCACCTAAATTCATCTCTAAGTGCCATGTGAACCAATCGATCGAACTACCTACCTTTTTCCAGAGTCCTACTAGCATGGCTGAAAGAAGCCTACACACATGATGTGCTCGGGGCAGTCATGTTTTACCTGGAAAGAACAAAACCACTGAGAAAAACAAACCAATTTTTTGTTTCAGTGGCAGCTGGTAGAGAAGGGGATCCTGTCTCCAAATCGGCTATCTCAAGGTGGATTGTTAAATGCATCAGTGTTTTGCTCTTAAGAGAGAACTGCCCTTCAAGCCTAGAGCACACTACTCGGCATTCATTGCAAATGTTCCCCTATAGTCCATTTGCAAAGCGAAGCGGCAACCTGGAGTTCTGTACACACCTTGTCAAAACACGATTGCCTAAACACTCATTCTAGGTCTGATTCTCAGGTGGGACAAGCAGTACTAAGACATCTTTTCTCTAATGTTCCTTCTCACAACCCACCTCCAACTCCGGGTACTGCTCGCTAGTCTATGCACAGCTTGTTATTCGAAGCAGATTAACCAGCATCAGAAGACCTGCATTACTTATCGGAATAGCATTTCTGATGATTGTATCTGCTTAGATTCACATGCGCCCTCCCTACCACCTCCCCGCTCGGGGTGGAAAGAACATAGACGTCTTACTGCTTTCTCTCTTTATGTACTCACAATAGCCTCGGGCTCCCTCATGGCAGAAAAAATACCATCAGAGGGACCTTGGCGTGTGAGGGATTTTGGATACACTACATGTCACGATAGGGATGGTGTTAGACACTCCTATGCTGACGCCCCCTTTTGGTCCCTGGAAGACCAGATACAATACTCTGCGGTTACCACTAGATGTCGGACCATAGGCACAGCATGTGAATCTAAGCAGATACAATCAGAAATGCTATTATGGTGAGTTAATGTTAGAACTTCAGTAGTCAAGATTCCATTTCATGTTTAAATCCTAAATTCAAGGGAAAAGCCTTGACTCCTTAATATCCCCCTCCCCCACAACTGTGAATCTCTTATCTTGAGCAGTCTAGCTGTAGTTAGAAACCCCTTAGTGGGACCTTTAACACTTAAAGACCCTTCAGGTGTGTAAGAAAAAAAAGCAGCAGGAAGAAGCAGAAGTGGTCATTGTGGCTGCATAAGTCGAGCCAGAAGTTGGGACTCCTGATATATGCAGAGGACGCACAGCAGGAAGCGGTATTGAAGTCAGGCAGCCCTTGAGAGAGAGACTCTATACACGCCTTGAACTGCTTCGGTAAAGGAACCATACCGAGAAGTACACAGCTGCAGAAGGTCCATCAGAGGTTTGCACGAGTGGTCACAAACAAAACTGAGATGTCCAAGGCAGAGGAAGCCCCACTGAGTGAAGTAGGAGGTTTAACAGCGAGTCAGGAGACGCCAGGATAAACTGGTGAGTTGGCCTAAAACAATTAACCCGGAGGGGTGGCGCTCCAAGGGAGACTATTTAGGCAAGATTATATGTAGTAACCCTGTGGGAGACTACACCCGCGCCTTGTCCTCTTAGCAATAGGGAACCCAACTATTGGTATAGGTCTGTACTACACAAGTTGGTAGTGTTGACTGAGCAGCCAGACTTATCTCAAGAGGGGTCAATGTGAGCTGTTGAGGTGCAACATAGAGATGCACAGTGACAGGTTTTCAAATAACACTTACGCTCAAGGTTTTTTAATCCAAATAATTATTTATTAATTTAAGTCCGTTTTGAAATAAGCCTTCTTTAGAAAGGGCAATATGCAACAAAATGCAATGCACTTAAAATACACTCAGTTTCAGTTAAGTAGATACCCTTTTGGGATGTCTCACACAAACATCCTACACCCTGAGCTGACTTCAATAGCTAGGACGCTGTGGACATTGATATATCACTTTGAACACTTACGGAGGTTGTGGAGAAAGGAAAAGGTTAGGGAAGGAAACCAAGGTTAACAAGTACTCTGATCAGGTAAGTACTTTACAATCCCCCAATGAAATTTAGGTTAAATGTTTCCCAGCAATACAAGTAACTTATGTATGACTTTTTTTGAGGGACAGATGGAGCACAAAGTCAAAGGGTCAGAAGAGTCTGCAGGGAGCCAGGACAGCCAATGTCAATTGAGCAAAGTCTAGACGTCTAGGGGAGATGAGGCACTTGTGGATAGCAAAAAAAAGTCTTGCACAATTTTATAGAGTTTGTAGAAAAGAATCACTGTTGGGCCACAGGCTGGGAGACTTGTGAAAAGCAAAGATATAAGCAACTTTGCAAAAGGGCATCTAATGCAAGTCTCCAGTGACCGCAAGAAAGCTACACACAAGTACTCCTAGTTAGTACCTTAGGTCTGAAGAAAAGTGTCCAGCTGGCTTATGTTCCTGTTGCAGTCCTGCAGATGCTATGTTCCTGAGCCTCAGTCATGGGGACAAAGAGGGAGGACGTCTGGGGACTCCTGCACTAAGATTTGAAGGTCGGCAGCAGCAATGGGTTTACTCCAAATCAGCTACCGGCAAATGCCACCACTGCGGTTCTTGGACACATTGTGGGCTCCCCTTGCTCCTGGGGTCCAGCACTCTGGTGAGGTGGCTCAGGCTTGGCTCACCCTGCTTCAGGAGGGTCCTCGGGATCTTCCTGCAGCTCGCGTCCAATGCACTTGTTCCTAGTATTCCTATCCTCTGGCACTCGGTTCCAGCAGTAGTAAAGAAGTACAGCCAGCAGGCAGAGGGGGTTCCACTCAAGTTGGTCTTGGGGTCAGTTGGTCTCACCAACCCAAGATGAGAAGTTCTAGAAAATGGGAGCGTCTTTACTGCAGCAGGGCTTCACCGGGCAAACCAACGGTCCAGCAGGGTGCAGCAAGCTTCTCTTCCAGTTTCTTAAACTGTTCCTTCGTCAAGTGGTCGACTGCTTCTCCCATTAATTTGCAGCCTACCTCTCACTCACACAGCAGGGTGACTGTCCTCCAAGGACAGCCAGCCAATCACTTTTGGGTGCATTCCTGTAACGAAGGAGAATAAGCACAGGGAGTTTCAACACCTCCCTCTCGTCCTGCCCTGTCAGACACACTGGAGCCAGAGGCGGCCTTCACCAGTGAATCCTTCTAAAGCCAAAACTAACAAAGGGACCAAACCTGGCTTGGTTCGCAGAGAAAAACCCAAGACCAACCTCACAAGCAAGAAATGTTGAAAAGACGACCAGGCCATTTTGACATTTGAGGATTCAGCCTCTGGTAAAAATGCAAAATGGTAGGAAAAATAAACCACTGATACAGCCATTAATTTTAGTGAGGGGGTCATAAAAATGTTACTGGATAAAGTAGACCAAAAGAGATACTAACTAACCCCACATCAGATGGTGTGTGCTGGGTCTACGAAGAGAAAAAGGTAAATTCTTCAGCATGGGGTCTGGCATGGATTCACATGCTCATGAATATTCCCCGTCATAAGGCCGGGAATCCTCGGTAAAGAAAAAATCGGTATCAGTTTTGTTTCTGATCTGTCTTTCTTAGTAACCAATCGCTGATCTCTGGGTCATACTGCCCCCAGCCAATGACTGCCCTCTACCTAAGCCCCTCCCCTGGCAGCCATCCTCAGATTTTTACCGCACGTTCAAGTGTTGGGAGTCCTCGTGTTTTAGCTCTCGAGCTTTTACTGCGTTTTCGTGCTTTTTCAGGAGATATTTCTCATTTTTTCAGTTAATTGAGCCTCAAGCTCCACCGTTTCTACTTCCGATAACGGGGACCCGTATCGGAATTCTTCTACGCCCCTCAAGGGTGAAGTTTTTGTCGAGTTACGCTTCTTGGAGGATTCCAGAAGATCTGTGGCCTACCTCAACGGACATGGCTCAGGAAAAGGGAAGCTCGACGCCCGGATCCAAGCTGTTCAGGAGCTGCCCAGGATGCGGATTGCAAAATGTTTTCAAGGACGACGAGCATTCGAGATGTCTCTACTGCCTTCATGAGGACAAGACGCACGTGGAGAAAGACTGTGCGTTCTGCAAGAACCTGTCGGAACGGACCAAGCAAGATCGTCGTTCCCGCCTAGCCAGCTGGCTGGAGAAGGGCACAGCAGGTGCGAAGGCGAAGAAAGTCTGAGCGGTCTTCGAAGTCCTGTGAGGGCGCCCCGGCAACGGGGGCCCAACAGAATGCCAAGCACCGCGAGTCTGCGGGCACTGGGAGTGCCGAAAGGTCGGGCTCCTCGGCTGCCAGGCAGGGCGCGACTTCCCCAGCACGATCAACCACGAGCCAGCTGTCATGATGCCTACCCCCGGGGACCCAGACCAAGTCCAGCAACCCCGAAGCAGGCATCAAGTTATTCCAAGCAAGCCCAACAACCCCTGCTAAGGGCTATTTGGGTGCAATCCTGGCGTCTATGGCGCCAGGCTCATATGGAGAATCAATCCTGGCACCATAGGCGCCAGGCTCATAGATTAAAACTTACCTGATGCAGACTATGCTGCAAGAGCTCCAAGCCAAAAGAGGCTTGGAAGGGACTACTTTACCTAGGGACTATTTTTTTACTCGGGTGGGGCTGGGGAGGAATACTTACCTGGGACTACTTTGGAGGCTATTTAAACCACGCCCTAAGAGCAGCACACGCTTTGCGTTATTCTGCATCCAGCAGCGTACCGCTCACCGTGCCTGAAAGTCTGCATCCAGTCTTCTGCCACGCCCGCCTCGAGTCTGGAGCTCCTAAAAAAAAAAGGGAGAAAGGAGAAGAGGTTAGAACAAGAGCAATACCTTTGATCCTTACCTGAATTCCTGATCCATCGCGCCTTCGAGCTGGAAGAAAAGTTATTTTGTGCGGGTCGCCTCGCCTGCTGCAGCGCCGTGCTGAACTCACCGGCCTTGGCAGCATCTTCACATTCCACCGCATCCTTCTGCATGTTCCGCCGTACTCCGGCACATGAGGGGAAGACCAGAACAGCAAGGTGAGCCAAGGGAATACACAGAGGCAATATTAGTTACCCCCCATAGACCTACCTGATTTTACCACTGGGGGTACTATTCCTCTTCACGGGTCGGCGCAGCTTCCACTGCATCCTCGCCGAACCCCGGCCCCTAAGTGGAAACAAAAGGACAGCAAGGTGAAACAAAGGGACAAACGAGGGGAAGCCTCCTCACCACAATGCTTACCTGATTTTACCGCCGGAGGCATTATTCCCCGAGACTTCATACTTTCTCTCAGCGCCTGAATAAGGGAGAAAGCAACAGGCTACATATTGACATTATTTTATCGAACTGTGTTGGATAATACAAATCCTTACTTGAATATTACCGGTTGCCAGGAGGAACTCTTCGCTAGTGTCAAGCTGCAACCTGCGAGGAATCGGACAGAGTGAAAGTCAGACATTTGACCTCTTACGAACTACATACTTACGGCGTCTTGCCGGGAATCTCAGTCAATATTGTTCTGGAACTCACCAATTCCTTTGAGCCAGTGAAGCAACTGGTTATCTACGTGTCCCTGCGCTCAATGCAGGATGGAGAGCTCATCTTGCCAAACCATCAGGTGAGACTATGAGGGGACATCAAAAGTGATCAGTGGGGAGAACAGCGGGAGGGGGGTGGGGGGGGTTAACGCTCAACTCCACAGGTGGTTAATTCCCTTTCTCCATTTGCAGAAGAATATTCCTACGGGCCAAGCAAACGAAGCTAGGTGGGCCAGTCCAGTCCATCATCTCGGCACTACACGTCACATTGGTGGAGACCGCAGCTGTCCAGTTCAGATTGACGCCCCTGTGGGAGCCAGGTGAGCGTAACATCAGCGCTCTGGTTCGGGGAAGAGGAAGTCCGAGAACCCGGTAAGCTTCTGGAGTGGCCCCTGTCGATCTCGAAGGCAGCCGAGGGGGAGCGAGGCGATGACCCTCCCCCCCGAAAGCGAAGGGCCAGGACGCACCTAAGGTGGTGAGGGCCTTGATCCACCCGGCAAAGGCCTCTATCGAGGTTGTCGCAGTGGCCCTGGCGAAGCCGGCAGAGGCTACGCCAGTGGAGGTGGCCTCGGGGCCCAGAGTTTCCCTACCACCGCGGAGGGAATCCTCTTTCCAGACCATCGTTAAGACCCCCGTGAAGACCCCGGCGGAAAAAGAGGGGGAGGAGGGGCCCAGTGGCCATTACGGACTCGGATTCATCCTCTGAGGAGGATCCGGTGGAAACCATGAAAGGCCTCAACGAGAGGTTCATAGGCCTCAACGAGAGGTTTGAGAAAGTTCGATCCCAGGGGAAGATTCCTGCTGATGTGATCGAAGATAGCGACGATGGCGACAACGAGGGCCCAGTGGAGCAGCCATCCCGTCCGTCGCAGCCATTACCCAAGCCCCAGGATAGCTCGGCGGCCATTTTGTTGGCGATCCAATCCTTATGTACTCAGATAAGGACGAGGTTACCACGGACCCCGATGGAGGATCCAGAACCAGGCCCGTCGGGAAGCCCTCCGAACAAGCGGAGGAGAGTCCACCCCGCTCTGCCCTTCGTGCCCACGAGGCCTGTGGACCCCTCATCCCCCTCGCCGGACCCTCGGGAGGATACGGGGACAGACGGCGGCGATGACATCCCGTCATCTCTCCGCCCAACAAAATTGGCTCTTTTCACGCCATGATAGCCAGGGCATCCGAGCTCTTCCAGCTCTGCCCTGAGGAACAGAAAAAGGAAGGTTTTCTTTACCAACGACGAGAGGCCAAGAGAAAGACGGTCCTCGCGGTGCCGTTGTTCGACATCTGGGACGAGGGGCTGCCTATCAAGAACCCTTCCACAACACCCGCCAAGAGGGACAGGTACGAGAAGAAGTACCGGGTCCCCGATGCCGCCCCCTCGTGCCTCAGGGACCAGCCCACGCCGGACTCTGTCGTCTCGGTAGCGGCCAAGAAGAAAGCAGCGGGTGCGGCGGCTTCAACTGCTACTTCCCCGCCGGACAGCGAGGGCAAGAAGTTGGACTCAATGGGACGACGAGTCCTCTCGTCGGCGGGGACGACGATTAAGGTGGACAATGCCTTAGCGATTGTGGCCCGTTACGACAGGGAGCTTTGGTTCAAGATAGCTCCTCTGCTAGACTTCCTACCGGACGACAAGAGGGTGGAGGCCCTACAGATTCTGCAGGAAGGAGAGGTGGCGTTGGATCACGCCATAACGGTGGCAACAGACATTGCCGATACCGGATTTTGCCAACTGGGCAACAGGGTTTGCCTCCGACGACGAGGATAGCTCAAGGCGACGGACTTTCGCCAGGATGTCCAGAGTGTTGGACATGCCGTTCAACGGCAACAACCTGTTTGGAAAGACGGTGGATGAGTCCCTCCAGGCCATCAAGACAGACACGGAAACAGCCCGAGCCCTAGGAGTCCTTCAGCAACGGCGGCCCTTTCGGAGCTCTGGAGGCACAGGGAGCCTCCAAGGGATCCAGCGGCGGCTCTTCTACTTACCGCCAGGCGGCCCGCTCCTCGTCCCAGGAGGCCTACAGAGGCTGCGGCAAGCAAGGAGGGTCTCGCCACCGTCGGCAAGGAGGCCAAGGCGGCAAGGCCTCTTCCAAGCAGGACTGAACCGGCCGTAGCGTTGGGCACCCACCGAAGCACCCCGGTGGGAGGCCGGCTTACGAAGTTCGTCAGTGTGTGGGAGTCCATCTCCACCGACCGTTGGGTGCTGGACACCCTGGCCCACAGACACTCGCTTCAAAAAGTGTCCTTGCATTCCTCCCGTGGCCAGGAAGGAGAATCGCGTCCCTCAACTGCTGTTGGAGGTAAGGGCGATGCTCAAGAAGGGTGCCATCGAGCTCGTCCCCAGGAGGCTCCGGGGCCCGGAGTATACGCTAGATACTTCCTTGTTAGAAAGAAGACAGGCGGTTGGCGCCCCATCCTGGACCTGCGTCGGTTGAACAGGTACATCAAGGCACAAATTCAGGATGGTCACCCTCCAGCACGTGCTGGGACAGCTGGAGGAGGGCGACTTCCTATAGTCACTGGACCTGGAGGATGCTTACTTCCACATCCCCATTCTAAAAAGACACAAAGTTCCTCAGATGCGTAGTCCACGGGCGTCGCTACCAATTCAGAGCCCTGCCTTTCGGATTAAAGTCGGCACCCAGGGTGTTTACAAAGTGCCTTGCACCTGTGGCTGCGCCTGCAAGGGATCCACGTCTACCCCTACCTTGACTGGCTAATCCATGCAAGGTCAAGAGAACTCGCCGTCGAACACACAGCGAGGACAGTCCACCTGCTCACGGAGCTGGAATTCGCCATCAACCACCCCAAATCCCATCTGGTCCCGTCGCAGGTGGCACTGTTTCTGGAAGCGAAGCTCGATACAGTGAAGCGACTGGCATCTCCGTCGGAAGAAAGGACGAAGGCCATGTTTGGCAAGGTGCAGCGCCTGTTGGCCACGGATGTGGCCAGAGTGAGGTCCATCAAGTCCCTCCTCGGGATGATGTCCTCATGCATCTACCTTTTGCCCATTTGCAGACTTCGGATGCGTCCGCTACAAGAGTTCCTCGACGCCCGCTGGATTTAAGCAGAGAGCAGCTTCGAAGACAGGATCCCGCTTGACGAGGAGTTCTGACGGGTGATTCTATGGTGGGGTGCCCTTGCGCACCTCGCGGCAGGCATGGACTTTCAGGCCCCGGCGTATCAGGAGACGGTAACGACGGACGTCTCCCTGGAGGGATGGGGGGGGCCCCACACTGGAGATCTCCACGCAAGAGGCCTCTGGCTCCCGGAGGAGAGGTCTCTTCACATCAACATCCTTGAGCTATGAGCCGTGTTCTGGGCGCTCAAATCGTTCCTTCCGTCCCTCAAGGACAAAGTGGTGAGGATCTTCACTGACCACACTACCACGATGTTCTACATCCAGAAGCAGGGAGGCACCAGATCCCCAGCCCTATCCAAGGAGGCCCAGGATCTGTGGCACTGGGCCGTCGCCCAGGGGGTGTTTCTGGTTCCCTTCCACCTGGCAGAAATAAAAAAAAAACACCATCGCCGACTCACTCAGCAGGGAGCTGCGCTCGTGCCACGAGTGGGAACTACGCCAGGACCAGGTGGATCGGCTCTTTCAACGGTGGGGCAAACCCCAGTTCGACCTGTTCGCGACAGCGATGAACTCCAAGTGCCAGAGGTTCGCACAACCGAGGAGCATGGGCGATGCGTTCTCGTTCCCTTGGGACGGCCTGTTCGTGTACGCGTTCCCTCCGTTGCCGTTGCTGCTCCATCTCATCAACCAGCTCTAGAGGTCCAGGTGCAGGATGATCCTCGTTGCACCGGCGTGGCCGAGACAGATCTGGTTCCTGGACCTTCTGGACTTGTCAACGTCCCCACCAGTCAAGCTGCCGACGGACGCGGATCTTCTCTCCAGAGAAGGAGGCGCCATTCTCCATCACAACCCGCAGTCGCTGAACTTACAGGCTTGGCTCCTGCAGCACTAGAGTTTGGAGGATACGATATCCCGGCTGACTGCAGAGAGGTTCTTGCAAAAGCCAGGGCGTCCTCCACTCTCAAATGCTATGGACATAAGTGGAAGAGGTTCTCTGTCTGGTGCAGTGCACAGAAGATTAACCCTCTGCGGATTACGGCCCCTCAAGTATTGCCGTACCTACTGTCGCTGGCCAAAGCTGGACTGGCTCACGCCTCCATCATACATCTGGCTGCCATTTCCCAATACACCAGAACTACAGGACGGACTTCCTTGTGGTCTCATCGCCTAGTGAAGGAATTTATGAAGGGACTATTCCGATCGTTCCTGCCTGTCAAGGCCCCCTGCCCCGGCGTGGGAGCTCAACGTGGGGCTGACCAAGCTAATCGGGGGGGCCCCATTCGAGCCTACACATTCGGCGCCGTTGAAGTTCCTGTCGTGGAAGACAGCATTTCTTGTGGCCATCACCTCCGAACCATGAGTGGGAGAGATCCAGGCCCTATCTTGCAAGCCTCCATACTTGACTTTTCACGACACAAGGGTGGTGCTGAGGAGGCACCCCTCCTTTATGCCCAAGGTGCCGTCGGGCTTCCACCTCAACGAGCCCTTGGTGTTGCCAGTTTTCTTCCCGTCGCCTTCGTCTCCGGCCGAGAGGACTTTGCACTCGCTGGATGTGGCTAAAGCGCTGAAGTTATACGTGGACCGCACGAAGAGTTTTTGGAAGACATCACAGCTGTTTGTGAACTTTGGACCTGTGAATCAAGGGAAGGCTCTCTCGAAGGCTTCCATTTCCAGATGGCTCTCCGGCTGGATCATGCACTGTCACCGGTTGGCAAACCGACCGCTGCCCGGCCGTCCGAGAGCCCATTCAACCAGAGCGATCGCTGCTACCACGGCGTTCCTGTCTGGTGTGCCCCTGCTGGACATCTGCAGGGCTGCTACGTGGAGGTCGACACACACCTTCACAAGATTCTACTGCGTCGATCGGGACTCCAGGGAGGAGTCCAGGGTCAGCCAATCAGTGCTGCACAACATGTTCGCTTAAGGTGAGCCTGGTGAGGAGGTAAGAGATGCTTAATGTTGAGTTGTTGTATTGCTTAATGTTGAACCTGTTGCCACCTCCCGTGGTTGTGCATGTGTATACTGCTATGTATTTTGTCCATGAGCATGTGAATCCATGCCAAACCCCATGCTGGAGAAGGAACTTACCTGTAACTGTTGTTCTCCAGCATGGGTCTGGCATTGATTCACATGCGAACCCTCCCTCCTTCCCCTCTGCGGCTCTTCACTTGGTCATACTGCCACTTTACGTGCTACCAAATCTGAGGATGGCTGCCATGGGAGGGGCTTAGGTAGAGGGCAGTCATTGGCTGGGGGCAGTATGACCCAGAGATCAGTGATTGGTTACTACTAAGAAAGACAGATCAGAAACGAAACTGATACTGATTTTTTTTCTTTACCGAGGATTCCGGCCTGACGACAGGGAATATCCATCCGCACAGATTATCAAGGACATGCTCCCTCCTGTACTACTTCAAGCCCCTTCCCGGGTCACAGACTTCTGCTCCAGTTCAGCCCCTGGTCCCCACGTTCGCTCTAATCAAGGTGGCTCTGCCCCCAGCGCAACTCCCGGCACTGCTTGTCAGCACGCCACAGCTGCCCACATGCAGCACACCACCAGTGGCTCCAGACCTGCAGGACACAGCAGACGAGGAGGATGATCAGAATATTCCTTACTCGGCCCAGGCTTTCCACAAGAGGCTGGCGGGTGTCGCAGAGCCTGGGGATCCCGCAGGCCCAAATTGAACAGCCGGAGTCCTGGCTGAGTTGTTCAATCTGCCTGTCCACAAACAGGCATCCCGCTACAAAAGTATGTAGAATGCTTGGCCAAAAAGTGCTGGGTGAAGCCGCATTCCACGCAGCCTACGAATAGCACCTTGATGCCAAGTATATGCAGGCGTAAGGGGACTCGCTCATTATCAGTGCACCCCCACCTCATTCCTCTGTTATAGCGGCCGCCTCGATTCATTCTAAGCCGCAGGCTTCATCTTCTTCCATGTCAGCCCTCCTAAGGAAGGAGAAAAAGCTGTTGGAGTCATATGGCAAAATGTTTACACTAATGCCACACTCCACCTGCGCCAGGCCAACATGGACACTGTTGGCGGCAGTGAATCAAAAACGTTGGTGGGAAATTGCAGACTTCATCCCGCAGCTCCCCACGCATATTTAGACGCGCTTCAGGGCAGGGTTGTCGGAGGCCAAAATAGTGGCCCAAGATATGAGTCCACAGTGGCTCACATTGACACTGCTGGTAGGGCTATCTGTATTGCCACCGAACCGCCTCTTCCCAAACTGTCGTAATGTACTGAAAGCTGTTTCATATGCGCTCATTACTCTCGCCCCTTCTCCGCCACCTGTAACATACACCGCCTACACCTCACCCGGAAGATGCCTGAAGACTTAAAGTCCCTTGGTCCCAAGACAATTCAATAACGCTGCCTCCTTTTCATCATCACTGTACTTCATTCCGCCTGCCGCTCTCATGAATACTTTGAATGAATCCACCCTAAATCCAACGAAACTGGGGATTCACCTGGGGACAATAACAATGCTGGGGGAGGCCTGGCATTGCTGTGTTGCATGATAGCTTGGGGCCCTTCCAGTTACTATGCACCTGCAACTCGCCCACAGGTGCATTGTAGATCGGTGCTGCTCACTGGCCCCTTTTAGTACAACTATACGCGTCATAGATTGTTTCTGTTGTCACAGTACCTTCACTTGCCACTAGATATAGCACATTCCAGAGCTGCTTACTCACAGGTTCCATAAATCCGTACAGGCTAGTGTGCCTGTTTCTCTTCCTGTGCCACCTTGTAATGCAGCTATGGGTTATAAGAAAATGCGTTTCTTGTAACAGTAACTGCACTTGCCACTGGATATGGCAAACTCCCAAAGCTGGTTACTCACAGGTTCCAAAACAGCTTGTTTTGCCTTCTCCTGCCAGGCTCTGTGCAACTTCCATTGCAATCCTAACAAAGCGGTGCCTAGCAACCAAAGATGGCAACTGGGAGCGTCAACATCGCTAGGTCATTTCCTCTAGCGTGGTTACATCGGTTTGTCAGCTCTGATGATTGGGGCTGCTTGGTGTGGCCCACATTTCACTGTTGTGCCTGGTTGCTGCCTGTGGGCAGCCATGCCCACTCACTCTGCCCCTACCATCACCAAGGAACAGAGGAACACACCAGGGTCCGGCCGACTGATGTCGTGAATCCTTGCGCCCGCGGGTCTCTCAGGGCCTGTCCCTCACCGTCATGACCCTGGCCACCAGTGAAGTAAGGGCGGAGGCAGGGTAAAGTAAGGGAAGTCCTTTTATTCTTTGCATAGACTACGTGGCCACACCGCCACTCAGCCCCCTTCCAGCCGTTAACCCAAGCACCTGGAATGCTGACCGCGTAACATGAGCCTTCATTCCAGATTGCATTATGACACACCGCTTGGCTTGAGGCGACCAAGTTTAACCCAGATGTGTAGGAGTGCATCCTCGACCTGCATTTGAGGGGTGTGGGGGAATGTCTCAATACAAATGCAATACAAAGTCCTCCCTGTTGGCCTTAATTCGGCCCAAGGGTCTTTACAAGGTTAATTAACTCTGTTGCAGCCCTGCTCATGGCAGATGGCAACCACCTTTATCCATAACTCAATGACTGGCTAGTCCGAGTGGAGTCTCTCGAGGATGTGCAGTGCACAACTTCAACACTTAGGCACATGCTATATGATCTGGGGAGCTCTATCAACCTCCAGAAGCAGCTACTCCCCACTCAGTCCTTGACATTCCTGGGGCTAATTTGGGATACGAGGGTGGAGAAGATCTTCCCCCTCGGCAGGCAAGATCACGGCAATCGAAGGCCACCAGGCATTTTCTCAGCAGACCATTGACCTCAGCATGGTGGTACCATCACTTGCTTGGAATAATGGTGGCTTGTCTCCTGGCTGTCCCAAACACAAGACTCAAAATGGGAGGCTGAGGATACGTTTCTCAGCCTCTTGGAATCGGGTGACTGGCTCCCAGGCAGCTCTAGTCGGCATACTACAGCACCTACACCCGGACTTGAGTGGTGGAAGGCAGACCGCTCAGGGAGCCTTCTCTGGAGATTACCATTACCATGGACTGGTCCCTAGAGGCATAGGGGTCGGGGTGACACTGGGCAACCACATTGTCCATAGAGTATGGTCACAACAGGAACAGCTGGTAAACATCAACTGGCTCGATGATGGCCATCTGGCTTGCCCTCAAAGCATTGCTCCCCATTGTCAACAGCAAGTCTGTCTGCGTCCAGACGGACGGCTCCACTTGCATGTATTACATCAATAAGGAGGGTACCAAGTCCCCTCCGCTCTGTTAGCTGTCCAACATTTGGGAGTGGGCACTGTTGAACAGCATTTACTTCGCAGTACACCTGCCAGGGGAATCCAACTTGGAGGGGGACAGGCTCAGCAGGCTGGGGATTGACGAGTGGCAGTTCAACAAAGTGGTCCTCTTGGGAGTGGGGTGGGGGATCTTCAACATGTGGGGCCACCCCCAGGTAGATCTATTTGCCACCATGAACAGGAGGTGCCCTCAGTTTGCTTCCTGGCTGCAAGGCAGGGGATCTCTGGGGGGACGTGTTGCAGATCTTGTGGAACTGCATGAATACAGATGTCCACCCACCCCACCACCCATTCTGCTGAATCATGGGGTCATCTGCAGGATCAGGGAGTCTCAGAACCTTTGACTCCTCTTGATAAAGCCATGGTGGCCTGCAAGATCTTGATTCTCAGAGCTCCTACGACTGTTGGACCAACCTCCATTACACCTCGCGCTGGGCCCAGCCCACTTACTCTCCCAGCAGCGGGGCACAGTGGTTCACCCCGTTTTGCAGAAGTTGGCCCTGGCAGCGTGGTTCCTGAACAAGTCACCCTGTAGCATCTACACTTATCACAGGACAACCTGGGTATCATACAAAGGGCAAGAAGCGACTCCACCAGGAGTCCATACAGGAGCAAGAGGACCAGGTTCTGCCACTGGACCAAGACGAACAAGATTGATCCTCTGACATGCTCACTGGACGATGTTATCCTCTGCGCATCCGGCTCACTTAGGTGTGCAGGTAGACGCCTTCTGCACGTATCTGGTGGCCTTTGGGGCTGACAAGAATGCCAGAGACATCTCTTCCAATTTGGTGGTTGAAAGGTATTTGGCCGGCCTGACCAGATTATATTTTATTTGGTTATTTATATAGAGCTCTTTCCTATTTTGTATGGCCTCAATGCACTTTGTGGTTGGAACACCCTTGGTGACCGTAAATCATTGTAGAGGAGGTTCTAAGAGTTTTAGATTAGACAGGCAAAAAATGCACACAAGCATCACCTAAGGCTTTGGTGGCTGGCTAGGCTCCGCTCGACTAAGCAGCCCAAAAAGGTCTGGCACGTGGGTTGGCGCTTTGGAGGTTTGCGATAGTGCTATTGTTGAAAAGGCGATGTGTGGCCAGCTATACCGAATTGCTTTCGTTGGCAGTTGATCTATGCTAGTGGCAGGTGTTGAGGTACGTCAAGTGTTTGAACGGCTATATCCGCTGCTAGACCAGATGAGCATAGCCACATTCTATGGTGCATGGATGTTTGGCCGTGCCTGCGTCCGCAGATGTGGTGTAATGTATATTTACCGTAGGCTTCGATGTTCAGCTGCAACAATCTTTATCCAGTGCGTACAGGCAGATGTGATCTGCAGATATCTAGATATGGCCTAGGTTTCACAATACAGTAGATTTCACAGTATTCTAGGCAGATATGGGAAACACACCTAGCTTTGAGAGCTCTGCATAGTGGGAGAGGCCTAGTTTTCACACTGCAATGTGGGTACCGGGGAACCACACCTAGAGTTGAGTCCTGTATAGTGCTGTATATTGAGCCAGATGCAGCTGCAGGAAGGGCGCCGACGGGCACTTCCTGCGCAGTCACCCCGAGGGCAGCTCCAAAAAGGTTAGGTGTGCTTGCTCATTATAGCACCCTTGGTGACTACTGACTCCATCTTTATTTACTGAAGACGGACGAGTTTTCCTTTCCACCTCAACTCTTCGGACAAGTTCTACCCGGAGCATTTCACTACTAAGCATTTTCAGAAGCGTGACCCAGGTGCGCTCTACCTTTTTTCTTTCTACTCGGCTGCATTGTTACACAGTGTACGAAGTTCAATAGGTTTGGAAAAGTAGCCTTCTCCGTTCTTTAATCTATACTGGGGTGTTACTTTCAACTCGCCTCCATCCTGCCCTGAGGAAGGCTCCGACTACTGATGCCAGTTTGGCATGCCGAAACATGATTTATATATATGTTGTTCCCTTTAGGAAGAACTTTTGATTCTTTCCCACACGTTGGCAGATTAAATATACAAACTCAGCTAAAATAATATTCTTTTTACATACCTACCAGGGTAATTTTTTATACACCCTGGTAGGCCTTATGTTGCAGGAACTATGGGTAGCTTGTAATAGTTTTATCTTGATGTGATTAATATGTTATCCCTTCTTTTGCACTAGATATATTTGTGATGAATGTTCTGTTTTTCTTTATTTTTTCAATTGCTCTATTCTACTTATTTTTTGCTTTAGAAATTGTGTAAAATCTCAAACTATGCTTTCAACAATAAATTTATGGTTAGCACTTCTCAGACTGCTCCCTTGGTGTATCCCCAGTGATTTGCCTCGCAAACACTAGCCTTTAAATTACTATGGAGATTTAATTTGAATGTCGGACAGAATCTAGGACTGTCTCGAGTGTGAGTACCCCTTTGTCGGTTTTTGTAAATTCTGTATATTGTGAATTCTACAGTACAGTAGGTTTCACAATATAGTAGGCAGATATGGAGGTATGGCAACATGTTAATCTTCTGATCTAGCAGAATACCTCAAGGGTAACATGCTTGTCATGGAATGTTAGGGAGAATTTGCATTTCTGTGCTAATTCCCTTCAACCTTAGAGACACCCAGCTCTTTTGCTGTACTTCAGGACTTTTCATTTTTATCCTGAAGTGAGGGAGACCTTTTGTCTCACACTCCGTATTTTGATCAAATTTGGACTCAGTTTTCCTTGTTTTTGGAGTCTGAAAAACTCCATAGGCATGTACCTTTTTTGTATTGTGTAACACTGCACCCTCAGTGCAGTGTCACAGAGAAGTCCTTTGGATTTCCCAGAAGGTTTAAATACTTTCTCTTGAGTGAACTGTTGTTCCCAAGAGTAGTAAAGTGAAATTGACTTTAATTACCTTTTTCCTGTGTAGGTGTACCACACCCCATCTTACGTGGAGTGCTGGGGGGGTTACTTAGTAGCCCCTTATCCTACCTAGTCATGTAAATATTTTTGTTACCCTCACTACTTTAAATGGCTGCTGGCAGTGGTTTAATTTTCCTACCATTGTGTTTCTCTACCTCTGGCTGAATCCTCGGCTGCTTTATAGCACCCATCGGTGACCATTTTGTCAAAATGGCCCTATCTTTTATCGCCATTTTCTGTTTGTGAGGTGTTTCTTTGGTTTTACTCTTTGCACCAAGCCAGGTTTGAGCCCTTAGTTCGTTTTGGCCTTGGTGGGCTTCAGTACTGAAGCCCGCCTCTGGCTCCAGTGTGTCTGGAAGGGCAGGAAGTGAGGGAGGTTCAAAACTCCCGTCTTTTGTCTGTAGGAATGCCTAAATGCACCCAGTTCCTGAGTGCTGGTTGGCGCGCTGTCCTGCTTAAAAGTTGAGTGTTTTTGGACTAGAGGCAGTCGACTACTGGGAAGAACACCCGACGAAGAAACTGTGAACGAAGCTTGCTGCATCCCTCTGGACCTTTGAATTGCCTGGTGAAGCCCTACTGCTGTGCTGAAAATCATTTTTCTGATCATCAATAGAAGCTACTGGAGGGAAGACTTCTTCCCTTGGGTTAGTGGGATCAACTAATCCCAAGACTAACTCCACTGGACCATCTTCCCTGACCTGCTGTACTTCTTTGCTGCTGCAGGAACAGGGTGCCAGGGGTCAAGGAATCCGTAGTCTAGTGCAATGTCTCTAATCCAGCCGGAAGCTCCAGGAGTCTCCTAAAGGCCCTCCAGAAGGATGACCAGAGCTAGAGTCCCCTCACCAGAGTGCAGGACTCAAGTTAAGCGAGCCCAACCGGTATCCAAGATCCGCAGTGGTGCTGTTTACATGCGCTGAAAACGCAAAGTACTGCTGATCCAAAAAAGCGCTTGGCCGCCGACAACCTCCAAATTGCTGCCACAGGAGTCCTCTAGACATCCTCCGTCTTGTCCCCACGACTGAGGCTCAGGAACCTAGGATCTGCATTGCTGCAACCAAACTGAAGACAGCTGGACCACTCTTCTAACCAGAGGTACTGTTCCAACTTGGGGTTCTTACCTCAGTGTCTTTAGCTTTGCTCTTCTCAGTTGAGATTTGCAGGAGCTATTTTTGTTGGAGTTGATTTCAACTCTACTTTACATAAGTACTTTGCACAAAACTACAAGGCATACAAAATGTGCCGGCTAGGCTCCTTCTCAAACTACCGCAGCGAGAACACATCACACCTGCTCTAAAAATACTGCACTGGCTACCAATAAAACAGCAAATAAAATTCAAATCCATGTGCATCACGCACAGCTATGCACGACCAAGGCGCATAATTACTGAGAGCCAAACTACGCCTACACCAGCCTAAAAGAACGCTCGGATCAAGCAACGACATACGCCTAGAACCGAAACCCTGTAACAAAAGACCTTGGAGGATCCTTGTTCTCTCACCAAGCATCGAAAACCTGGAATGATCTACCAAAGAATATACGGAACACAAGAAACCACCTAGCATTCATGAAACTGCTGAAATCCTGGCTCTTCACTGCGCAACTAGAACACCCACACCACCTACTGACGAATAAAGAGGCCGACCTCAGCCCCCACCAAACTCTGAATGCACCCCACGGCAGTCATAAGACACCTCGAGAGATGGTCACAAGAAGAGGACACTACAGACGGCACAGTCCAAACCAAGACGAAACTACTTAGTCGACTCACCCACAGCATCACGGCATGTTCCACACCTAAAGTTCAAGCAGACATTCTCACTTAGATGGTAGGGTAAGAGGGGACCGCTACTCCTGCTCAGACACCCACGAGGAGAATAGACACTCCAAACTCACTATACATAGCACTCTAAAATACTACAGTAGATATAGCTCATTAGAACACAACAGGGAACGTGTCATGCATAAACGGAATCTCTGTCCGGTGTTGGCCTCTTTTTCCCCTTGCGGGACCCTCGATTCTAGCTGTTTTTAGGACTGCACTGAATTATTCAATTGTTTCTGAAATCCAGCAAAGTAAGTTGCTATGCTCAGTTGGGCGTAGGCCTCTTCCCCACTATGCGGGTTTCTCAAGTACCAGGCAGGATTGCCGAAACCCAGGCATTCAGCCATACTGTGATTAGCTGCAACCATTTAACCCACTAACCAAAAAAGCTCTAAAGTTTCTACATGCTTATCTCGCTCAAACTAACACAACCCTCTTGCACCGCAATCCGCATGCACTTTACCACACCGCTACAACACATAAACCGCACCAACAGCACACAAGGACTGATCTCGTCCTATACCCGCACCAAAAGCTCAGCACCCAGTGTATACCGAGTTGAAGCTGCCAACAGAACGCCACTCCCCTCACTATCCTACTCCCTCTTCACCCTACTAACCCATCCCACCTTCTCGTTTGCAGATCTGCCAGAGCACCTGGTGATCAGCGCCGTTGGTGACGTTTGGCGGTACAAATGTCTTTAACATTTAACAAGTTTAAGAGCTTGTCACCCTACAGTGATTTTTCTTCCGAAACTCTAACTTTAGGCAAGACTTTATCTAAGAAGTGCCTCAGCTCCATAGACTGTGCTCCAATTGACTGGCTGTCCTGGTTCCCTGCAGACTTCTAGTGCATTTGACTTTGACATTTTGGCCCCTCAGAGGTAATATTTTGTTTTTTAACTATTGCAGGGAAAGGTTAGGTCTAGAGTTCATTGGAAGATTTAAGTATACTCGCATGCTCGTTAACCTTTTTCCTTCCTTTAACCTTTAGATTCTACAAACCTCAATCTACAAAGTGTGCCAGTGATATATAAATGCCACTACTGTCCTTGTGAATGTAGTACCCTCAGGGTGTGTAAAAAGCATTTCTAAAGAGTAGCTACTAGCTTTGTGTTCTTTCTGGAAAAAGTATTTTAAAGTATATTTGATAGTAATATATTGTCCTTTTTAAAGAATGCTTATTTAAAAACTGCTGTTAAATAACTATAACTAAAACCTTAAGTGTGTTACTTGGCTCCTTGTATTTGTGGATTACGTTGCCACAGCTCTACAGCTCGCATTTACCCCTCTTGGGATAAGCTTGGCTGCTCAGTCACACTACCAACTTGTGTAGTACAGGCCTATACCGAAAGGTGGGTTGCCTAATACCAAGAAAAGTGTTGTGTAGTCTCCCCCAGGGTTACTACATCAATTCTTGCCTAACCATTATGAGCAGTTTGCCATAATGTGACAGACCACATCATTGGGGACACTGTTTCTGGTCACCCGCTTTACTTCAAAAGCACTGTATTGTCACCTGCATGATTTCAAAAGTGAGTGCCTCTAATGTCAGGTAGAATGCTGATAGTGTGGAAGGTTTAGGAGCAATTAATGTAGAACTACAGCACGAAGAGCCATATGGGCAGGGTAAGCATAGCAGACCACTTAAAAGAAATTCTGAAAAGGGTATTTCTGATGCTTGTTCTGCTTAAAATCACATGTTGTGCATATGGTCCGACATCCAGTGGTAACTGCAGAGTATTGCATCTTGTCTTTTGGGGACCGAGAGGGGATGTCTGCATAGGCGTGTCTAACACTATCCCTATCGTGACGTGTAGTGTACCCAAAATCCCTCATGCGCCGAGGTACCGCAGATTGTTTATTTCCGCACAGATAACTGGTCACCCCAATGTGGAGATCTTCATAAGAGACATTGTTTATCCTTGGTTACCGACTGTCTGTTGTTTCCCCTAAATCACTTTGGTGCTTCAAATACTACGACGAAGACTGCGTGAACTTTCTACGGTATCCAGCGGCAGTCCTCCAGGTGGCCGGGCCCTCTGGCCGGCCTACACAGTAGGGAGAGTGGGGTCGGGGTGGTCATATCTTTCGCTATGTCTCTCCTCCTTTTCCCCTCTTTACCCTCTAGGTCTGGTCACCAGCATTACCTTTCGCTATGGAAAGGACACCATTTAGGTTTTGCCCCTCTTGCAGGGTTAGATTCCCGTGGAAGTACGAGCACGATAAGTGCAATAATTGTCTGCCCCTTGACCATGACTAAGCGCGGTGCGCGGCTTGTAGACTCCTTCGGCCTAAAACACTTAAGGTGCGCCACGTTAAGCGGTGGGCCGCCTACGGCATGTCGTGGGCTGGATCTTCTTCCCCCACTGCTGTACCCGCCAAAAGTGATAGGGGCACTAGTGATGACAAAGCATCTGTATTGGATGCCATTGACCTTCCGATGGACACTAAGTCTGCCACACCCGTCCCAGACCCCTCTAAGCCTGACGTAAGTCACGCTACGGGGACAACACCTGGCGACAGGGGCATACTTAAGACCCACACTAAACACACAACCCCTTCCCCGGTTTCAACTGTTTCGTCGAAACTGGTGAAGGTGCCAACAGCACCGCCGAAAATTTCAACAGAATCCTCTGATCTTGATCAACAGCCTTCCCCGCACCCGCAGCAGTGACTTGCGACTGGGCCTTAGAAACTTAAGGGCGCTACCTCAATTACATTTGGCCAGCAAAGCGCGCTTGGCTGGCGCTCCGACGCCCTCTAAGGCCTCGGTAGTACAAAAATCTACTGCTAGGCCTCCTAATCGTACGGCAAGCCCCGATACGCTGAACCTCGCCGAAAGTATCTCAATGATTACTTTGGTAGTGGGGTTGATGCCTAAAGATTAGACGAAACGCAAGGAGCGTGCCGCGGACACGTCTAAAGAGGCACCACAGCACCCCGATGCTCGCGAAGACTATGAAGATAGTCAGGTGCCTTTGTCTAGCACTATCGGTAATACATTTTGGCGCTAAAGGCAAGAAAATGAAGATTTTGCACCTTCTGGTTTGTCTAAATGGACCAGGGAAACATTCCAAGGGTGCATGGACCGCTTGGAAAGGATTGTCACTTTCAGAGCACCCTACACCCAAGAGACCTCAGGAGGATCCTCTTGCTGTGTCAACCTTACGGTTTCTTGAACATTTAGAATCTCCTCCGGACCAGTTGACTTCTATCCACCCTGAAGATAAAGTTCAAATGGACACACATGAAGACATTTGTGATGAGGAAGAAGATACTACCTTCATGCAGGACTATACTGCAGATGACCAGGCGGATGCCATGGACAACTGGGAGGGGGCACTCATCAAGTTGAGACGGAGCCATGGGCACTCGCTACTCACAATCAGGACACAGATGTGTGTGGACTCCCCTCCTTCCACCCCGGCCCACTAAGCTTCACCAATAGACGATCAAATGGCCTTCAATGCCATCTTGAGGAAGGCAGCCGATTACTTTCAGATCGCCACCCAAGAAGCCATACCTGAACAGGTTTTTGTGGAGGACATTCGTCAAGAAAAAAAAAAACCCTCCAGTCAAGCAATTCCTCTCCTAAACTCCATTAAAAGGAGATTGGCTCATTCTCTTGTCACACCAGCCCAGACCAGGGCAGTGAATCCAAGGGTGGATAAATTTCAGCCATCGCCTTCTGACCCTCAATACATTAAAAGCCACGCTACTCCCAATTCCCTAGTGGTCACCACAACTCGGAAACAGGCGCGAGTACCCCTTGCTACGGGAGAGGCACCTCCTGATAAGAGTCAAAAAGATTATATGCCTTGGGTAAACATATTACCGCGGCAGCTGCCTTCACCCGCATAGCAAACACCACGTTGCTTGCCAGTTATGCTGATGGGCAGTGGAACCGTCAAGGTCTCCAGGAAGTGACAACCCGCAAGAACTAAATTACTCTCTATCGTGGCTGAGGGCAGGCAGATCAACACCAATGTAATTAAAAACACCCTGGATACCGCGGAGATGGCAGGAAGGTCCCTAGCTCAGGGCAACCTGCTCAAACTGCACACTTGTCTCCGAAACTCGGGCTTCAAGCTAGAGACCCAAGCAGCCCTTATAAATAAGCCTATTGAGGAGTCTAACCTCTTCGGGAAAGCAGTCGACGAGGCTCTAGAGCAGAGGTCTTCAAACTGTGGGGCGCAGCCGCATCCCAGGAGGGGGCAGGGTGGGGGGGCGCTTCAGAGCCCAGCATGACATTTTTTTTTTTTTTTTTATGATTGGAGGAAATGGGAAGGGGCAGCTCACATGGTCAGACTGGACCATAAAATGGTCTTGGGCACCAATGAAAAAATGACCAGCAGTTGCAAATGGATATTCAGTCCTTGAGTCACAGACCGTTTGAATAGTACACAAGGGGATTGTTTTTTGTTCAAATGTCAACAAATGGTGATATTTAACGAATATTTATTCAGCAACAATGGTCAAAACTACTAGCTGCTTAGTGAAGTAACTCCTCAAACTGGCCCACATGGGCCAAATGAAGTGGCCCATTTTGACTGGCCTACACTAGCATTTTGCATTTTTGGTACGGTCATCGCCCTATTGCCCTATAGGCCTGTCCAAACCTGCCAGCTCCTCCG
The DNA here is from genome assembly GCF_040938575.1 of Ambystoma mexicanum. NCBI lineage: Eukaryota > Metazoa > Chordata > Amphibia > Caudata > Ambystomatidae > Ambystoma > Ambystoma mexicanum. Next base: position 637,754,828 of record NC_090938.1, on the reverse strand, counting down.
TAATGGGTGAGGGGGCGTCCACCCACTGGCCACCTCGCCCATTATGAAGGAGCCAGCCCAGTGAAACACTGATCCCTCCCTCAGCTGCTTTTCCCAGCTGAGGCAGTGCTCCTGGGGTGGCTGAACTGTCAAAGGGAAACACTGTTTGCCTTTGACAGTTCATTTCCCCAGCCGCGCATGATCACTGAGCCATAGACCGCTGGGTGTGTTTTGTTTTGCCAGCCATGCATAGCTCATTGGAAATGCTGGCTGGGGCACTGCATGTATGTGCGAGGGGGGTACTCCTGCGCCTCCTCGCACATATGGGCAGGGCAACCTGGAGCGGGGCATTTTAGCAACCACACGCAGGCTCCTGCAGAAGGTACGTTCATGGCGATTTTATTTTTTATTTAAATGTGTATGCTTGTGTTATGGGACTGTGGTGGGAGCAGGATGGGCGGCAGCACTGGGATAGTGGTGGGAGTAGGGTGGGGAGAGCCCATGATCTGTACTGGGAGTAGGGTGCGGTGACGGCACGCAAAACTTCATAGCGATTTCTACATACTACCCATCTGACACTTTTGGGGGGGCCCGGCCTGCCCAAACTTTGCTCAGGGGGGGCTCAGGCCAAAAAAGTTTGAAGACCACTGCTCTAGAGACTGCCAAAAAAGAGCATGAGACTCTTAAGTCTCCAACAAATCATGCAAAAGCTCTCCTCCAGAGGGGAAGTGGTTCCAGTCAGTCCTTTCGAGGCCAATCCTGTTACTCACAGAATATGTACAACACAGGAAACAACTGGAACTCGGGGCAGACATCCAGCACCCCTGCCAACTATCCACCTAGGGGTCACCGGTGCAGGAAGGGTAGAGGCAGAGGCCCCAACTCCAGGAGAGCCACAGCCTCTGGTCAGAAATTACCTACGGATTCAGATCCCCTCCCATGTCAGCCCGATTGGGGGGCGCTTAACATCTTTCTTTTGGGCATGGGAGAGAGTTACATCAGACCAGTGGGTTTTAAAGACAGTCTCCCACGGGTACTGTGTGGAATGTGCCCGACCCCCACAATTCAGACTGCCCGAGACAAGACGCCTGTTGCCAGACCATCTGCGAAATCCTGAAACAAGAGGTCGAAGCACTGCTGGAAAAGGACGCAATAGAAGCCGTCCCGATTCTTCAGGTAAACAAGGGTATTTATTCAGTTTACTTCCTTGTACCCAAAAAGGACCTTGCCATTAGCCATGTACTAGACTTGCGCCCAGCGAACAAATTTGTCAAACCTCAAAGGTTTTGTATGGTAACTCTTGCAGGAAGTAATCCCACTGTTGAAACGAGGGGATTACATGACAACACTGGACATGAAAGATGCTAACTCTCATATTTCAATGTTGCCAGCGCACAGAAAATATCTATGGTTTGTGGTAGAGGACAAGCACTATCAATTCAAAGTCCCTCCCTTCGGCATTGCTTTGGCGCCGAGGGTGTTTACAAAGGTACTGGCAGTAGCGGCAGCACACCTGCGCAGACTATCCGTCTCGGTTTACCCTTGCCTCGACGACTGGCTCATAACGGGGGATTCTAGCGAAACATGCCTATTAAATACTCAGAAGACAATAGACCTCCTGTTCAATCTAGGATTCTCCATCGAGAAGAAATCCAGTTTAGACTCCAGCCAAGTCAATTTCTGGGGGCTCTAATCCGCACAAAAGACGGTCGCGTCTTCACCTCCAACGAGAGGGTTCCGAACATGCTTTCTCAGATCCCTCCAATATATAGCCAGTCGGGAAGTGACGGTACTGAAGGCCATGCGCTTGCTAGGTATGATAGCCCTGTGCATTTACTTAGTGCCCCACGTGCGGCTGCGCATGCGTCCAATGCAAGAGTGGCTCAACAGCCAGTGCTGTCAGGCCAGTGGACAATGGGAAGATCTGGTAATTGTCTCGCCAGCCCTCGTTCTCTCTGCAGTGGGTTGAGGGAAAACCTCTTGAAGGTGAAGACCTTCACCACCCCCGCAGTAGAAGCCACTCGCGGGGGTTGGGGGCGCTCACCTGCTTCAGCAGATAGCGCATGGAGTGTGGAACCCACAAGTAGCATCCAACCATATAAATCTGTTAGAGCTGCTAGCAGTGTTCAAAGCACTGAAAGCCTTTCAGACACAACTACAGGGGAGACAGTTCTGGTCCTGACAGACAGCACCACAGCCATGTATTACCTTAACAAGCAGGGAGCACACTCCAAGACTATCCAAGCTGTCCCAGAACATTTGGATGTGGGCTCTCAAACACAAGATGTTCCTACTGTCCCAACACGTTCCAGGAGAACTCCATCTTCTAGCGGACTTGCTAAGCAGAGATTTCCCACTGCCCGTAGAATACGAATGGCGTCTACACAAAGACAGTCCAACGTCTTCACAGAATGGGGCTTCCCAGATATCGACCTGTTTGCAACTCGGGAGAACACCCAATGCCAAGACTATATCTCCAGGTACCCCCAGAACTGATCCAAGGGGAACGGACTCTGGGTAACATGGTCAGGGAAATTTGTCTACACTTTTTCCCCCCGCGTCTCCCCTACTCAACAAGAGTGCACAAGATGCACCAGGAACTAGTTACCATGATTCTGGTGGACATGTGGGCCCGCCAACCCTGGTTCGCTCATCTAATGGAAAAGTCTGTAGCTCCCCCCACCCCCCAACTGTGAGACTACCCTGCCCATTCAACATGTCTCAGGGCAGAGGGGCGACACTACACCCGTGCCCGCAAACTCTGAACTTGTCGGCCTGGCTCCTGAGGTCATAGAGTTTGGACCCCTTCAACTCCCTCAGATGCATGGACATACTCGGGGAGGCTAGAAAACCTAACACTTGTTATTGCTATTCCATTAAGTGGAAACTATTTGTCATCTGGTGTAAGAACAAGGGTGTCAATCCCATTGACTGCTTGCCTACCCACATTGTGTTGTACCAAACTCGTTTGTTAGACTCATGTTTGGTTTTTTAATTGCCTAAAGGTTCATCTAGCTGCTCTATCAGACTACTCTACGTCACGACAAAGTGTTGTGGTGGAAAATACCTGTTAAGGCCCTTCTGGAAGGGGTTAAAAGAATTCACCACCCCATTTCTAACCCAGCTCCCGGATGAGATCTAAATGTGGTTTTGACCAGACTCATGGGGTCTCCCTTTGAACCATTGCATAAAGCAAGTCTAAAAGACCTTACTTACAAGACGGCCTTCCTAGTGGCTATCACTTCTATTAGAAGGGTTTGTGAACTACAGGCCCTTTCAGTTCTAGACCCTTTTGTTAGTGTCCAAAGGGATCAGGCGGTACTGCGTACTCTTCCTAGATTTGCACCTAAATTCATCTTGAAGTTCCATGTGAACCAATCAAACTACCCACTTCCTTCCAGAATCCCACTAGCATGGCCGAAAGAAGCCTACACACACTAGATGTGCGCAGGGCAGTCATGTTTTACCTGGAAAGAACAAAACCACTGAGAAAAACTAACCAGTTTTTCGTTTCAGTGGCAGCTGGTAGAGAAGGGGACACTGTCTCTAAATTGGCTATCTCGAGGTGGATTGTTAAATGCATCACACTGTTTCTCTCTTGCTAAGAGAACTGCCCTTCAAGCCTAGAGCACTCTACTTGGGGGCACTGGGTCTTCCATAGCATTCATTGCAAATGATCCCCTTGAGCCCATTTGCAAAGCGGCAACCTGGAGTTCTGTACACACCTTTACAAAACACTATTGCCGAAGGCATCCCCACGTCTCCTGCCGCCATAATCTCCTGGGGCGCCCCGGCCCACGCCACACCTATCATCCTTGATAGCTACAGCCCCTTGGTAAGGAGGGCAACTGCCTCAAGCTGAACCAACCCTCCCACAACATCCAAGAGTGGCAATACCTGGATGTAAACACTGCAACTCTTAAAGTAAATACGGCTGGCAAATCATCCCCTCCCCCGAAAGACATCGCTGGGGGAGGCCTCATCCCTCACCCTCCCAGGAGACCCTGTCGATAGCAGATTCGGCCGAGACTAATCATCCCCCCCCAAGCGCCCCCAGGTGCTCCCGGACAAGGAGCTCGCCGTGTCTCGACCACCCCCGGCGACCCAGCCAGAGGAGGATCCCCAGAGTCTCAGCCCTAGCAAAATGTCGAGACTCGCCAAACCAGCCAAAACCGCAGACATTTCCACCATGCTCCTAGCAGCAGACAAGACAAGGAAACTGGACCCCCCGCCTAAACTCATCCTGCAGAAGCCCCCAGAAGAGCAAGGTAACCTCGCCACCAGAGATGACTTGATGGCCTTCATGCGGGACATTAAAGCAGAGTTCCGGTCCTGCATGACCGAACTCACCACACGACTAGAACAGACGGACCAACGACTCACGGAAGCGGAACAGAGGATAGGAGAGGTCGAAGACTTGACCCAGAACCACGATGCAACAATAATAGAAATGCGACGCGAGATCCAAGCGCTCCAGTCTAGTAACGAGATCCTCGCATTCAAGCAAGAGGACTTAGAAAACAGGGCTCGATGAAATAATCTGCGCATCCGTGGGGTCCCAGCAACGATTCAAGATAGAGCTCCCGGAATATATAGGCAACTTCTTCCAGGCTGCTCTCCCGCTTATGGACAAAACCCAACTTGTCCTGGACCGAACTCACAGATTGCGCCCGAGACGAGGAGCAGATTCGGACGGCCCTCCGGATGTGATCACTAGAGTCCACTTCTATGCTACCAAAGAGGCCATCTCGGCAAGAAGCCGCACCAAAGATGAACTGTCATTCATGAGCACCCCCCTGCAGATATACTAAGATCTCTCCCCGATCACCCTACAGAAACGGAGAGCTCTCAAGCCCTTGACCCTATTCCTCCAGATCCGCTGCCGATGACTCTTCCTCGCTACTTTACAATTCTCGTACCAGGGAACCCTTTGTAAAATCAGCCATCTGGAGGACGCGAAATCTATTTTACACCCGAGCTCTCCAGGGACCTCACCCACCCCCAGTCCACACCTCCCGCCAGAGGAACCAGATCAATCACCCCAAAGACAGCAGCAACAACCCTGGTCTAAAGCACAGAGGCGCCGAAAGATGAAATGATCCAGATGTCTGCTCCCATTGTGCTAAGATCGACCCTGGAGCCAAAACGAAGCATCGCAACGCCGCGGGCCCCGAACGGCCCAGTCCCCACTCCAAGGAGTATGTCACCTACCCACCCTTGGAGCCGAGCCGATCTCAATGGTTCGACCCCCGCCCCGTTGGCGAGGAAAACTTTTTGGGCCCCGTTGGCCGTGGTGGTGGCCGCGCAGAAAATCCCGGCCCCCCACACAGTCGGGAGTTCTCCCTCTCGTTTAAGTTCGCCCACCCGTTGGTTGGCCTACTCAGATAAAAAGCTACCCTCCCGTTGGAGGATACAGAAAACCCGGCCGCAGGAAGACTTAGCTAACTGAGTCACGAAATGAAGACTGAATACCCCCAGCCCCCCCACGAGGAGCAGTATCCCACCCCAGAGGGCACCCAGGAGGCTCCCCCGCCGATCCAGAAACTAAGGTTTCTAATGTTGAACGTTAGAGGCCTCAATGCCCCACAGAAGCGGAAAGCGATCCTAAAACGCATCCAGAATGACAAGGCCTCCATTGTCTTCCTACAAGAGACACACCTGATCCCAGCGGACTTCACGAGGCTCAGAGATCGGCAATTCCCACTGCAGTTCCTGGCATCGAATGGAACAAAGAAGGGTGGCACAGCCATCTTAATCGCAAAAGATTTGAAGCCGCAAATCATGGACTCTAAGTGGGGCCCCGATGGCCGCTTCATGGCGGTGAAATGCCGAATTCTCGGCCAACTATATACGTTGATCTCAGTATATGCTCCGAATCAAGAGCAGGAAGCATTCTACTTGGCCCTGGAAAGCACCCTCCTTCCGTTTGTTGAGGGTCAGACCATCATCGGGGGAGATTTCAACGGAGTCCCCAACCCATTTGTAGACCGATCACACCCCCCAGACCGCGGAGACTTCGGCTTGGCGATTTCTCTGCTTAAATTGTTCCAAACCTTCGAAATGGTGATAACCTGGAGGATCCTCCACCCAGAGGAGCGCGACTACTCATGCTACTCTTATGTGCATACAACTTACTCCCGCATCGACCTCCTGCTGGCATCTCCGCAGATCCTGTCATACACAGACGATGTCCTCCTAGGCCCCAGAATCCATTCAGACCATGCACCCATAATGCTAACGCTAAGAGCTTATAATCCGGACCCGTCCCCAAGACGCAGATCGTCTGTTTATGACCCGATCCTAAATGACATGGCCACCAGAGACGTAGTAGCTAAAACAATCAAACAGTTCTTCGAAGACAATAAAAATGAAGATACCTCCCCAGCGAATACATGGGACGCAATGAAGGCCGTGGTGAGAGGGGTACTGATCTCCCGGGGAGCGGCCTACCATAAACAAAAGCAACGGGTCCGCCGCATCCTAGAAGACAAGGTCCTGGAGGCAGAGACGGCGTGTAAGGCTAGAAACTGGTCCCCGAGAACCTACCGAGCCTTGCAGACGGCCCGGAAGAAACTAGAGGCCCATTAAGCAGAGGACACAGCCCAGCTGCTAACCAAAACGAAGCAAAGCTACTACGCCAGAGGAAACAAAGCAAATAAATTCCTGGTGGAAAAACTGGCAAGAATCAAGAGAAGAACACTATAAAAGGCCTCCGAGACCCCCAGGGTGCAGTCCAATTCGCAGATCGGGATTAGCTGAGAATTCCAGAGGCTCACGTAACCGAAACCATGTCAGCTACCCAAAAACCCCATGAAGAGCAGCAGTCCTACCTGCGGGTAGCCGCCTTGCCCAAGCTCTCAACTACGAGTAGAGAAGAGTTGGAGGCCCCGATTACCAGCGAGGAGATCGATGAGGCTGTTAAAAGCTTAAGAACTAGAGCCCCGGGCCTGGATGGTTTTTCGTCCCGATTCTTCAAACTCTTTCGGCCCCAGCTACTAACCCCAATGACAACCCTCTTCAACTCCTTCGCCACTTCTGGATCAACAACCCCATCAATGAAAGAGTCGATAACAGTATTAGCGCTGAAACCAGGAAAAGACCCCAGCGATATAGCAGCTTATCGACCCATCTCCTTATTAAACCTGGATGCGAATATTTATCGAAGGTCTTGGCAAACCGATTAGCGAAGCTTCTTCCGGACATCATAGACCCACACCAGACGGGATTTATTCTAAACAGAGCCACCACAGATAATACACGCAGAGTCCTCAACTTGATCGAGATAGCCAGGCAAGGCTCGAAGAAACTCGCCCTGCTAGCCTTGGACGCGACCAAGGCTTTCGACAAAGTGGACTGGTCGTTCCTCCGCCTCACCCTGGAATCGTTCGGCTTTGGGCCCACCTTCTTAAAGCTAATGTTAAGCGAACTATCAAACCCCGACCACCCTTCTCCGAGTGAACGGCCTGCTAACTAACCCGATCTCCCTAACATGCAGTACCAGACAGGGCTGCCCCCTCTCCCCCCTACTGTTTGCTATGGTCATGGAATCTTTGGCCCAGCGGATCCGCCTCAACTCCAGAATCAAAGGCCTTCAAGTGGGCCCCACCCAGCACAAGATCGCGCTCTACGCTGATGACGTGATGCTAACCATTACAGACACCTCTCAATCCTTAAGAGCCGCCCTAGCGGAAATCCACAGATTCGGTAAGGTGTCCGGATTTGCCATTAATTTGGTGAAATCGACAGCGTTGGGGATAGGCTTAGATCAGAGACACAAGGCATCCTTTAGCGCCCATTGCCCAATCCCACTAAGTGACACATCCATCCCCTACCTCGGGGTGCAGATCCCCGCTAACCCTGGAGACATCTATAGGATAAACTTCCCGCCCCTGATGAAAACTTTGGAAAAAGACCTAGACGCCTGGCTCAAGCAGGAAATATCCCTAATAGGTCGTATCACGGCCTGTAAAATGAATCTGTTGCCACGATTCCTATACGCCTGCTCAGCTCTTCCCATCATAGTCCCTCACCCCCAACTACAGAGACTTCAGAGGAAGATATTTGGATTCATATGGAGGGGGAAGAAGGCCCTCATTCCACGGAGGACCATGCTATGCGCCCCGGACCAGGGAGGCCTAGGGGTCCCTGACCTCCAAAAATACCAAATGGCGGCGCAGATAGCTCACACCCAGGCTTGGACTATAGCGTCAGGGCGCCCCAAATGGATGGACATAGAGCAATCCCGATTACCCCTCCCACTGCACTTTCTTTTACACCTGCCAACCTCGCTGTGCCGGGCGTGGCCAGCTATTCTGTCATCAACCAAGCAAACGTTGAAGGAAGGCATGGGATTGGGCCCGCAAATCCAGAGGTATCCCGAGAGCCCTGGGCCCCTCAGCCCCGGTCTTCCACAATCCGGCGTTCTCACTGGGATCTCCCCCCTCGAACTTTAAAAACTGGATTGCCGGAGGCCTCAGCTCCCTAAGCCAACTGTTTGAAGGAACCCAGCCGCTGACATTCGCCCAATGCAAAAGTGCGTTTAATCTCGCAGAGTCACAGGTTTTCATACTGCCAAATCAGACACTGGTACGCACACCCCCAGACGCGAGAGGCGGCCACCCGGACCCTGGATGCCTTGGAATTAACGGTGGCAGACCCTCCAGCCCGAGGGCGGATTTCGACGCTGCATCGATCATTCCAAGTGAACCTACTGTCAAATAGAGCGACATATATGGCGCAGTGGGAAAAGGACCTAGGGCATCCAATCCAGGATCAAGACTGGACCGATATCTGGTCCCGCACGCACTCATCTTCTTTCTGCATCACCAACCGAGAATGCGCACATAAACTGCTCATGAGATGGTATTTCCCACCGCTTCAACTACACCACTTCAATCAGTCGCTGGACCCACAGTGCTGGCGTCGGTGTGGCTCGCCAGGCTCCTATCTACACATGTGGTGGTCATGCCCGGTGGTGAAGGTCTTCTGGGCCCAATGTATAGCTATCATCACAGACATAACCCAGATCTCGCTGCCACTGGAACCGGAGCCACTTCTGCTGGGGACCCCGATTCCAGACACCTACCCGAAATCGGGCGCACTCGCGGCCCTCATCACACAATTACTCCTGGCTGCTAAAATCACAATAGCCCGGACATGGAAGGCTCCGGAAGGTCCCTTAACGGTGTTGTGGTTGAAAATCTGGGACATCTTCATTGCTGAGAAAATTATGGCAGCAAATAGAGGCCGCCTCCATCGTTTCACAAACATTTGGTCGCCGGTGATAGACTATGACCTACGCTTCCCGGCGCTGACATACAAACCGCGCCTAGTGCAACACGCCCAGCGGGCGGCGGACAGGGAGCAGGCCCCAGAGGATAGCCAGATCCAGGATTTGATGACGTAAGCCTGGAGAGGAGGGAGGAAGGCGAATCGAGGTAGGAGGAGACAGGAGCGAATGAGTCAGGAATTGGACTTAATGGGCAAAGAGACAGTCCTCAGAAGACTGCCGGGACTAAAGAGTGGGAGTGGGTGTCTGGGGATAAACAATTGTATATTAATGCTGTGATAAAGTGTTGATCTGATTTGCTAATTTGTTCTCCTGTGCGCCAACCCAAAAATAAACAAGTTAAAAAAAAAAAAACACTATTGCCTAGACACCCAGTCTAGGTCTGATTCTCAGGTGGGACAAGCAGTACTAAGACATCTTTTCTATACTGTTCCTTCTCACAACCCACCTCCAACTCCGGGTACTGATAGCTAGTCTATGCTCAGCAGGTTAATCTAAGCTGATACAATCATCAGAAATGCTATTACGGTGAGTAATGCATGTCATTTTATACTTGTTACATTGTCTGCACCATGGAACCTGCCCACATGCTGAATTTCGTGTTTGTAGCATGTTGGGACGTATGCTGAATGTATCAAACGGAGTCGTGTCCACCCTTTTCCTTTTTTTAAGACCGAGGGAGGTATTAGTATACAGCAGTTTGGACCTTCTAATAGCCTATTTTTACTGCACCTCTACACCAAACCTCTTGATCTCCCAAGTCTAAACCTTACTGCTTGTCCTAGGCTGGCAGCTGCCCAGTTTGAAAATTCCTTGCAGATCCCATTGGGCTGGCCTCCGTGTTGGGGAGAATTCTCATAAATGTGCTAATTCCCTTCACCTTAGAGACCCCCCAGCAACTTTGCTGATTTTGAGGACTTGATTTTTTACCTGGAAAGCGTGCGAGCCTCTTTGTCCCACTCTTTCATGTATTTTGATGTGTTTTACTCTTGTGTTCTTTGATTATGGAGTTTTTAGATGACTCAATAGACATCATTGTTTACACAGCACCCTCAGTGCAGTGACACCGGGATGTCTTGGACTTCCCAAAGGTTTAAATACCTTCTCTGGGATAAACTGTTTCCCAGAGAATGTAAGGTTCAATTGACTTTACTAGTCTTTTTTAAATTCCTAGACCCAGCACACACTGCTATTTTACAAAAAGACTATCTAAACGGTTGCATGAACAAAACGTTCTAAAAATGCTGCCACCAAAGGTTTGAACACCAAAAGTTCGAACCTTTGGTGGTAGCATTGCAGGTAAGTTAAAAAAAAAAAAAACTGTGCGGGTGTCCCCTACAACACCCCGCTCACTGTGTATTTGCATGAGAAAGGTGCAAACTTTTGGTGGTTCACACCTTTGTCATGCAAACTTTCCGGCCGCGGCAAAATCAGCCGCCGTCGGATCACGTAGATCCGCACACACGATCTTCCTATAGAGTAATGGAGGCATTACCTGGTATCCCCTGTGTCTAGAAACTCATGTAGCAATCAAATGCTACCCTTTCTATCGAAATGGCTGGTGGCAGTGGTTTTACAACGACCTACCATGATTTTTCCCGCCTGCGAACACTGGTAGCTAAAAATCACGGGAGCCATTTTTTTTCAAGATGACGCCTTAAATCCCTTGGTTGAAACGGGTCCTGGTCTTCTTTTTTAGCCATTTCTTTTTGGAAAGGTCCTTCTAGAGTTTGTCTCTACGTGCCAAACCAGGTTTGGTCCCTTTGTTCTTATGCCTTTGGCGGGTTTCAGGACTGAAGACCGCCTCCAGCACCTGAGTGTCTGGGGCGGGCAGGAAGTGAAAGAGGTGCCCGAAACTCGCTGTGCTTAGTCTCCTAGGAGACCCAAATGCACTCTGGCGTGATTGACTGGCTGACTGTCCAGCAAGGACAGCCACCCTGCTGGGTGAGTGGCAGCTAGGCTGGAATGAAAGGGAGAAAACTGTTGAAAATAAAAGGCAATTCGAGGGGATTGGGTCCTCTGATGTATTCCATATCTATCACCACAGCTGTGCTGCTTTGGAAAATTTTCGGCGTCTGCCTCCTGCGTCGATGCGTCATCCTCGAGGACCACCTCGGACGGCCGACGTCACCCGATGTGATAAGTAGGACGCATGACGCCCATAGCCTCAGTTCCGTTTTTTCCGCGAACGTGTTTGCTTCGTGAATCTCGGTACGCCTCGACTCTTTGGAGTTTCTGTTCATCTCGGTTCTTCGCACCGGTTTGTGTACGATTTCTTCGTGAAGAGGTCTACCTCGTCTTCCACACCGCGTCTGGGCTTTAAGAAGTGCAGGGACTGTGGCTCCAAGATGTCGGTCACGGACTCGCACGACGCCTGCCTCTGGTGCCTCGGGGAGGCCCCTGATACGGATGACTGTGCCGACTGCCAGTCGCTCACGTCGAAAGCCTTGCGGGAGCGCAAGAAGTTGTTATTCGTAGTTAAGGTGTCCAAGCCCCGTAAGTCGAGGTCTGCAGGGCTTTCGACGGACGACTCGAGGGGCAACTCTCCGCGTCGTTGTCGGAAGTCCAGTGTGTCTCGGTCCCGGAGTCGGTCTCGCCACTCCTCTGCCTCTTTGAGGCACTCCCGGAAGCACCGTCATCGGTCGCCTTCCCCGTCCTCATCCGAGGACTCTGCCCGTCGGCGGGTCGCTTACCCCACCAAGCATGCGACACCGGAGGAATGGGCTTCCTTCGGGAAGAAAATGTTGGCGATTCTCGAATCGCAGGGCACTGGTCCGTCCGCGCCTCCGAATGGGGTCGGTTGTGGTCAGCCGAGAGACGCCGCTCGCACACCTTCGGGCTCGGGTGGCCATCACGATTCACGGGAAAGGTCCCGCTTGGACAAGGGGAATCGTTCTCGGCATGCCCGGTCCAGGTCCCATGTCCTCGACGCGCTCGAGACCGCGTGAACCTGTGATGTATTTGAGGAAGACATTGACGCCTGTGGCGCCGAGGTCGACGACGGACTCTCTCGAGGCTCTGCCTCCGAGGATGTCGTCGGCGCCCAGGATGTCGATTGACACGCTCGGGGCTCTGCCTTCGAGGCCTGTGTCGATGCCGCGTCTGTCGTCGACGCCGATTCTCTCGACGTCAGCGCCGATTCACTCGACGCCTTTCGGGGCTGTGTCGATGGGGGTACCCCGTCGTTCGGGGGACCCACCTAGGAAGGCTCTGGCCAAGGTCAAGCATGGCTTTGGTTCCAGTTCTGTGCCGTCTTACGGCCATCTGGAATTCATTTCAGAGGTGGATGAGGGCTCTGATGATGGCATGGTGCCTGACACGGTGCCTGACGAGATTCTCTCGGGCCATAGCCAGTTTGAGGACCTGAGGCAGTCCCTGCATGATGCTAGTGGGCTGGGCAGCTCTCCGGAGGTGGAGTTTTGTAGGCCTGAGCCTGGCACTCATGCCAATTCTTCGTACCGGCGACTTATGTCACGGGTCTCTGAGTACTTGGGGTGGTCTGCTCCCCCTGGGGAGTTTGTTCAGGATGACCTTACGGATATACTCGACATTGGTCCACCAACTGACCCATTACTGCCATTCCATATGGCTCTGCAAAGAAGGGTGGCAGCGGCTTGGACTGCTCCGGAGAGTTTCCCGGCAGTGAGCAAGTCTTTGCTGCAAAAATACCACCCAGCCAGTAGTGACCCCTGCTACTTGTCCAAGCACCCTACTCCGGAGAGTTGGTGGTGCAGGCGGCTACGGCCCCGGCAAAGCAGGCGTCGTACCCTACCATCCCTCCTGATAGGGACGACGAGTGTTTTGACGGCTGGGCGAAGAAAGTGTTTTTTGCAGGGGGTATGGCGCTTCAGGCGGCCAACTCCATTTGTGCCTTGTCTCGTTTCACACACTCTGTGGAACTGTTTCCTTGGCGGCTGAACATATTCCCGAAGGGGATGAACGGGATGGTTTCCTTGCCATGGTTCAGGATGGCAAGAATGCTATGTGTGAGGCCGTTCAGTCGGGTTTGGACATGGCAGATTGCGTCAGCCGGTCCATGGTGGCAAGCACCGCGATACGCAGGTTTGCGTGGTTGATGAAGTTGTGGTTTGTTCCTGATGTGCAGGCCCGGCTCCTCAACATGCCCTTTAACGGGGAACATCTTTTTGGCAGCAAGGCTGACGAGAGCCTTGAGAGGTTGCAGACCTCCAAAGCTGCTGCGAAGTCGTTGGGCGCTGCAGTTCGACAACCTCCGCCTTTTCGTCCTAGGGGACAGCAATGGAGGGGAGGTTCCTTTCGTTATTACTCAAACTTTGGTAAAGCGAGAGGAGCTGCCAGTCAAAGGGGCCACCGTAGGAGTGCCAGAGGTGGAAAACAAGGCACTCGAGGTGCCAAGGCCGCTCGGGCTGTTGCCTCTTTGCCCTCAGGCAGCGCCGCAGCAGCTCAGTCATGAGGCCATGTCCCATGGTTCGCCGTTTGGGGGAAGGCTGGCGCAGCATTTTGCAGATTGGCGCGCCATTACTTCAGATGTGTGGGTTCTGGAGAGCCTAACCCGCGGCTACGGTCTTCCTTTCCGGCAGAGGCCTCAAGACAATCCACCGGGGAATCTCTTTGAAGAGTCCAGATCCGCTCCTTGCACAGTAAATTCAATCCCTGCTGGAGAAAGGCGCCATAGAACTGGTGCCTGTAGCGGAGAAGAACAAGGGATGATATTCCCCTTATTTTTTGATTTCCAAGAAAGACGGGGGGATTGAGACCCATCATGGACTTGCGCGGTTTGAACAAACTCCTCAGGAAGGACAAGTTCAAGATGGTTACACTCTCAAGTCCTCCAGGCCCTTCAACTTCAGGACTGGTTGGTGTCTCTCGATCTCAAGGACGCTTATTGTCATGTGTCGATCCATCCAAAGCACAAGAAGTACCTGAGGTTTGCGGTTGGCGACTCGCACTTTGTTTCAGGTCCTGCCGTTCAGATTGACCTCCGCCCCAGGGTCTTCACCAAGCTCATGGTAGTGGTGGCAGCGCACCTCAGGAAAGGGGAATTCACGTCTACCCCTACCTGGACGATTGGTTGATCAGGGCGCGCTCTCCCGAGCAAGTCCTGGATCATCTGTCAGTCAACTTAAAGAAGTCCCATTTGACACCAACTCAGAGGCTCCAGTACATCGGAGCAGTGCTCGACACGGCCTTTGGGCAGTGTTGCCCTCCCCAGGTGAGGGCTCATCACATTCAACAGATGGTGCACAAGTTTCAACTTGCCCAGACTCTCCCAGCGTTCGAGTTCTTGAGACTGCTCGGCCTCATGGCATCCTGCATTCTTCTGGTGCCAGAGGCCAGGTTGCGGATGAGATCTATGCAATTGGCACTCAAGCTCCAGTGGTCTCAGTCCTCCGGCAGGATGTCAGACCCTGTTCAGGTGCCGTCTTCGGTCGCCCAGGACCTTCTGTGGTGGGCCCACGAAGGCAATCTGATGAGGAGGGGGGGCTCCATTTTGGCTGCCCTGGCCGGAGGTGACGATCGTATCCCTCACGGGATGGGGAGCTCATGCCAACTAGTTGACAGTCAGCGGTCGTTGGTCTCCGGAGTCCAGACTCCATATCAATCTGTTGGAGCTGAAGGCAGTCAGGCTAGCCCTGAAGGCTTTTCTGCCGACTGTGCGAGGAAAGTATGTTCTGATCCTGACGGACAACACAGTGGCCATGCACTACCTCATCAAAAAGGGAGGGGGGGCAGGGTCACTTCCTCTGTGCAGTGAGGCGATGCAGCTCTGGTTCTGGGCAATCCAGCAGGAAGTTTCGATCTCGGCAGTTCATCTGGCAGGAGACAAAAACGAGACGACGGACGCTCTGAGCAGGCAGAGCGTGATCTCTCACGAGTGGGAGTTGGCTCAGGAGATTCTCCTGGAAATCTTCGCCCTTTGGGGGACCCCTCAAGTGGATCTCTTCGCCTCCAGTGTCAACTGGAAGTGCGAGAGATTCTGCTTGCGGGAATTTCCTCCAAACTGAGCTTTAGGAGATGCATTTGTGGTGGAGTGGTCATTCCCACTGCTGTACGCGTTTCCTCCAGTCCCCGTCATCCCGCTAGTACTGCAGAGGTTACGAAGGTCTGTTCCTGGATGATCCTCATTTCTTCGGCGTGGACCTGGAAGACGTGGTACCAGGACCTTCTCGACTTGTCCATCTGTCCTCCACGTCTTCCCTACCGAGACAATCTGCTTTCACGGGAGGGGGGGGGGGGGGGGGTCAGGTTCTCCATCCAGAGGTCAGGTCCCTCAACCTTCACGCTTGGTTTCTGAAAGGTTGAGGTATAAGGATTGGGACCTCCCTGAAGACGTGATGGAGGTGTTGCTTTCGGCCAAAAGGCCCGCAACAAAGTCGATTTACTGTTGCCGTTGGAGTAAGTTCTGCGAGTGGTGCAGGGTTAAGAATGTGGATCCTTTTGCATGTGAAATTCCCATGGTTCTGTCTTTTTTGCTTTCTTTGGCCCACAGGGGCCTTCAAGTGGGTACCATTAAAGGTTACCTGGCGGCGCTGTCCATATTTAAGCGCTCGTCTGAAGAGTGCTCCTATTTTAAAATTCCTTTAATTTCTCAGTTTCTGAAAGGGCTCACTAATGTGTTCCCTCCGTCACCTTTCCAGGTGCCCGGTTGGGATTTGAACCTTGTTCTCAAGTTCCTGATGGGTGCTCCGTTTGAGCCTTTGCATTCATGCCCTTTGAGACTGTTAACTCAAACTGTATTTTTAGTTGCGCTCACTTCCGCTCGCAGTGTTAGTGTGTTACAGGCACTTTCAGTTAAACCACCCTTCACTGTGTTTCATAAGGACAGGGATGTCCTTAGAGTTCGTCCTTCTTTTCTTCCGAAGGTGGTGTCGGAATTTCATTTAGGCCAGAGGGTTGTTCTTCCGGCATTTTATCCTCCTCCACATCCTGGTAAGGAAGAGGAGAGGCTCCATAGGTTTGATTTTAGGAGAGCGTTGAGCTTTTATATTTCACGCATGTCCAGGGGTCAGAATGGACGATCAGTTCTTTATTGGTTACGCTGGAAAGTGTTTGGGACAGGCTGTGACGAAACAGACTTTGTCTCGCTGGATTATTTTGGCTATCTCTGGGGGTTACCGCTTGGCGGGTAAGGACACCCCGGTCGGCTTACGGGCCCATTCTATCAGGCGTATGGCTGCCTCTACTGCCCTGCAGAGGGGTGTTCCTGTTTGCAAAATCTGTGATGCAGCCACCTGGGCTTTGGTACATACTTTTGTACGTCACTATTCCCTCGATTCCATCCGGGGGCAGGATCTGGCCTTTTGCAAGGCGGTCCTTTACTCCGCAATTTGATTGGGCATGCTAAATTTCTGTTTTCTAAATTCTTTTCCCACCTCCTTGCATTGGTACTGCTTTGGGAGTCTGTCATAGATATGGAATACGTCAGAGGACCCAATCCCCTCGAAGAACAAGTTACTCTTACCTGGTAACGTTCTTTCGATGGGATGGTCCGACGTAGTCCATATCGCTCCCTCCCTACCTTCCCCGCTACAGAATTTCTTATGCGATTGCAGCTTACGTTTCCGCAAGGCTTTGTGTGTCAGACTGGCTGAAGACAGGTGGCACACGTTCTGGGAAAAAAGTACAACTGAGGCTACGGGCGTCGTGCGTTCTTCTTATCACATCGGGTGACGCCGGCCGTCGGAGGAGGTCCTCGAGGGCGACGCAGGACGCAGACGCCGAAAATTTTCCGAAGCAGCACAGCTGTGGTGATTACTGTCATAGATATGGAATACGTCGTCGGACCATCCCATCGAAAGAAGGTTACCAGGTAAGAGTAACTTGTTCTTTGTTCCTATTTCAGGGGAGCCTAATTTACTCAAACTTATTGATTTGGTACTGAAGTATATTTGTGTACAAGTTGCCTCCTAGTGAATGTTTCCTAAATGACTGTAATAAATGTTTTACCAAGAAACCTTGCGTGCAAGGGTGTACTTGAACCACTGTGATTGTAAGACCTCTGTGTAACACCCTTTTACCTCTTGATGAGCCTGGCTGCTCGGCTCGCTACCAAAAACTGTGGTACAGACTTGTACCAAAGGTTGCTTTTGCTTACACCTGTAGTCGTATATGGTGGTCCCAGAGGGTACTGCATGCAATTCTGCCAAACACTCGGGTTCTGAAAACCCTTCCTCTCATACATATAACACGTGTGGACATTCAATGACTGTATGGTACCCTGTACCTATTCTGCCACACCCATCCTTGGTCAGAAAATCTCTTTGGAAGACCTACAACTGGGGTGTGGGTTGGTGCACCCACCTTTAAACAATACGGACTTTAAAAATCATAACAGTTCGGAAGCTTTTAGAGAGTAGTAAAGCACTGGAATCCTTATAACACATTCCCTTTGTGTTTAACACTGATTAATCACTGGTAAAGTATTACCCAGTTATGGGAGCATCCTAGTCCAAAGGGGAAACTGTAACATTGTAGTCCTAGATGGGCTTTATAAAAGGCATTTGCTTCAATCTGCAGGTTTACTAATTGCATTGGATCAGATGTGGATGGCATTGGTTTTTGTTCACATGCTTGAATTGTACGTCTTTCGTTGCCTTCTGTGCTACTGCCAATAGGATCTGCCCCCCCTGCAAATTGCTTTGCTCCTAGAAAAACTTTCAGAATCCAATGGCTTTCCAGAATGGCTGCTTGTTTATTAGGGCTAGTGCACAATGGCTAAATGATAAACAAAGGAAGGTGGTGGTGAACTGTGTTCTATTCTTTGTGGCTTGTAATATACTCTTCTCTTTAAAAAAAAGTGCAGTGGTTGTCAAAAGTGTTGCTGTTCTATGAAGTCTAATAACTTGTGTAGCTAGAAACGTTGGTTTTCAATCTGCTTTTGTTCTTCCAATAAGAGCCGATGATGTTCCTTTGAAAATCTTGGCGCACAACAACTTTGTAGGACGTCTCATTGGAAAAGAGGGGCGAAACCTGAAGAAAGTGGAGCAGGACACGGAAACCAAAATCACAATTTCACCGTAAGAGGCTGCTGCTTTTTTTTAACAATTGAAACCGAATATTGTATTTTGCATGTTGCCACTGACAAGTTGCCTATTCTGTTGCATTCACATGTGCCTTGTTTTAGCATCACTGTACAGTTTGTCCTCCCCATCATTGTTACATTGCAGTCCTTTGAAAGCAGGGGGTTGGTTAAGCTGGAAACCTCACAAAATGCTAAATTTGTATTAACCATTCTAATCTGGTAAATGGTTATTGGATGAAAGTCTTGCTCTTCTTGCAACACTATCGTCCAGTGTAGATGTAAGCACCACTTTTTGGATCAATGTAACGGTTCAGATCACCAGTAGTTCCTTGGCGACTAAATCGGCATGATGCAATACGAAGTTCTGCCTTTAGTTCTGGTGGAGCATGTGTAAACGATACTCTAAAATCGTTCCTCTATTGGCCTTCGCATTGTTTATTTGAATGGAATTAATCTATTTCCTTTATCATGGGTAGACCTCTAAATATTAAACTTCTGTCTCTTTCATGCTGAGCGAGGGATTTTACTGTGTATTTGGCGTGCTTGCCTTCGCCTTGCCGTTTCCACTTTGACACTTCAAGGTTGCATGAACGTGAGAAGTGCTCTCCACCTTTGCTTCTGCCTGCTCTTTTGGGGAAGGGGCAGGATTGGGGGCAGAGGGGCACCACTCTGTTTACATTCTCCAGATTTCATGTTCCTCCGCCCCCTCCTGTGTGCCACTTATGCTGGCGTTATAAGGACAAACCTCTTCAGGCTGGACTTGATAAGAGGGAACTGGGTTTGCGGTTATGTTGAGTATATTTTTCATCTGATTAGTCACCTGTACATAATTCATATGCTATTCTGTTTCTAAGGGTGAATGTATATATGATTTACTTGCCTCTGATTTTTATATACTTAGTGTTGAGTTCTAATAAGTTTATTTTTATATAACAAATTGAATTGTTGTGTGGACTCATTGTAATCATAGACCATTCTGAAACCTTTCCTGAGACGAACACTTTACCACTTGTCCACCTACCTTGATTGGGTTTTGACGAACCTTGGTCTTCCCTGTTTACCATAAATAGCCCCCCACCCAGTCTCCCGGCTGACTTTAAACCTCTCAACACAACCTGGGGTAAGCAAGATTTTTCACAAGCCCAGTTGAGCAAAGCCGAACTAGTGGCAACTGTTGTGCAGTTCAGTTATTGCTTAATGAGTAAAAGGCCCATACAGGTCAATCATAGAAATAGCAGTCCTTTGTTAAAGGACTAAACTTTTAATATTTCAAAGTAAAAAATACTTTTGTACATATGTACTCGGGTAACCTACTGTTACACACTACTTTAAATCCTAAGCAAGTATTCATACAATAACTGCAATAATTAAATCATTAAATTAGGGAACGGAGCATATGTTAAGCACACATTAAACATAGGCCTTATGATTATGTGGCACTCTGCCCCATATACTACGACCTCAGAAGTCAACCCTAGCCTCTACTATGTCTCTGGTAGTTTTTTTTTGGTTGTTTTTTTACGTGTCCCAAAAGGTTCCTGATTTAAAGAGGTGAGTAGCCAGCAGGAGGATTCCCTCAACTGGTACAGTACTGACGTACATTCAGCCAGTGCAGGGCAAATGCAGCAATGCAAAATAGGGACATAAGCAACTACCACCACTAGGAGTCTTAAGTATGACGTCCATGTATTGACCCATACACCAGTCCTGGGACAGCCCTAGTCGGTGCTAAGGTAAGGAGGACTTTACGTTGCAATGCAAACCCAATGAGTGGGTGGGGGCGGTTTAAGAGCTGCAAGAATCTCGGGCCTTGGAAAGTTAAACTGTCGCATGCATCAGTAAATGGCTGTGGAAAACAAGTATCAACACTGTAGTTGCTGGGCAAGGTTGCGTTGATTTGTTTGTGACAAAGGAGAGGCCCTCCGAGATTGTCACATTAGCACTTCTTGCATTGACCACGGATGGAGTCTGGAGGCCCTCTGCACTCAGAGGTTGAACTTCAGTTTTCCTGCACGGTCATCTCCAGATGGGTGGCATCACAGCAGATTTCCAGAGTCCCAGCAGAGCCTTGAGGATGTGCACAACGTTGCAGCCGCTTGGGTAGTAAAACGGCTGGTTCTGGGCCTTGATGGGCAAATGCAAAGATGTACGCCCTTGTGACTGAAAGTGGTGATTTTTACCTACAGTAGTACAGGTGGCTTGTTGGTCCCACCAGTCTTAAGGTGGAAGGCTACTCGCAGAGGTCTTCCGTGTCAATATGAAGGTTGAGGTTTGCAACGCAGTTATCTTGGCTGAGCCAATGCTGGTTTTTACAGCAGCATCCCTCCGTCATAGACTTCATATCTTTCCAGTGGTCGTCTTGGTTCCTGGGTACAGCTCGTCTCCTTATATCTAGGAAATGGCTCCGGTGACCCAAGCCCTCCAATAAGGACACTTTGCATCATTCAGACTTGGAGGTGGATGCCCAATAGTAGAGAATCTGCCCAGCAACATCCAGGCCCCTGGTGTAATGTAGTTTAGTGGCAGACTGACAGCAGACACACAAAGGTGACACTTTGCAGGCTTCTTGCTGCTGCAGCACCACCCTGAAAGAATGCATCCCAAAAATACTTCCCATGCCCCCTCCTCCCTCACTGGGACCTTATAAAAAAGGGTCAAGTGAACCCAGAACAAAATTTAAATGCAGGAGTTGAGTGAAATTTCATACTCCTTCAGGCAATGAAACAATCCCAGGGAGTCCAGCAGGAGTGCTGGGCGGCTCTGGTCAAAAGGGTAAGATGTACACAAAGAATCTCCCCAAGTAAATCTATGGCTGCGCTGCTATTGCTACCCAGAATGATTTGTGGGTGATATGTTGTACTTTGAACCCTGTCTATCCAGCCCTACAGATAATGGATGGATCGGCCACTTGTACTCCCTAAAAATAAGCAAACCTGCCCCAAAAGTAAAAACTGTGTGATAAAAACATAAATTGCAAAACATTTGTTTTACAGTAAACAATACTCCAAATGGGGATCTAACTCACTTTATTACTCGGAACTGTAAAAATGAGGAAAATACTGTCATTTCAAACCTGGGGCACTCCACAACAGCCAGGCTTTCAGGGATTCTCTGAATGGCTTTCTATGTGCAACCATGCAGCGATAGTCGGCACTCTGTTGATCAGAATAAAACCTATCCTCCATTAGTGTTCTGGTTAGCTAGTAGTCCATAAGCAAGATAGTTTGTCTTGTAGGTTGAGTAGTTAGGCTGTTGGCATAGTCTGTGTACTAGTGGAAAGTCTGCCATGGCCATGCGCCCCTTAAGGCATGATGCTCTGGATCATTGAGAGTTGAAAGAAGCTGCTTCTTATGGCTATAACCTGTAGTTTTTGTGGGAGTCCGCCACTTTGACAGATGCCATTGGCAGGTTCTGATTTCTTTGGGCCACCGTTTTATTGAACAGTTTTAAGTACCTGGCTGGCCAAGAAGGCAATCTGGAAGCATTTGAAATCTGCAGTCAAACCCACAGGTATGAACTAGATGGAAGATAGGTTTGCTGTCTTCAAGGTTAAATGGGTTTTATGTAAACAAAAAATGTAAGGTAATTGTGGTCTCCAGTGCTTATTTCAGATTCATAATAGCTGACAAACAATGATGTGATTACTGCATTAACTAGGAAAACTGGTGATCATATGGAGTACTTAGGATATGATAGCCCTTCCACTTTTTCTTGGTTTTTTAAGCATGCAATCCCTTTTTGATTTGTCAGTCTCAGAACTTGACATGCTTAATTTACTTTTTATGGAATTCTCTTTTGAAGGCTTTTCATAGACTAGATTGTTGGTGGCTTTTGTTTGCATGTTCCTAATATTTTCAAAATGTGTGCCATGTGTTGAATGGTATTACTCGCCTGCTGTTGTCATGGAACTGGCAATTGTCTTTTTCACCCCCAGTCTGCAAGACTTGACACTCTACAACCCAGAAAGGACTATTACTGTTAAAGGCTCGATTGAGAACTGCTTCAGAGCAGAGCAAGAGGTGATGAAGAAAGTACGGGAAGCCTACGAGAATGATGTTGCCGCAATGAGTGTGAGTATTTGTATTCCTACAAAGCATTCCTTGCAGCTAAAGAAAAACTGTTCTAGTTACTATGGCAATGTGGTCTTCACATAATCGTCCCGTTAATCGACTTGAGCTTTCTGGGACATCTTGTTAGGGATCCTGTGGGTATTTTGAAGCAGAGTCAAATTATTAGAGATATCGTACTGCTGCACGCAATTATTAAAGTAAACCCTTTTCAAGGATTGTTAATACCAAAAGGACAAGAGATTTGGAAGCCAAACGCAAACTGATAACGAATGAGAGAAATGTATGCCGGTTCTGTAAGATTAATGATATACCGGAAACTTTATGCCATCTTCTCACAGAATGTGTAGCTCTTAAACAAAAACAGGAGCTGTATTTTAAACCACTGCTGTATGAATATACACAAATTACAACAGAATCCCTTTGGTGGCTAATTTATTGTGGACGTACAACCACTTTAAGGCTTGCTACTATTTCTTTCTTAAATGATCTAAGATTAGATGACAAGTAATCAGGAAGAAAGATAAAATGAGGGAGAAAACCCGGATTGAAGAGAATAATGAGGAAATAGTTAGATGAGCACACTTTGGTAAAGATGATGTTTATTAGGAAACTGATTAAAAGATGACCTATTATCCGCATATCTGAGATGTTAAGTACATATACACCAACAGATGTTGATCCTGCAGAGATGGGCATGATCTGACCAATCAGAACCTAAGAATTGAAAGGTTTTTGTAAAGAATCAAATTGTAAGGCAGCTTGGAGCAATTTTATTGGTTTTTAAAGTGAAGTGCTAAAGGGGCATGAGGTGTCTGACCTCTATTCCGTTGCGACTTAAGTGTAACTATTTCAAGTGTTTTTAATTTTAAAAACTTTGTCATCTCCCCTTCTCTTATTTTACTTATTTTACTTTACTAAAATCCTTACGGCAGTGTTTGCAATGTTTACAATGTTTGATTAGATGACCCCTTCTAATGTATGGTCCAACGGTGATAGTCAATTTAACCCTATTGAATGTATGCAGGTATGTGTACTTTTTTTTTTTTTTTTTTATATACCTTTTATATTTTTTTTTGTTTAGAAATATGGAAATGTAGAATTGATAATGTTGAAATATTGTAAAGCTGATTCAGTTCAGTTATAACAATAAAAAAAAATAAAAAAAAAAATACCAAAAGGATTGCCCTGCCTTAAGCTCCTATGAATGCTTTTCTGAAATTCAGAATGTGATTTTGCATTCTCTGGGTACCTACAATGTTTTATTGGCTTTATTTCCTTTTGTGGCCACAGGGACGTCTACCGATCACCCTGCCACTTCCACTCTTTTTCTGATATACTGCTGTTAGTAGCCTATATGGGTGCCATTGCTCTAGTGCTTTTAAAACGCCCAACTTTGGTCCGATGGGGATTCGATCACCCAGAATGTATGTTGTGGATAAGGTGGGTGGCAACTGGGAGTTTTTTCTCTGCCATGGCTGTTCTACTTTCACAGCATTAGTAGCCCGATGCACCCATGTGGTAACCATTGGATTACTATATCATTTTTGTAAGCCCTTCTCCTGGCTTATGTTTTGGGCTATGGCTGTAACTTTGCTCGTGCCTCATGGTACACAAAGTGCCTGTTTTGTTGATTTGGGCCCCTCCTAAGCCCACATTGGCACCCTCTGTTATAGTTAAAAACCTATATGGACCAATTTAATGACTTCTGGACTTCCCAATCTACATCCAGTGCGGGAGTGAGTGTTGCAGTTTTTAGGGGCTGTATGATTGGCTGGACACCAGAAGCTGTACGTGCAACTGTAATGCGATTGTTGGGCTGCTTTAGGGCATCCTCTGGAGGAATGTATATTCAGTGAGACACTGCTTTTGGCAGACTTGTACCTAAATTTATGCATAAAATGGTGGCTGCTGGTGTGGCTATACTTTCTCGAGCATGGGGTCTGGCATGGATTCACATGCTCATGAATATTCCCGGTCAGGCTGGGAATCTTTGGAAAAAACAGTTTCACTTTCACAACTGTTTCTCCCATAAACCAATCACTGTCCTCTGGGTCATACTGCCCCAGCCAATGAGTCCTCTGCCTGAGCCCGTCCCCTGGCAGCCATCTTTAGATTTTTACTGCACGCTTCAGTGTTGGGCGTCTTTGAGTTTTGCTTTGCAAGCTACTTCTAGGTTTTTCGTGTTTTTTCATGGAAAAAGGTTCTATTTTTGTTCCAA
The DNA here is from genome assembly GCF_040938575.1 of Ambystoma mexicanum. NCBI lineage: Eukaryota > Metazoa > Chordata > Amphibia > Caudata > Ambystomatidae > Ambystoma > Ambystoma mexicanum. The sequence continues at coordinate 637,730,271 of NC_090938.1, read as the reverse complement.
CAGTGGGGATCCATTGTCGAAGTTCAGTGCCCCTCAAGGGCAAAGATCGTCAAAGTTTCTAGAAGGTCATCAAGCCTACTTTGCAACCTCCAACCATGATGGAGGAGAAAAAGGAAGATCCCTCTTCAAGCCCTGCCCCAAGTGCAGGCTTGAATGCATTTATGGAGGACCAGCACCTACAATGCCTGTACTACCTGCATCTGGAGCACAGAGGATTGCGAGATTTGCCACAGATTCTCCAAGAAGATGACAAAAGGACAGCCACAGTAGGCTGCCGGCGTGGCTGAAAGCCAAGGCCGCTGCCCTGTGCCCTGAGCAGGGACTGCCACCTTCAAGACCGGTCACTCTGAGGAGTGTGCTTCTAAGGCCTGTGAGGGTGCCTCATCTGTGGGGGCCCAAGATAAGGCCAAGCACCAAGTTCGGGACTTCCGGGGTCGCCACAGAAGCGGGGTCCCATGGCAGGCAGGGTGCAATCAACATCCCCCTCCGCCGCCATTGCCAGCTGTTAATCGAGCTCCTACTCGAAGAGGGAGTTGTCTAACCTGGTTAAGCTGTGGGAGAAGCTGCGGACTGAGAAGGCCGAGCTGCCAAAGCGGGCCCAAGCGGCACAAGAAAATTCTTTGTCGACGATGGAGCTGGTGGCAGCTGATCTTTAGAAAGCTAAATGGGCTGACCCTTAGAGGGTAACCCCCACAGTGATGAAGGTATCCCTCCCTCCGAGGTGAGAAGCCGCAGTGGTGCCTTTGACAAGGTCTAACGGCACCGCGGAGGAGGAGACACCCCCTTTTTCCACCTTGAGGGGCTGGGACCAGGTTCGGTTCCAGCCCCTCAAGATGGAAAAAGGGGATTGGGGGGCAAGCATGCCCCAGATCAGTCCCTGGCCGAAGCTCAAGCCGTGGGAATTTTAGCCACGGAGGGAGAGGATATGGAGTCCCTGCATACAGTCCAAGAGGGTGCAGGGCCCAGTGTCCGATCACGCCAGTTCCGAGGGTTGTGTAGACACATCCCATCAACCCTCCATACCTTGGTGTCGGATTCAGAAGAGGATGCCACGAAGGCCTGTTCCAACGGTCCCCCAGGCCCCCGATCAACCGCCTATGAAGAAAAAGCACCATTGAGTATTCTCTTCCCCCAGCATACCCTGACACTGATACGGATACAGCCATGACGGACAGCATCGTCTGAGCGGACAGGAGATACTTGCAGCCTAGGGTATACCATCGGACAGGATTGGATGAACCATTCTAGTGCCAAAGTCTCCAAGCTGTTCCAGCTCATGCCTGAGGAGACCAGGAAGGAAGGTTTCCTGTACCAGTCGTGAGGCAAAGAGGAAGACCATTATGGCAGTACCCCCCCCCAGGACGATGTGTGGGAGGAGGGCCTGGCCCTCTTGAAAGTACACTTGCATGGCTATTGCCAAGAGAGGCTGGAAAAATACCACCGAATCCGCACACAAGTGCCTCAGATTGCAACCATCGGTGGATTCGCTGGATTCTGCGACTGCACGGAAGCAGTCATCTAACTCGTCCTCGTAGTCTTCCGTCCCTTCGGACAGCGAGGGCAAGAAGTTGGACGCCATGGGGAGGAAGGTAATCTACACTGCAGCATCCACCATCAAGACGGCCAAAACACTGGCGATCCTAGCAAGGTGCGACAGGGAGCGTGGTACAAGCTGGGGCCTATTCTAGAGTTCCTCCCTGACAAGAGGATGGAGGCGCTCACCCTCTTCCAGGAGAGAGAGATAGCATCAGATCATGTAATTGCAGTGGCGCTAGATGTTGCCGGCACAGGGTTCTGCCAGATGGGGAACGGTGACTGCCTTAGTCGAATTTCCGTCGGTAGGTGCAAATGAAGGTACTGGACATGCCTTCGACGGTGATAACCTTTCCGTAAAGGCAGTCGACAAGTCCTTGCAGACCATCAAGGCAGATACAGATGGGCCGTGCCCTAGGCATGCTCCAACAGCACTGCTTTTCCAGCATGCCCTAGGCACGCTCCAACAGCACTGCTTTTCCTTTCGTTCTTCCTGATGGCCATTTCCCATCTTGGCCTCAGGTGAGCGTGTGCATGCGACCCCCCTCACTCCCTGGCACCCTTTTGGGAGCGTCATGGCTGCATTTAAAAAATCGGGACCCTCACGGGCTCCCCAGTTGTGTTAATCCTCCTCCATTGTCCCGCCTCCCACACCCTCCTCCTGGCCTGATTGGCCAAGTCTGTCCTTATCCTTATCCTGGACCAGACCTGGGCAGCCCCCTGGGCAGCCCTCTGCCCGGCAGCCCCTGCGGCTAAGGGCCCCAAGGCAAAGGGCGGCTCCAGACCGTGTCTGCTGGTGTCCGCAGGGGAAGCCAATGAAGCCAGCAGTCAACAGACACCAACAAAAGCTGTAAGTGTGGCATTGGTGGGGTGTAGAGCAATTGCTCTACTCCAGAAAGCCCCCGCCACTCACCTTTCCATAACGTAGACTGCCATAGACGTACACCATGCATACGATTTTGTTACCACCAGCCTGAATTTATTCATGGCTGGACAGTAAATGTTGCCCTGCATTACCCACTAACTTACTTGCCAATGTTAACTAGTGCCACACCCGGAGAGAACTGTGAAGACAGGCCTGTGTCATGCCTAGATAGGATTGTAAATGTACCACACTTCAATGAAACTGTGATGGTTACCAAGTGCCACACTTGGATGGATTGTGATCACTAATCTGCCTCACTTCTAGGTAGGATATTGAAGTGAAGGATAGCAAGCATCACACCTAGACATAATTGCTAGGACAGCAATGCCAATTAATCAATCCACTAACAATCTCGCCCATCTGCATACACATCTCAAACTCTAACCAAATACAACCACAAGCCTACAACACAACAATCCGCACAAACTTCACTGCAACAACAAAACAAACCACACATAGATTTGCACAACAGCACACGACTACCGACCGTGTAACATCCAAAGGAAGCATAGGAACTGTGGCACCGGGCCATCGAACAAGGAATTTTCCTCTTTACCCTTCACATAGCGGGAGTCAAGAACATCATTGCTGACTCGCTCAACAGGGGGTTGCGCTCCTGCCACAAGTGGGAACTTTGGCAGGACTAAGTGGACCACATCTTTACCAAGTGGGGCAGTCTCCAGATCGACTGTTTGCGACAGCGGCGAACTCCAAATGCCAGACATTTGCCAGCAGATTCCATCAGCTGACGAGCCTGGGGGATGCATTCTTCTTCCCTTGGGAAGGGATCTTTCTGTACCCATTCCTCAGTTGCCTTTCCTGCTACGAATCCTCAACACACTCCGTGTTGGTGCAGGATGGTACTCGTAGCCACATTGTGGCCCAGGCGGATTTGGTACCTGGACCTTCTCAGCCTGTCCATGTTGCCACCGATCAAGCTAGTGGCGGTCCCGGACCTTCTCACCAGCGGTGCAATCCTGCATCACGACCCAGGATCGCTCAACCCGAGGCTTTGCTCCTGCAGCCCTGTAGTTTGGTGGATCTGAGTTGCTGGCAGACTGCAGGGAGGTCCTCATCAATGCCAGGGCATTGTCAACTCTGAAGTGCTATAGTCACAAGTTGAAGCGTTTTGGTATGTGGTGCCGGTCGCAGAAGATTACCCCTCTGAGGGTCAGGCCCATAGATTCTTCTGTACTTGCTATCCCTGGCCAAGTTTGGACTGGCGCACGCCTCAAAGTACATCTGGCGGCTTTCTCCCACTACACCAGGTCTCCAGGAAGGTCTGCACTTTGGTCTTATTGGCTCGTCAAGGAGTTACTCAAAGGACTTTTTTCTTTTTTCCACGCCGGTGAAGGCGCTTGCCCCGGCGTAGGAACTCAACATGGTTCTGACGAGGCTCATAGGGGTTCCCTTTGCACCTATGCATTGGGCCTCTCTCGTTCCTGTTGTAGAAGACGGCCTTCCTTTTGGCTATCACCTCCACCAGGAGGGTGGGGGAGATACAGGCCCTGTCCTGCAAACAGCCATACCCGACTTCACACGAATCCAGGGTGGTGCTGCGGATGCACCCCTCTTTAATGCTGAATGTTCAATCAGAATTCCACCTTAAACCTTTGTTACCACTTTTTTTTTTCCCCCCAAAACCTTTCTCTGGCTGAGAACGCCTTGCACTCGCTGGACGTTGCTCGTGCCCTGAAGTTCTACGTGGCATGCACAAACATTTTCGAAAGACTTCACAGGACCAAAGTCCAGCAACCACTGTCAACGATTTGAAGGATTTGTCCAAGGCTTCCATCTCAAGGTGGCTCTCCGGATGCATCATGCACAGTCATCGGTTGGCGACCCAACCGCTGCCTGGCCCTCCGAGAGCCCATTCCACCAGAGCGATTGCTGCGACGATGGTGTTCCTGGCTGGTTGGCCCCTGCTTGACCTCTGCAGGGCTGCTACGTGGAGGTCCACTCACACCTTAGCAACGTTCTACTGCGTCAACAGGGATTCCAGGAAGGAGTACAGAGCCGGCCAAGCAGTCCTACACAACTTGTTTCATTGAGGTGAGTCTTTTCTAGAGGTAAGAGTGAATTGCTTCTGCTGAGCCCTGCCACCTCCTGTGGTTGTGTAACGTTGTACTGCTGTGTATTTGTTATTCATGAGCATGTGAATCCATACCAGACCCCATGCTGGAGAAGGAACAAGTTAAATACCTGTAACTTTGGTTCCCATGCTTGTTAATCTGCTAAGAATCACATGTTGTGCATATAGTGCGACATCTAGTGGTAATTGCAGAGTATTGCATCTTTCTTTCGAGTATCGAAAGTTGACTTTGACATGGACGTGCCTGTAACACTATCTGTGGAGTGTACTGTACCCAAAATCACTCGGGCGTGGAGGTCATCAGATTGTTTTTTTCCACCCAACTAGTTGGTTGCCCTATGCGGAGCTCCTAAGAGATGTATTGCAAATTAATATTTTCTTGTCCCACAACTGATGGTAGTTAGTCTTAGACAGCTACTTATGGACCCCTATGTCGAATAAGTTTACTGCTTTTGGTGACTATCAGTCGATTCTGTCGGCCGCCTGCCCTCAGCCCTCCAGCCAGGCCTATACAGTAGGGAGAGTGGTGCCCTGGGGTTTGATTCCCTGGGAATGAATTTCCTTTTCCCCTTCTGGTTTGGCTGCCTCCATTTAAATGTTGTCCTTCCTGTAACGGAAAATACCCTTGGAAAGACATGCACTAGAAGTGCAACAAGTGTCTACCCCGTGAAAACGATGAGCGATCCTGCAAGTCTTGCAAATTTATTTGTCCAAAGACGCTAAGACGGGGGGATGAAACGGTGGGTGGTCTATGCCATTCAGGCCGAAAGTGGTTCCCCCATCGACGCTGTCGCCTCGAGTGACGAGGATTCTAGCGGCAGCCATGGCTCAGATGTGGAGGCCATAGACTTTTCTGCGGAACTGTCCGGCTCCCAGTTGCCAATCACCGGCCCAGACAGGCAGGTCACCAGTACTGCTATTGAGAGATCACACCCCGGTGGCAGGGGCACACCCACACCACCTAAGGATAAGCATACAACCCCATGAGCTCCCTGGACGGATACGTCGAGGAAGCATCAGACACCAACAGGCCCGCTGAAAGTTTTGACAGCGTTTACAGATCCTCACGAGCAGCTGCCCTCCCCGCATCCATCGTCTCGGCATGCGCCCGGGCATTCCACCCATAAGGGCGTCTATGCTAAAAAACAAAAGAGCGTTGACGTGCCGTTTAAGAGTGCGTCAGCGCCAAAGGTTTCAGCAGAGCCGAAAACCTCGACTCCTAGAGGCGTGTCAAAATCTCTCCTTAGTACACCGGTGCTACGCGAGAGTCTCACAGCCATAATTTTAGTGGCTAATAAACCGAAATTCACATCCTTTCGTCAAGAGGAGTATTTTGAGGGGTCCCAGCCCCTGTCCAAGACTTTGGCTGATGAGTCCCTTCCTTCGAAGGAAACTTTTTCCTCCTTGAGAGCCCTGACCCCTCCGGTTCATCTCTGTGGACCAGAATGAGGTTTGAGAGCTATATGGACAAACGTTCAGTTTGTAGACTTTTCTGAAGTTTATTACCTCTAAAAGACCTATGGAGGATGATTCTTGCCCTAGTTTTCCAAAGGTACAGACACTTTCAAGTCAAACTCTCCAGGAACATGTTTTTGATTTCTCAGAACCTGAAGTGGTCTAAGAGGATCCCTATGGTCAGGAAGACAATCCATTTGGCCAGGTCACACCGCACCAGTGCCCAGATTAGGGTCACAATCGGCCTGTAGAGAAAGCACCTTGGCTTTCCCCCACTCAACTCCTGACCCAGAAGAGATTTGTCTGGCTCCTCCCAGCTCGCCTCCACAAATGCAAGCTTCACCTATTGACTATCAAACGGCCTTTAATGCAGTCCTGAAATGGGCTTGCGGACCATTTCTAAATTGCCATGCAGGAAGCTGTACAAGACCTCCTGAAGGAGAAGCCCCCCCACGAGTCAGGCAATCCCACTGCTAAATTCCACCAAGAAGCACTTCACACCTTTTTTGCTGTCCCCTTCCCTTTCAAGGGCTGTCAACTCTTGGGTTGAAAAACTTGTTTTGCCCCTCTCCTGACTTGTTGTACATCTGGGGGCATGCCACTCCAGACTCTCTGGTTGTCACTACTATCAGGAAGAGGGCCGGGGTGCCATTGTCTACTGCACAAGCACCCCCCTGACAAAGACTGCAGAAAATTGTACGCCTTCTGCAAATGCATCACCACTTCAGTGGCATATTCGTCAAGAATTGCTAATACTACATTTCTAGTGAGTTAAATTGATGTACAGTGGAACCTCCTTCAGAAGGGTATCCAAGAAGTCCCGGAACCTACTGGCGATTGCCTCGGAAGGGAAATAGGTGACCCACAACATCCTAAAAAAAACACATTGGATGCAGCGGAGGCGGCGGGGCAGACCCTGGCACAGGGTACTCTTCACAAAAGGCATGCCTGGCTCGAGAACCCAGGGGTTGAAGCCAGAAACTCGGGCATCTCTAATAAACAAATTGGTGGAAGACACATTTGTTAGGCAAAGCTGTGGATGATGCCTTAGAGACGGCGAAAAAAGAGCACAAGGCTTTTAAGTCTCAATCGGATCACTGCTAGACCTGATCAACAGGGAAAAAATCGCCGTTCTTTTCGGGGGCAATCTTTTTCACAATCTCCACACAACCAGTATGGCACAGAAGATACACCATGGTCCTCTGGACAAGGTGCAGCTGGCACCAGCCAATACCAGCTGAGGGGTCAGCGAAGAGACCAAGGGAGGGGTAGGAGCTCAGCCGAAGAGGCTCCCTGGCCTCTGCTCAAATGACTCGCCAGTCCAGCTCTCCTACCATGCCTCCCCGGTCGGGGGACCTTTAACATCCTTTCCTCACAAATGGGAGGGGGTCACTTCAGACCAGTGGGTGCTCAAGAGTCGCCCACGGTTATTGTATCGAGTTCCACAGGCCACCTCAATACCGTCAACCATGACCCAGATGCGTATTGTCAGCACATTCTGCTGGAAGGAGGTGCTGATCCTCCAGGAAAAGGCTGCCATAGAAGTCGTCCCCGTTCAGCAGGTAAACAAGTGTATTTATTCAGTGGACTTCCTTATACCCAAAAAGGATCTCACCATGTGCCCTGTTAGACTTGTGCCCAGCGAACAAGTTTGTCAAGCCACAAAAGTTCAGAATTACAACATTGCAGGAAGTAATCCTCTGTTAACACGGGGATTACATGGAAACATTTAGATATGAAAGATGCATACTTTTATATTTCAATGTTGCCAGCGCACAGAAAGTACCCAAGGTTCATGATGGAGTACAAGCACTATCAGTTCAAAGTCCTCCCCTTTGGCATTGCTTCAGCCCCAAGGGTGTTTATGAAGCTACTGGCAGTAGTAGCTGCTCACCTGCACAGGCAGTCCATTCTAGTCTATCCTTACCTCGACTACTGGCTAATAACAGGGGATTTGTACGGAACATGCCAATCAAATACCCAGAAGACTGTAGATTTCTGCTCAGTCTGGGATTCTCCAACGAGAAGTCCAGCCTAGACACCAGCTAAGTCAAGCAGTTTGTGGGGGCTCTAATTTCGACCAAAGACTGGCTTGTCTTCCTCTCAGAGGGTTCAAAACATGCTGTTCCAGATCCCGCCCTATGTAGCCAATCGCGGGTTGACAGTACGCAAAGCCGTGCAACTGTTAAGGATGATGGCCTCTTGAATTTATCTAGCCCCACATGCCAGTTTGCGCATGCAACCCATGCAAGAGTGTCTCTCGAGCCAATGGTGTCAGGCCAGCGGACAATGGGACAATCTAGTGGTTGTTTTAGCAGCCCTTGTTCTCTCTGCAGTGGTGGTCAAGGGAAAACCTCTTGCAGGGGAAACCCTTCACCCACGCAGTAGAAGCCACTCACACCGTGGATTCATCTGACTGGTTGGGGGAACTCTCCTTCATCAGACGGCACACAGCGTTTGGTCCCCAGCAGTAGCATCCAACCACATAAACCTGCCAGCAGTGTTAAAAGCCCTGAAGGCTTTTCAAACACACCTCCAGGGAAAGATGCTCCTAGTCCTCACGGGCAGCACCACAGCCATGTATTACTTGAACAAGCAAGCGGTATGCACACTCGAGGGCTATCCAAACTGTCCCAGAACATATGGAATTGGGCTCGTAAACAGTTCCTCCTGTCCCGATACGTTCCAGGGGAACTCAATGCAGAGACTTACCTCTACCCGCAGAGTATGAATGGCATTTACAGACATTGTCTTCAGCGTCTTCACAGACTGCAGCTTCCCAAAGATCCACCTGTTGGCAACTCTGGCGAACGCACAATGCCCATATTACGCCTCTAGGTACCCGCAGAACCGCCCCAAGGGAACGGACTTTGGATAACCTGGTCAGGGAAATTTGTCTACGCTCGACCCCCTGTCCCATCCTCCACTACTAAACAAGTTAGTGCAGAAGATGCACCAGGAACCAATCACAATGATTCTGGTGGCCCCAATGTGGGCCCACCAACCCTGGTTCTCATCTGATGGCAATGTCAGTCTCACCTGCGAGGAAACTGCCATGCCCGTACAACATGCTGTCACAAGACATGGGGGGGGGGGGACACTTCATCCATGCCTACCAACTCTCAACTTCGCAGCCTGGCTCCTGAAGTCATAGATTTTGGACACCTCCAACTCCCTCAAAGATGCATGGACATACTTGGAGAAGCATGAAAACTGAACACCACACATTGCTACTCCAACAAATGGAAACGCTTTGTCATCTGGTGCAATGCCAAGAGCATCAATCCTATTGAATGCTCACCAACGCATATTGTCCTGTACCTAACTCTCCTTCATTCAGGCTTGGTTTTCAGTTCCTTAAAAGTCCACTTAGCTGCACTTTCAGCTTACACCACATCCCAAAAGGTTTTGTGATGGAAGATTCCAGTAATCAAGGCTTTTATGGAGGGGGATAAAAGAATGCATCCCTGTATTTCCAACCCATCTCCCGGATGGGACCTGAACGTTGTACTGTCTAGACTAATGGGACCTCCCTTTGAACCTATGCATAAGGCTAGCCTTTAAGCACTCACTTAAAAGAGCGCCTTCTTGGTGGCCGTCGCGTAAATAAGGAGAGTTGGCGAACTGCAGGCCCTTTCAGTTCAAGACCCATTTGTCATGATTCACAAAGATAAGGTGGTCCTGCGCACTCGCCCGCGGTTTGCGCCTGAATTTATTTCCAAGTTTCATGTGAACAAATCAATAGAACTACAATCCTTTTTCCAGAGCCCACTAACGTGGCAGAAAGAAGCCTCCACAAACTTTATGCGAGGAGAGTCGTAATCTATCTGGAAAAGACAAAACCACTAAGGAAAACTAACCAGTTTTTAATTTCAATGGCAGCTGTCAGAGAAGGGGACCCTGTCTCTAAAATCAGCTATTTCAAAGTGGATAGTGAATTGCATTACACTCTGCTACACTCTTGCCAAGAGATCTGCCCTTCAAGCCTAGAGCACTCTACTCTGGGCATGGGGGCTTCCATAGCATTAATTACAAATGTTCCTCTTGAGTCCATTTGTAAAGCAGCAATCTGGAGTTCTGTGCACACCTTTACACAACACTACCGCCTGGGTACTCGCTCTAGGTCTGATTCTGAGGTTGGACAAGCAGTGCTAAGACATCTATTTGCTACTGTTTCTATACACATCCCACCACCATCTCCGGGTACTGCTCGCTAGTCTATGCACAACATGTGATTCTAGGTAGATTAACAAGCATCGGAAGACTTGCATTATTTACCTTTAATATAATTTCTGATGATTGTATCTGCTTATTCACATGCGCCTACCCTTCCTCCCCTCTTGGAATAGAAGCACCATAGATATCTTACACAATTCTCTGTACTTACGTAAATCATAAGGCTCCTTCATGGCAGAAAAAAAAACAAAATCTGAGGGACTTCAGGTACACTACACGTCATGTTAGGGGTAGTGTTACAGGCACGCCCACGTCTGTGTCCCCTTTCGATCCTCGAAACAAAGATGCAATACTCTGAGATGACCACTAGATGTCGAACTATATGCACAGCATGTGAATCTAAGCAGATAGTCATCAGAAATGCTATTACGGTAAGTAAAGCATGGGTCTGGCATGGATTCACATTCAAACCCTCCCTCCTTCCCCTTTGCGGCACTTCTTGTCATACTGCCACTTTATGTGCTTACCAAATCTGAAGATGGCTGCCAGGGGAGGGGCTTAGGGAGAGAACTGTCACTGGCTGTGGTCGTTATGACCCAGAGGACATTGATTGGTTTATGAGAGAACTACAGATTTGTAAGTGAAAGTGAAACTGCTTTTCTTTTACCAAGGATTCCCAGCCTGACTGGGAATATTTAGGAGCATGTGAATCCATGCCAGACCCATGCTGGAGAACAATAGTTAGAGGTAAGTAACTTGTTCCATCTGGACCTTGGATCCGTCCTTGCTGTTGGAATCCCATCCTGCTGCATTGCTGGTTTTTATTTACATCCACAGAGTACCCAGCCCCATGTTGTCGGACTGAACTAAGACTCTGAAATGTACATGTGACCTCACTGTGAAAACGGATTTCTAAAATCAACCCAGGGGGTGAATTTTGTGAGGCCAAATTATGGTGAACAGCGAGACACTGAACAAGCTAAACCCAAAGTGAAGGATGGACAGCGCCAAGAGTTAAGTTCTCTGGTGCACCCTATGACACCCTTCTCTAGACTGACCCGGACTTCAGTCCTGATGGCGTTCAACCTACCAGCGCTTTGAGGTCATACCAATGATATATAGAGCGCTATAGAAATGAAAAATAACATAAAACAGGAGTGCTGTGAGTGGTCTCGGGCTACAATGAGGCCACACAACACCAATAAAATTAAGACTGGCAACTACAAAAATGTACAATGAATTTGTAGGCCTTTAAAATGCAAGCTAAGCAAACAAAATCTCTCCAAATACATGCTCATATACACATGAACCCGTAGTAGAAGAAAGGAAGCATTTGATTTAATAACCTGTGAAACACACATACTTGGATGCATGACATTCTGTGAAAGGCACTTTAAACACAAAGCCGTTCCCCATACACTTAGTCCAACACAAAGATGGTTTGGGGCCTTTGTTAGGCAAGATTGTATGTAGTAACTGTAAGGGAGAATTCTCAGAAATGTGCTAATTCCCTTCTACCTGAGAGACCCTCAGCTCTTTTGCTGGACTCCAGGACTTTTTCTATCCTGAAGAGTGACCTTTTTCCCATTCACGCATGTATTTTTGTTTAATTTGAACTTTCTTTTGGTTTCGGAGTCTGACTAACCCCATAGGCATAATCTTTTTGCATTGTGACACACAGCACCTTCAGTGCAGTGGCACAGGGAAGTGTTTCAGATTTCCCAAAGGTTTAAATACCCTCTCTTGCTTAAACTGTTTCCAAGAGTGTCATGTGAAATGGACTTTATTTACATTTTGTAACTTTCTAGACTCAGCACACACTATGGATGCTGAAGGGATTACTTAGTATTACCGTTGTCTAGTTTCTCATGTAACATTTTTGTTTGTTTATTGCATTTAGTTACATGCCCAAACCCTTGGGTGTCACGGTGTAGGTTACCCTTTCTACAATGAATAGCTGGTGGCAATGGTTTACTTTTTCTTACCATTGAGTGTTTCTACAGCGGGCTGAAATTGCAGCTGCGGTAAAGCACCCATGGGCGCACATTTTGTCCAAATGGCCTAGTCGTCTTTTTCTCCATTTCTTGTTGCAAAGGTCATTATTGAGATTTACTGTGTGTGCCAAACCACATTTGGTCCCTTTGTTACTTTTGTCTTTGGCGGGATTCACTGATGAAGCTCGCCTCTGGCTCCAGCGTGCCGGGCAGGAAGCGAGGGAGGTGCCCAAAACTCCTTGTGCTTGGTCTCATTGGTTACAGGAATGCACCCAAAGGTGATTGGCTGGCGGGCTGTTCTTGGAGGACAACCACCCTGCTGTGTGATTGACAGCTAGCCTGCAAATGAATGGGTGAAACCTGCATGAAAGGCGAGGTCTTTTGCTTGGAAGGCAGTCAACCACTGGACTAAGGAATCCGAAGAACTACTTCGCACCAAAAGCTCAGCACAGTGTACACCGAGTTGAAGCTGCCAACAGAACACCACTCCTCTCGCTATCCTACTCCCTCTTCACACTACTAACCCATCTCACCTTCTCGTTTGCAGATCCGCCAGAGTGCCAACTCCGTTGGTGATGGTGCACGGTACAAATATCTTTAAAATTTACCTTGGAAGAGACGCCTGCTGCAACTCCTGGACCATTTGTTTTCCCTAGTGAAGCCCTGCTGCTGTGCTGAAGCTCTGAATTCGTTTAGACTAGAGAAGCCCTGCGAGGATGACTTCTCCCCTTGGGTTGGTGGGACCAATCAACTCCAAGACGAACTCCTCTGGAAATGCTGAGCTGGCTGTACTTCCATTGCTGCTGCAGGAGCAGATTGCGAGGGAGAGGAGCACCAGAATCGAGTGTGTTTTCTTTAAGTTGGTCCCGAGCTCCAGGAAGATACTCTGGACTCCCATGAAGCAGGACTGACCATGCCTGAGCCAACTTAAGAGTGCTGGACCCCAGATGCGAGGAAAGTCCATAAGGTATCTGAGAACCGCGGCAATGCTATTTGCGAGAAGCTGACATTGTGAAGTGCTGCAGACCTTCAATTTGTAGTGCAGGAGTCCCCAGACGTCCTCCCTCTTGTCCCGATGACTGAGGACAAGGAACAGGATCTGCAGACCTACAACTGGAACAGAAGCTAGCTGGCCACAATTTCTTCAGACCAAGGGTACTGTAAAACTAAGGGGTACTTCTTGTTGTGTAGCCTTGCTAGCTCTCAGTTGAGACTTGTCTTGGTTGCTTTTGCTGTGTTGCTTGCAGCTTTGCCCCTAACAAGCCTCCCAGCTTGTGACCCAACAGTGATTTCATTTTCTACAAAGATCTCTAACATTGTGAAAGTCTTTTTACTTAACTTCAAGAAGTGCCTCAGCTCCCTTAGACGTTCCTCAATTGACATTGGCTGTCTTGGCTCCCTGAAGACTCTTCTAACTGCTGACCTTGTGTTTTTAACTATCCCTCCAAAAGTCATACATTCTCTACTTGTATAGCTGGCAAAGGGTTAATCTACATTGCATTGGTGGGTTTAAAAGTGCTTACCTGTTTGAGAAACTTGCTAACCATTGTTTCTTCCCCTCGCCTGTTCCTTTAGACACCAAACTCGGTATTGCTTTAAATGTACCAGTGATATATCAATGCCCACAGTGTCCTAAACAATTGAAGTTACCTCAGGGTATAGGACGTGTCTATGTGCCAGTGTATTTTGAAGAATATTTAAGTGTTAAATATTTGGTCCCTTCTAAAAAAAAAAGCTTATTCAAACTGACTGTTGAAATTAATAATTCTCCAGCATGGGGTCTGGCATGGATTCACTTGCTCGTGAATATTCCCTGTCAGGCTGGGAATCCTCGGTAAAGAAAAAATCGTTATCAGTTTCGTTTCTGATCTGTCTTTCTTAGTAGTAACAATCACTGATCTCCGGGTCATACTGCCCCCAGCCAATGACTGCCCTCTCCCCAAGCCCCGCCTCTGGCAGCCAGCCTCAGATTTTTACCACACGCTCAAGTGTTGGGAGTCCTCGTGTTTAGCTCTCGAGTTTTTTGCTGCGTTTTCAAGCTTTTTCAGGAGATTTTCTCATTTTTTCGTTTTAATCGAGCCTTAAGCTCCACCGTTTCTACTTCCGATAACTGGGACCCGTTTCGGAATTCTTCTACGCCCCTCAAGGGTGAAGTTTTCATTGAGTTTACGCTTCTTGGAGGATTCAGGAAGATCTGCGGCCTACCTCAACGGACATGGCCCAGGACAAGCTCGACGCCCAGATCCAAGCTGTTCAGGTGCTGCCCTGGATGCGGATTACAGAACGTTTTCAAGGAGGACGAGCATTCGCGATGTCTCTACTGCCTTCATGAGAACAAGACGCACGTGGAGAAAGACTGTGCGTTCTGCAAGAACCTTTCGGAATGGACCAAACAAGATCGTCGTTCCCGCATCACCGCCTCGCTGGAGAAGGGCACAACAGGTGAGAAGGCGAAGAAGAAGCCTGAGCGGGCTTCTAAGTCCTGTGAGGGCGCCCCAGAGACGGGGGCCCAACAGAAGGCCAAGCACTGCGAGTCCGTGGGAACCAGGAGCGCCGAAAGGTTGGGCTCTTCGGCTGCCAAGCAGGGCGCTACTTCCCCGGCACGTTCGACCACGAGCCAGCGCTCTGGTTCTGGGAAAAGGAAGTCAGAGAACCCGGGTAGGCCGTTTGAGCGGACCCGGTCAATCTCGAAGGGGGAGCGAGGCTCTGACCCTCCTCAAGGCGAAGGCCCTGGACGCACCTAAGGTGGTGAGGGCCTTGATCCACCCGGCAAAGGCCTCTACCGAAGTGGTCGCTGCGACCTTGGCGAAGCCGGCTGCGACTACGCCTGTGGAAACGCCCTCTGGGCCCAGAGTATCCCTGCCTCCGCTGAGGGAATCCTCTTTCCAGCCCACCGTTAAGATCCCCGTGAAGTCCCCGGTGGAAAAAGAGGGGGGGGGGGGCGGGGCGGTGGCCATTACAGACTCGGAATCAGCCTCTCAGGAGGAACTGGTGGAAACCGAGAAGGGCCTCAACGAGAGGTCCATAGGCCTCAACGAGAGGTTCGAGAAGGTTCGGTCCCTGCTGACGTGATCGAAGATAGCGACGACGAACAGGGCCCAGTGGAGCGGCCATCCCGTCCATCGCAGCCATTGCCCGAGCCCCAGGATAGCTCGGCGGCCATTTTGTTGGCAATCCAATCCTTATGCACCGAGATAAGGACGAGGATACCACGGACCCCGACGGAGGATCCAGAACCAGGCCCGTCGGGAAGCCCTCCGAACAAGCGGAGGAGAGTCCACCCCGCTCCGCCCTTTGTGCCAGCGAGACCGGTGGACCCCTCATCCCCCTCGCCGGACCCTGGAGAGGATACGGCGACGGATACAGCGACGGGGATGGACGATGACGGTGCCGATGACAGCGGACATCCCGACACCCCCGCTGCGGGCGTCTCCAGCTGACGAAATTGGCTCTTTCCACGCCATGATAACCAGGGCATCCGAGCTCTTCCAGCTCTGCCCTGAAGAACAGAAAAAGGAGGGGTTTCTGTACCAATGACGAGAGGCCAAGAGGAAGACAGTCCTCGCGGTGCCTTTACTCGACGACATCTGGGACGAGGGGCTTGCTGTCCTCAAGAACCCTTCCACGACACCAGCCAAGAGGGACAGGTACGAGAAGAAGTACCGAGTTCCCGATGCCGCCCCCTTGTGCCTCAGGGTCCAGCCCATGCCGGACTCTGTTGTCTCAGCAGCGGCTAAGAAGGCAGCAGGTGCGGCGGCTTCAACGTCCACTTCCCCGCCGGACAGCGAGGGCAAGAAGTTGGATTCTATGGAACGACGAGTCATCTCGGCGACGACGATTAAGGCGGCCAATGCCTTAGCGATCGTGGCCCGCTACGACAGGGAGCTCTGGTTCAAGATAGCTCCCCTGCTAGACTTCCTACCTGATGACAAATGGGCGAGGCCCTAGAAATTCTGCAGGAACGCAAGGTGGCGTTGGATCACGCCATAACAGTGGCAACGGACATTGCGGATACCGGATTTCGCCAACTGGGCAACAGTTTTCCTAAGACGAGGATGGCTGAAGGCGACAGACTTTCGCCAGGACATCCAGACCAGAGTGTTGGACATGCCGTTCGACGGCAACAACCTCTTTGGTAAGGCGGTGGATGAGTCTCTACAGGCCATCAAGACCGACTCGGAGACGGCCCGGGCCTTAGGGGCGCTTCAACAGCGACGGCCCTTTCGGAGCCCTGGAGGCAGACATGGTGCCTCCAAAGGATCCAGCAGTGGCTCCTCCACTTACCACCAGGCAGCCTGCTCCTCTTCCCAGGAGGCCATCGGAGGTCGCGGCAAGCAAGGGGATTCCTGCCGGCGGCAAGACCGGGCTGTCGGGCCCCCACCGAAGCACCCCAGTGGGAGGCTGGCTGACGAAGTTCGTCAGTGTGGGAGTCCATCTTCACTGATTGCTGGGTGTTGGACACCCTGGCCAACGGGCACTCGCTGGAATTCCTAAAGAAGTGCCCTCGCATTCCTCCCGTGGCCAGGAAGGAGAATCACGTCCCTCAACTGCTGTTGGAAGTAAAGGCGATGCTCAAGAAAGGTGCCATCGAGCTCGTCCCCAGGAGGCTCCGGGGCTCCGGATTGTACTCAAGGTACTTCCTCGTCAGAAAGAAGACAGGCAGTTGGCGCCCCATCCTGGACCTGCGTCCGTTAAACAAATACATCAAGGTGCAGAAATTCAGGATGGTCACCCTCCAGCACTTGCTGGGACAGCTGGAGGAAGGCTACTTCCTATCGTCGTTGGACCTGGAGGATGCTTACTTCCACATCCCCATTCCATAAAGGCACAGGAAGTTCCTCAGGTTTGTGGTTCAGGGACGCCACTACCAATTCCGAGCCCTACTGGGTCAAGGGAACTCACTGTCGATCATACGGAGAGGACCGTCCGGTTGCTCGCGGAGCCGGGGTTCTCCATCTACCCCAAATCCCACCTGGTTCCATCCAAGTAGCACTGTTTTTGGGGGCGAAGCTCGATACAGTGGAGCAATTGGCCTCCCCTTCAGAGGAGAGGACCAAGACCATCCTGGGCAAGGTGCAGCGCCTGTTAGCCACGGACGTGGCCATGGTGAGGTCCATCAAGTCCCTTCTCGGGATGATGTCCTCATGCATCTACCTTGTGCCCCTTTGCAGACTTCGGATGCTTCCGCTACAGGTGTTCCTCAACACCCGCTGGTTTCAGGCGAGGGGCTGCTTCGAGGACGGGATCCCCCTCGACGAGGAGTTCCGTCGGGCGATCCTATGGTGGGTCACCCGGGCTCACCTCACGACGGGCACGGACTTTGAAACGCCGGCGTTTCAGGAGACGGTGACTACGGACGCCTCTCTGGAGGGTTGGGGGGGCCCACACCAGAGATCTCCACGCAAGAGGCCTTTGGCTCCCGGAGGAGAAGTCTCTTCACATCAACATCTTGGAGCTCCGAGCAGTGTTCTGGGCGCTCAAGTCGTGCCTCCCGTCCCTCAAGGACGAAGTGGGGGAGGATCTTCACCGACAACACCACCACGATGTTCTACATACGGAAGCAAGGGGGCACCAGGTCCCCAGCCCTATCCAAGGAGGCCCAGGATCTGTGGCACTGGGCCGTCGCCCAGGGGATGTTTCTGGTTCCCTTCCACCTGGCAGGGATAAACACCATCGCCGACTCACTCAGCAGGGAGCTGCGCTCGTGCCACGAGTGGGAACTGCGCCAGGATCAAGTGGATCGACTCTTCCAACGATGGGGCAAACCACAGATCGACCTGTTCGCGACAGCGACGAACTCCAAGTGCCAGAGGTTCGCCAGCAGGTTCCCACAGCCGAGGAGCATGGGCGATGCTTTCTCATTCCCTTGGGACGGCCTGTTTCTATACGCGTTCCCTCCGTTGCCGTTGCTCCTCCGCCTCATCAACCAGCTCAAGAAGTCCAGGTGCAGGTTGATCCTCGTTGCACCGGCGTGGCCGAGGCAGATCTGGTTCCCGGACCTTCTGGACTTGTCAACGTCCCTGCCAGTCAGGCTGCCGGCGGACGTGGATCTTCTCTCCAGAGAAGGAGGCGCCATTCTCCACCACGACCCACAGTCGCTGAACTTGCAGGCCTGGTTCCTGCAGCACTAGAGTTTGGAGGGTACGATATCCTGGCTGATTGCGAAGAGGTTCTTGCAAAGGCCAGGGCGTCCTCAACTCAAGTGTTACGGTCATAAATGGAAGAGGTTCTCTGTCTGGCGCCCTGCACAGATGATTAACCCTCTGCGAATTACGGCCCCTCAAGTGCTGCCGTACCTGCTGTCGCTGGTCAAGGCTGGACTGGCTCACGCCTCCATAAAAATACATCTGGCTGCCATCTCCCGATATACCAGGACGACGGGACGGGCGTCCTTGTGGTCTCCGTCTGTTGAAGGAATTTATGAAGGGACTATTCTGATCATTCCCGCCGGTGAAGGCTCCTGCCCTGGCGTGGGAGCTTAATGTGGTGCTGACCAGGCTGATGCGGGGGGGAGGGAGGGGGGGGGGCATTCGAGCCTATGCATTTGGCGCCTTTGAAGTTCCTGTCATGGAAGACAGCGTTCCTAGTGGCCTTCACCTCTGCACTACGAGTGGGAGAGATTCAGGCCCTATCTTGCAAGCCTCCATACTTGACTTTTCATGACACGAGGGTGGTGCTGAGGACGCACCCTTCCTTCATGCCCAAGGTGCCGTCGGACTTCCACCTCAACGAGCCCTTGGTGTTACCAGTTTTCTTTCCGTCGCCTTCGACGCCGGCCGAGAGGACTTCGCACTCGCTGGATGTAGCTAGAGCGCTGAAGTTCTACGTGGACCGCACGAAGAGTTTTCGGAAAACGTCACAACGGTTTGTGAACTTTGGGTCTGTAAATCAAGGGAAGGCTCTCTCGAAGACTTCCATTTCCAGATGGCTCTCCGGCTGCATCATGCATTGCCACCGGTTGGCAAACCGGCCTTCCGAGAGCCCATTCGACCAGAGCGATCGCTGCTACCACGGCGTTCCTGTCTGGTGTGCCCCTGCTGGACATCTGCAGGGCTGCTACGTGGAGCTCGACGCACACCTTCACGAGATTATACTGCGTCGATCGGGATTCCAGGGAGGAGTCCAGGGTCGGCCAAGCAGTGCTGCTCAACCTGTTCGCTTAAGGTGAGCCTAGTGAGGAGGTAAGAGATGCTTAATGTTGAGTTGTTGTATTGCTTAATGTTGAACCTGTTGCCACCTCCCGTGGTTGTGCATGTGTATACTGCTATGTATTCTTTTATTCATGAGCATGTGAATCCATGCCAGACCCCATGCTGGAGAAGGAACAAGTTACCTGTAACTGTTGTTCTCCAGCATGGGTCTGGCATGGATTCACATACGAACCCTCCCGCCTACCCCTCTGCGGCTCTTCACTTGGTCATACTGCCACTTGGCGTGCTACCAAATCTGAGGATGGCTGCCAGAGGCGGGGCTTGGGGAGAGGGCAGTCATTGGCTGGGGGCAGTATGACCCAGAGATCAGTGATTGGTTACTACTAAGACAGATCAGAAACGAAACTGATACTGATTTTTTTCTTTACCGAGGATTCCCAGCCTGACTGGGAATATTCATGAGCATGTGAATCCATGCCAGACCCATGCTGGAGAACAGTTACAGGTAAGTAACTTGTTCCTTGCTGACTGCCAAGGCCTTGCAGGAGCGGAAGGGGAAGCTCTAGGTAGGTAGGAGTTCTAAGCCCAGTAAGTCCTGTACTTCTAAATCAAAAACCAAAGTGGTATCCACTGACTATTCAAGGGGCGATTCTCTGCATTGGTAGGAGGCCCAGGGTTCTCGGTGCCAAAGTGGTTTCCACCATTCTTCTTCCTCGTCGCGGTGTTCCCGGAAGCGCAGTAATCGGTTGCCTTCCCCGTCCTCCTCGGATGATGGTGTCGCAAGGAAAGTGGCATGCCCGAAGAAGTCCTCGACTCCAGAGGAATGGGTGGCCTTTAAGGAGCAAATGTTAGCGATATTTCAATCGCAGGGCACGGTTCCGGTCGCGCCTTCTAACGAAGCCTGCAAGGAGAATGGTCTTGTACCGTGGCTCGCATGCCTTCGGGCTCTGGTCCGCGATGCGACTCGCACCGGGAACCTTAAGAGGTTCTGTTCGGACAAGGCTTCGGATAGTCACAAGAGACGTGCTTCTAGGTCTTGGTTCTCGTCTCCGGCGAGACTGCTGCAACCTGCTAAGGGCACAAAGCCATCGCCGACTCGGACGTCGACGCTTTGCCGTCTTATCAGCCCACGGCGCCGTCGGCACCAGTGTCTATGCCGAAGCCTTCGGCGTTCAACGCTGAGGTTGTCTACGCTTTCGACGGCGAAGCCTTCGCCGCCCTCAACGCTATCTGGTATTTTTGCCCACAATTTAATATTGGAGTACCCTGATTTGGTGGATCCTCCAAGGAAGGCTCTGGTGAAGTCTGGTAGGTAAGTATTGGACTCGGGCCCTCTTCTGTCCCCAGCCCAGGGTTTCAGCTCCCTCTGGACGACCTATATGAAGAGTAAGAAAGGTCTGAATTTTTTGACCTTGTGGGTTGGACACTTCTCCGGAAGTGGAATTTTGTAGGCTTGAGCCTGGGGCTCATGCTGAGTCTTCATGCAGGCGGCTCATGGCTAGGGTTTCAGAGGATCTGGGCTGGACCCGTCCTCCTGAAGACTTTGTGCAGGATGATCTAACGGACATGGTCCGTCCTCTGACCCGGTGTTACCGTTTCATCTCACCTTACAGAAAAGGGTAGCAGCTGCTTGGCAGTCACGGAATCTCTTCCGGATGTTAAGTCTTTGACCAAAAAGTACTGCCCTTCTGTTAGCGACCCCAGCTATTTATCCAGTCACCCCACTCCTGAGAGTTTGATGGTTCAGGCGGCTACGGCCACTTCGAGGCAGGCGGCGTACCCTACCATGCCTCCTGATAAAGACAAATGCTTAGACGGTTGGGCTCGGAAGGTATTTCTGCGGGGAGCATGGCATTGAAATCTGTCAACCCCACTTGTTTTAGCAAGGTTCTCACACACTCTGTGGAACTATTTCTTTAGCGGCTGAGCATATTCCTCAGGGGGAAGAAAGGGATGGGTTCCTTGCTCTCTTGCAAGACTGCAAAGATGCCATGTGCGAATCCCTTCAGTCTGGTTTGGATACGGCCGACCGTGTTAGCCGGTCCATGGCTGCAAGCACCGTTATACACAGATTTGCGTGGTTGCGGAAGTCTGGTTTTGCTCCGGATGTGCAAGCCTGTCTTCTGAACATGCCCTTTGATGGCGCACATTTGTTTGGCATCAAGGCTGATGAGAGCCATGAGAGGTTGCAGACCTCGAAAGCTGTGGCAAAATCTTTAAGCGGAGCTGTGCGTCAACCTCCGCCTTTTCATCCTAGGGGACAGCAGTGGAGGGGAGGTTATTTTCGTTACTACGCCTCCTTTGGTAGAACGGGAGGGGTCGCCAGTCAAAGGGGCCAGTGAAAAAGTACCCGTGGTGGTCGGGGGGGGGGGGGGGGGAAATCGAGGTGCCAAAGCAGCTAAGGCAGCTGCTTCTTTGCCTTCAGGTACTGCCGCAGCCGCTCCAACGATCATGAGGCCATGTCCCGTGGTTCGCCGGTAGGGGGCAGGCTATCGCAGCATCTCTAAGCATGGCGAGCCATTACTTTTGATGCCAGAGTTCTGGATACGATGGCCCACGGCTACTGCCGTCCCTTCCTAAAGCATCCTCACGACAATCCACTACGAAAACTCTTTGAAGCTTCCAGATCCGCTCCTTGCGCAGGAAATCTTAACCCTGCTGGAGAAAGGCGCTATAGAACTGGTGCCTGTAGCGGAGAGGAACAAGAGATGGTAGTCTCTTATTTTTTGATCCCAAAGAAAGACTGGGGATTGAGCCCCATTGGACTTGCGTTGGTTGAACAAACTTCTCTGGAAGGACAAGTTCAAGATGGTTACTCTTTCTCCAGTCCTCCAGGCCCTTCAACTTCAGGATTGGTTGGTGTCTCTGGACCTACAGGATGCTTACTTAAATGACCCAATTCATCCACAGAAAGTACCTGAGGTTTGCGGCTGGAAACCCGCACTTTTGGGTCCTGCTGTTCGGATTGACCTCCGCCCGAGGGTCTTCACCAAGCTAATGGTGGCGGTGGCACCGTACCTCAGATGGGGGGGGGGGGGGGGTTGCAAGATTCAAGTCTGCCCCCTACCTGGATGACTGGCTGATCCGGGTACGCTCTCCCGAGCAAGCATTGGATCACCTTGTCGTACTTGCCGCTCCCTCCACAGACTGGGCTTCTCCCTCCAATTTCAAGAAGTTGCATCTGACAACTTACTAGCAGCTCCAGTACATCGGGACTGTGTTTGAAACGTCCTTTGGGGAAGTGCTCACCTCCCAAGGAGAGGGCTCATCACATTGTGCAGATGGTGGACAAGTTTCCAACATGGCCAGAGTTTCCCAGCTTTCGAATTCTTAAGGTTGCTCGGCCTCATGGCATCCTGCATTGTTCTGGTGCCAGAGGCCCGGCTGAAAATGAGATCCCTACAATGGGTCCTCAAGATGCAGTGGTGTCAGTTCTCATGCAAAATGTCGGATCCCGTTCAAATTCCACTCTGGGTCTCCCTGGATTTTCTGTGGTGGGCCAACGAGGGGAAACTGAAGGGGGAGCCGTTTTGGCAACCGTGGCCGAAGGTGACTAGTTGCGGATGTTTCCCTCACAGGATGGGGCGCTCATGGCAACGACTTGACTGCCAGCGGTCATTGGTCTCCATCGGAGTCCAAGCTCCACATCAATCTGTTAGAGCTGAGGGCCGTCAGGATAGCCCTGAAGGCTTTCCTGCCCTCTATGTGGAGGAAAAGTGTCCTGAT
The DNA here is from genome assembly GCF_040938575.1 of Ambystoma mexicanum. NCBI lineage: Eukaryota > Metazoa > Chordata > Amphibia > Caudata > Ambystomatidae > Ambystoma > Ambystoma mexicanum. The sequence goes on along the minus strand of NC_090938.1, from coordinate 637,707,219 downwards.
CATGACTGACAACACAGTGGCCATGCATTACCCCAACACAAGGGGGGGGGGGTAGGGTCACTCCTGTTGCGCAGAGAGGCAATGCAGCTCTGGTTCTCGGCCATCCAGCTGGGAATTTGTATCTCAGCAGTTCATCTGGCCGGAGATGAAAATGCGGTGGCAGTGCTCTGAGCAGGCAGAGCACGATCTCTCACGAGTGGGAGTTGGTTCAGGAAGTCCTTCCAGAGATCTTCATCCTGGGGGGAACCCCGCAAGTGGATCTCTTTGCCACCAGTGTCAACCATAGAGATTCTGCTCAAGGAAATTTCCTCAGAGGAGCCTTTGGAGAAGAGTTCATAGTGGATTGTTCACCCCCACTGCTGTGCGCGTTTCCTCCAGTCCCCGTCATTCCTCAAGTGTTACGGAGGTTCGTTTGCCACATGATCATCATTGCTCCATATTGGGCCAGGAGAGCATGGTACCCGGACCTTCTGGAAATGTCCACCTGCGCTCCACGCAGTCTTCCCTATCGAGAGGATCTGCTCTTGCGCCCCTGCATGGTGGGGGTGGGTCAGGTTCTCCATCCAGAGGTCAAGACTCTCAACCTTCATGCTTGGTATCTGAAAGGTTGAGGTGTAAGGATTGGGACCTCCCGGATGACGTGATGGAGGTGTTGCTTTCGGCCAGGCGGCCTGCAACAAAATCCCTGTACCGTTGTCTTTGGCGTAAGTTATGTCTGGTGCAGAGGTCACAATGTTGATCCTTTTTCAGTGCTCCATTCCTAGTTTTGTCTTTCTTACTTCCGTTGGCCCACAGGGGCCTTCAAGTGGGAACCATTGAGGGTTACCTGGCTGCACTGTCTATCTTTAAGCGCTTCTGAAGAATGTTCTTTAAGATTCCTTTGATTTCTTAAAGGACTGACTAAGGTGTTCCCGCGCGCCCCCTTTCCAGGTGCCGGTTTGGGATTTAAATTTGGTTTTGAAATTTCTCATGGGTGCTCCTTTTGAACCTTTGCACTCTTGTCCTTTGAGATTGTCCTTCAAGACTTTTCTTGGTTGCGGTTACTTCCGCTTGTAGAGTGATTGCAGGCACTTTCCTCTAAACCACCCTTTACTCTGTTCCACAAGGACAGGGTAGTACTGCGGGTATGTCCTTCCTTTCTACCTAAGGTAGTATCTGAATTTCATTTGAGTCAGGTGGTTCTCCCATCTTTCTATCCTCCTCGTAAGGAAGAGGAGCGATGCCAGTGGTTGGATCCTAGGAGAGCTCTGAGCTTTTACATATCTAGGTTTTCCAGGGTCCCAGTGGACAATTAACTCTTTGTAGGATATGCTAGACACCGAATGGGCCAGGCTGTTACCAAACAGACCATGTCCAGGTGGGTTATCCTCACCATTACGGAGTGTTACCGATTTCCGGTTAAGGACCCTCATGAAGGTTTGCAAGCTCATTCCGCTACGGGCGTGGTTACTTCCACAGCTCTTCAGCGGGGTGTTCCTATTAGGAATGTGTTTGATGCTGCTACATGGGCTTCACTCTACACCTTTGTTAAACATTACTCCCTGGATACGGTACATGGTCAGGATTTGTCCTTTGGTAAGGCGGTTCTTTATTCTGCCATTTGATTGGGTACTCTATTCTTTTCTCCTCCATTTTCTGGTACTGCTTTGGGAGTCTGTCAAAGATGTGAAATACGTTGGAGGACACAACCCATTTGATGAACCTTTTACTTACCAACTGGTAACGTTCTTTCGACTGGATGTTCCTCCAATGTATTCCACATCGCCCTCCCAGCCTGCCCCTCTGGAGAATTTCCTATGCGATTGCAGCTTACATTTCCGCAAGGCTATGTGCAGTCAAGCAGGCATGAGACTGATTCCACACGTTCTGGGGGGAAAAAACTTCAACTGATGCTACGGGCGCTGTGTTCTATTTATAACCGTTGACATCGCCCTCGACGGAGACCATCGAGGGGCATCGACCCAACGTCATCGACGCAGGACACCCTCTGCCGAAAGTTTCCTAAGTGCACAGCTGTGGACATTACATGTCCAAGATGTGGAATACATTGGAGGAACATCCAGTCGAAAGAACGTTACCAGTTGGTAAGTAACTTGTTGTTTTTGATTAAAATAATTATTTAATAATTGAAGCCTGTTTTTAAAATGAGCTTTCCTTAGAAGGAAGCAATAGCCAACACTTAAATACACTTCACAAATACACTAGTTAGGACATTGTGGACATTAATATATCACTTTTCACACTTAAAATGTAATACTGAAGTTATGGCAAAAAGGGAAAGGTTAGGGAAGGAAACAATGGCTAACCAGTTTCTCAAACAGGTACGCACTTTAGAATCCCCCAATGAAATATAGGTTAACCCTTTCCCAGCCATAGAAGTATGCATGACCTTTTGGTGTGACAGATCAATACATAGTCAGAGGGTAATAAGAGTCTGCAGGGAGCCAGGACAACCATTGACCAAAGTCTAGGGGAGCTGAAGCACTTCTTGAAGATAGCACAAAAGTCTTGCACAATGTTAGAGTTTTGTTGTAAAAAGAATCACTGTGCTGGGAGGCTTGTGAAGGGCACAGCTGCAAGCAACTCTGCAAAGGGCAGCTAATGCAAGTCTCCAGTGAGGGCAAGCAAGCTACACACGAGTGAAGTACCCCTATTTACACTACCTTGAGTCTGAAGAAAGAGGTTACAGCTGGCTTCTGATTCTGTTGTATTCCTGCAGATTCTGTTGTTCCTGGGTCTCAGTCGTGGGGACAAGAGGGAGGATGCCTGGGGACTCCTGAACTGCAGTTTGAAGGTCGTCGGCGGCAACAATGGGCTTACTTCATATCAGCTGCACTTTGTGTTTTCAGCTACCAGAAAATGGCACCACTGCGGTTCTTGGACACCTTGCCGACTCCCCTTGCTTCTGGGGTCCAGCCCTCTGTTGTGGTTCAGGCTTGGGTCACCCTGTTTCGATAGGGTCCTCCCAGATCTTCCTGGAGCTCGGTTATGGCTTAAAGACGATGCACTAGTTTCCAGTCCCCTGGCACTCTGTTCCAGCAGCAGCAAAGAAGTACAGCCAGCAGGGAGAGGCGTTCCAGACAGGTTTGTCTTGGTCAGTTGGTCCCACCAACCCAAGGGAAGAGGTCATCCGTTCAGGGCTTCTCTAGTTGATACGAAAATAGGAGCTTCACCACTGCAGCGGGGCTTCACTGGGCAAACCAACGGTCCAGGAGGATGCAGCAACCTTCTCTTCCAGTTTATTTCTTTGGTTCCTTCTCCAGTGGTAGTCTCTCCCTTCTCTCCAAGAGACCTCGCCTTTTATGCAGGTTTCTCCCATTCATTCACAGCCTAGCTGTCACTCACACAGCAGAGTGGCTGTCCTCCAAGGACAACCAGCCAGTCACCTTTGGGTGCATTCCTGAAACCAAGGAGACTAAGCACTGGGAGTTTCGGGAACCAGTGAATCCCGCTAAAGACAAACCAACAAAGGAGTTAAACCTGTTTTGGCGAGCAGAGTTCATCTCCGGTAGGACCTTTCCAAGAAGAAATGGCAAAAAAAGACGGGCAATTTGGACAAAATGGGAATCCATGGGAGCAATACTGCAGCTGCAAATGCAGCCTGTGGTAAAAACGTACCATGGTAGGAAAAAGAAAACCACTTCCACCAGCCATTAATTGTAGAAAGGGTAACATAAAAATGTTATGAGAAGGTAGACAAACAGGATACTAAGTAACCCCTACATCACTCTATGTAAGATGGTGTGTGCTGGGTCGACAAAGAGAAAAATATAAGTAAAGTCAATTTCACTTTACTACACTTGGAAACAGTAGTCTATCCAAGAGAAGGTATTTAAACCTTACCAGAAATCCAAAGGATTTTTGTGACATTGCACTGAGGGTTCTGTGTCACTATACAAAAAGATGCCTATGGACTTTGTCAAACTCCATAAACAAAAGAAACCCAGGGTTCAAAAAACGAAAAATACATGAGTCGGACAAAGGTCTCACTCTAGGATAAAAATTAAAAGTCCTAAAGTCCAGCGGAAGAGCTGGGGGTCTCTAAGGTAGTAGGGAAGTGGCATAGAATTGAGAATTCTCCCTAACACTCTGGTCGCTGGAAATTGTTTCAGCCACAAATTATTCATCTTCCTTTTTGGTTCCAGTGGTCGTCTACCTCTTCAGCTTCCAGGTTCATACTTTTATGCATGAATCCAGCCAATCAAACAGCCTTGCAACATTAAAACTTTGGGAGTGGGGGCGGGGTTCGTAATCCTTTCGAGACAGCCAGCGTTCCAGTTTGAACTGGAATCTCTCACTCGGTCTGGAAGACAAAGGGCTGCAGAATTTTGGACTCCTCCTCGCTTCCAGCCTTTAGACACACTAGCGCCTGGGCGTGGAGTCCACAGGACTCCCGCTGAAGATGAATATCACACAATGGAATTTCGCACCCTGGATGTCGGGGCAATGAACACTAAAATGGCGAAAAACAAGACTGGTCCATTTTGGTAAAATGAGTACTCATGGGTGACTTTACCACTTGAGCTGTGCAAACAGCCCTCAGTAAAGGTGCACCAAATTAATAAAAGGCGTCGCTGCCATCAACCATTGAAGGTAAGTTTGTCTTTGTGACATAAATTTCGAGGGGATTGTGTCCTCCGACGTATTCCACATCTTTGACAGGTAATGACCACAGCTGTGCTGCTTCGGAAAGTTTTTCGCCGAAGGCTTCCTGTGTCGATGGCGATACGTTGTCCCTCGAAGGCCTCCGTTGAGGGTCGACGTCACCGGATGTTATATATAGGAAGGATGGCACCTGTAGCCTCAGTTCCGGTTTTTCCGCAAATCCTGCTCGGAATTTCGGCGCACTCTGTTCTTCTACTTAAAGTACGATGTCTTCATCTTCTGCCCCAAAGTCGGGCTTTAAAAAATGTCGGGACTGCTGTTCCAAGATGTCCATCACGGATCCGCACAACATCTGCCTCGGCGAAAGCAACGCCACCGATGATTGCGATGACTGCCAGTCCCTGACATCGAAGGCCTTGCGGGAACGGAAGAAGAAATTAATGGTAGGTAGGGTGTCTAAGCCCCATAAGTCGAAATCCGCTGGGCTTTTGACCGACGACTCGAGGGGCGACTCTCTGCGTTGGCGTAAGTCCAGGGGGTCTCGGAGTGGTTCCCGCTATGCCTATGCCTCTTCTAGGCATTCGTGGAAGCGCCGGCATTGTCGCCTTCGCCGTCCTCGTCAGAGGACTCTGCCAGAAGGCGGTTGACTTGTCCTACCAAGTATTCGTCGCCGGGCGAATGGGACGCATTCTGCCAGCAGATTGTGATTTTCAAATCGCAGAGCACTGTTCTGTCTGCGCCTTCGAGAGAAGCCAGCAAGGAACCGGCTAGGGCCACCACTCGCACGCCTTCGATCTCAGGCGGGCAGCACGATCATTGGAAGCCGTCGAGGTCCAGAACGGACAAGGTTGATCGCCATAGCCGTGCCAGGTCTCGGTCCTTGATGCCGTCGAGACCGTCTGAGCCTGTCAAGCCTTCCAAGAAGGCGTTGACGCCATCGGCGCCATGTCCGTCGAGGGACTCTCTCGAGGCTCTGGCCTCGAAGCAGTTGTCGAAGTCATCGGCGCCTCGGTTGATGCCGATTGCATCGGCACCTTCAACGCCGTTTGTGGAGGATTTGCCGGAGATGCCCCGGAGGGCTGTGGAAACTGAGGAAGGCTCTCAGTAAGTCTGAGGCCTGTTTTTGAGCCCTTCTGTTCCACCACCCAGATTGGAGTTATTCCAACCTTTTGATGATATTTCAGAGGTGGAAGAAGGGTCTGATGAGATGGTTGTGCCTCCTGATGTCCCTGATGACCTGTTGTCTGGTCAGTCAGATGGAAGAACTCAGTCAGTCCTTGCAGATGCAAGTGGTCTTGATACCTCTCCGGAGGTGGATTCTGGCAGGCCCGAGCCTGGTACGCATGCTGAATCCTCGTACAGGCGCCTCATGTCGAGGGTGACGGAATACTTGGTGGTAGTCTGCTCCACCTGTTGATTTTCTTCAGGATGATCTGACAGATATCCTGGACCAAGTTCCACCCACTGACCCGGTGTTGACATTTCATATGGCTTTGCCAAGAAGGGTGGCGGCGGCTTGGACTGCTCCGGAGAGTCTCCTGGCAGTGAATAAGTCGCTTCCGAAAAAATACCATCCAGCCAGTGGTGACACCTGCTACTTGTCGACGCACCCTACTCCGGAGAGTTTGGTGGTGCAGGCAGCTACATCCCTCACAATGCAGGCTGCATACCCTACCATCCAGCGCTTTGATGGTTGGGCAAAGAAGGTATTTTCATCTGGGGGTATGGCTTTGAAGGCAGCCAACTCCGTTTGTGCCTTGCCAAGTTTCACTCACACTCTGTGGAATTGTGCATCTTTGGCGGCTGAGCATATTCCCGAAGGGGAGGAACGGGATGGTTTTCTAGCCCTCGTGCAGGACGGCAAGGATGCCATATGTGAAGCCGTTCAGTCTGGTTTGAACACACCAGACTATCAGTCGGTCCATGGCTGCGAGCACCATGATACACGCGTTTGTGTGGTTGCGGAAATCGGGGTTTGCTCCTGATGTGCAATCCCGGCTTCTCAACATGCCCTTTGATGTCCATCTGTTTGGCAGCAAGGCTGACGAGAGCCTTGAGAGGTTGCAGGCCTCCAAAGCTGCAACAAAGTCTTGGGCGCTGCAGTACGTCAACCTCTGCCTCTTCGTCCTAGGGGACAGCAATGGAGGGGAGGTTCCTTTTGGTACTACTTTTCCTTTGGTAGATCGAGAGGAGCTGCCAGTCAAAGGGGTCACCGTAGGAGTACCAGAGGTGGAAAGCAAGGTACTCAAGGTGCCAAAGCTGCACGGGCAGTTTCCTCTGTCCTCAGGCACTGCTGCATCCACGTCTGCTTTGTCATGAGGCCATGTCCCATGGTTCGCTGGTTGGGGGCAGACTGGCGCAGCATCTTGGAGAATGGCGTGCCATTACTTCAGATGTGTGGGTTCTGGAGATCATAACCCACGGCTACTGTCTCCCCTTTCGGCAGAGGCCTCAACAATCCACCGGGGAAGCTCTCTTTGAAGAGCCCGGATCCGCTCCTTGTGCAGGAAATCCTATCCCTGTTGGAGAAAGGCGCCATAGAACTGGTGCCTGTAGCAGAAAGGCATAAGGGATGGTATTCCCCATATTTTGTGATCTCGAAAAGACAGTGGATTGAGACCCATCATGGACTTGCGTTGGCTGAAGAAGCTCCTCCGGAAGGACAAGTTCAAGATGGTAACACTTTCTCAAGTCCTCCAGGCCCTTCAACTTCAGGATTGGTTGGTGTCTCTTGACCTCAAGGATGCTTACTTTCATGTGCCGATTCATCCAAAGCACAGGAAGTAGCTGAGGTTCGCGGTTGGCAACAAGTTTTCAGTTCTGGGTCCTGCCGCTCGGATTGACCTCCGCTCCGAGGGTCTTCACCAAGCTGATGGTGGTGGTGGCAGTGTATCTCAGGAAAGGGGGATTCATGTCTACCCCTACCTGGACGATTGGTTGATCAGGGCACGTTCTCCCGAGCAAGCCCTGGATCATCTGTCCGTCAGCTGCCACTCCATTCACAAGCTGGGCTTCTCCCTCAATTTAAAGAAGTCCCATTTGACACCTACCCAGCGGCTCCAATACATCGGAGCAGTGCTCGACACTTCCCCGGGGTTGTGCCCACCTCCCCAGGTGAGGGCTCATCACATTCTGCAGATGGTGCAAAAATGTCAACGTGCCCATAGTCTCCCGGTGTTCGAGTTCTTGAGGTTGCTCGGCCTCATGGCATCCTGCATTTTCCTGGTGCCAGAGGCCAGACTGCGGATGAGATCTTTGCAGTGGGCGCTTGAGATGCAGTGGCTGCATTTCTCCGGCAGGATGTCGGATCCCGTTCAGATTCCACCCTCGGTCGCACAGGATCTTCTGTGGTAGGCCGTCAATGGCAATCTGATGAAGGGTGCTCCATTTTTGCAACCGTGGCTGGAGGTGATGATCGTGACGGACGCATCCTCACGGGGTGGGGAGCTCATGCCAATGAGTTGACTGCCAGCTGTGGTTGTTCTCAGTTGGAGTCCAGACTCCACATCAATCTGTTAGAGCTGCGGGCTGTCAGGCTTGCCCTGAAGGATTTTCTGCCGTCTGTGAAGAATGTCCTGATTATGGTGGACAATACAGTGGCCATGCACTACCTTAACAAAAAAGGGGGGGGGCAGGGTCACTCGCCGTTCATCTGGCCGGAAACAAACGCAGTGGCGGACCCTCTGAGCAGGCAGAGCACGGTCCCTCACGAGTGGGAGCTGGCTCAGGAAGTTCTGTTGGAGATCTTCGATCTTAGGGGAACCCCACAAGTGGATCTCTTCGCCACCAGTGCCAACCGGAACTGGGAAAGATTCTGCTTGCAGGAATTTTCTCCAAGAGGAGCCTTAGGGGACGCGTTCGGAGTGGTCCTTCCCACTGCTGTACGAGTTTCCTCCAGTCCCAGTCATTCCGCAAGTGTTGCAGAGGTTAGAGGTTCGGTTCCCGGATGATCCTCATTGCTCTGGCATGGGCCAGGAGAGCATGGTACCCGGACCTTTTAGACCAGTCCATCTGCCCTCCACACTGTCTTCCCTACTGAGATGATCTGCTCTCACGGGAGGGGGGGGGGTTGGGTTCCCCATCCAGAGGTCAGCCTTCATGCTTGGTATCTGAAAGGTTGAGGTATAAGGATTGGGACCTCCCCAAAGACGTGATGGAGGTGTTGCTTTTGGCCAGGCGGCCTGCAACGAAATCCCTGTACCGTTGCTGTTGGAGAAAATTCTGCGACTGGTGCAGGTTACAGAACATGGATCCTTTCTTTGGTTTTGTCCTTTTTGCTTTCCTTAGCCCACAAAGACCTGCAAGTGGGTACCATTGGGGGTTACCTGACTGCGCTGTCTATATTTAAGCGCTCGTCTGAGGAATGTTCTTAATTTAAGATTCCTTTGATTACACAGTTTCTAAAAGGGCTAACAAATGTGTTTCCACCGTCGCCTTTCCAGTTGCTGGGATGGGATTTGAATTTGGTTTTAAAGTTCCTGATGGGAGCTCCGTTTGAGCCCTTACATTCTTGTCCGTTGCAACTGTTATCCTTTAAAACTGTATTTTTAGTTGCAGGCAGTTTCTGCCAAACACTGTTCCATAAGGACAGGGTTGTCCTTGGGGTGCGGCCTTCTTTTCTTCCGAAGGTTTTGTCGGAATTCCATTTGAGCCAGAAAGTAATTCTTCCAGCGGTGGTTCCTCCTCCACATCCTGGTAAGGAAGTGAAGACGCTCCATAGGTTGGATCCTAGGAGCGCTTTGAGTTTCTATCTCTCATGGATGTCCCGGGTCAGAGTGGACGATCAGCTCTTTGTTGGTTATGCTGGAAGGCGTTTAGGTCAAGCTGTTTCCAAACAGACCTTGTCCAGATGGATCATTTTGACGATCTGAGTGTTACCGGTTGGTGGGAAAGGACCCTCCAGTAGGCTTACGAGCTCACTCTACAAGGGGTATGGCAGCCTCCACTGCTCTACAGAGGGGCGTTCCGATTGGCAACATTTGCGAAGCAGCCACATGGGCCCCTGTCCATACTTTTGTGAGACATTATTCCTTGGACTCCATCCATGGGCAGGATTTGGCCTTTGGTAAGGTCGTCCTCTAATGAGCAATTTAATTGGGCATTCTAAAATTCTAAATTTGTAAATTCTTTTCCCATCTCCATACGTTGGTACGGCTTTGGGAGTCTGTCAAAGATGTGGAATACATTGGAGGGCACAATCCCCTCGAAGAGCAAGTTACTTACCCTATCTAGTAACTTTCTTTCGATGCGATGTTCCTCTGACGTATTCCACATCGCACCCTCCCAGCCTGCCCCTCTACAGAATTTCTTATGCGATTGCATCTTATGTTTCCGCAAGTCTTTCTGCAGTCATACTGGCAGGAGATTGGTGCCACACGTCCTGGGAAAAAACTACAACTGAGGCTATGTGCGCCGTGCGTCCTATACATAACCTCTGGTGATGTCGACCCTCGACGGAGGACCTCTAGGGACAACGTATCAACGTCATCGACGCAGGACGCCTTCGCCGAAATAATTTCCGAAGCAGCACAGCTGTGGTCATTACCTGTTAAAGATGTGGAATACGTCGGAGGAACATCCCATCGAAAGAACGTTACAGGGTAAGTAACTTGTTTGTTACATTTAAAATGAGAAAGGGGATACTTTGTATCTCCCCAGCACTCCACATAAGGTGGGGTGTGCTTGTTTCACCAAATCCCCCTACACATTCGTGACATCAAACCACCTGGAATTCAGGAAAGCCCTTAAAACCTGGCTCTTTCCAATACACTCCTAAGCCACTGCACCCCGTGAATACACCGCTAATCAACACAACTGCTTTGAATCAAAACTCTGGGCAGGCAGCTCTCACAACGGTGTCACCTGACACACCACCACTTACCGCTCAACAACGCGGCCTGCCGTCGAGTACTGCAGGTAAGCCAGCAGCTTTCGTTGTGGCATTCCTGATCCACAATCAACCCACTCAGAACAACATTCCCACCTGTCAAGCACCCGAGCTAAGCCAGCAACCTTTGCTGTGGCTACACTTGCATCATACTCAATGCGCCCCTGCCCACCAGTCCACATGAGACGATTAACAATAAGTGGCCCAAGTTAGCTCTTGCACATCATTAACTATTCACTGCCACTGTTAACCCACATTGCTAATCCAGGGAAACTCCCAAAACACTGACAATCCCCCACCACAAAGCTATTCCCCAAGCTAGGTACAACAAACCATTGACTGTCACATTACGGATACCACTATACAATAGGCCCAAACGTACGGCCTCTGAAACCTAGGAAGCCCTTTTCCTACATCAATCTAGGTGTAGCCCCCTCCGTTAGTTCATTATATGTTGAGACCTCCTGCAGTGAGACCTGGGCCGCCTGCCCACCATACATGATTCTCAATCATGGGTGCAGCCTCCACCTCGGCTTACTATGACGAATCGTACTGCAGGGTGATACCTGGGCCTCTCTTCCACTATGCAGAATCTTCAAATCTAGGTGTAGCCTCGATCTGGGTTGCCATATGCTTAAACATATGGCACATTGAAACATAGGCTTTTCTCCCACTGTACAGTATCCTCTAATCTAGGTTTTGACTCATCTGTTTATTATACGCTGATGCCGGCTACAGTTTGAAACCTAGGCCCATCGCTAAAGGACTCTCAATTCTAGAACCGGACACAAGAAATCTTGCAGCCTACCATACGTATAGCTCACACCACTAGTGTGGACACAGGCCGCAGGCATGGCCAAACATCCATGCACGATGGAACACGTCTACTGTTAAGCACATCCGGCCTAGTTTCACACATAGCTGTCCAAACACCTGACGTACCCCAACACCGCTGCCACTAGCATACAGCGACCACCACCCGAAAGGAATCCGTATAGCTGGCTTCACATACTCTCCTCAACAATAGCAGTCTATCTCTTACCCTCAAGAGCACCCACCCACCTGACCGACCTCTAATGGGCTGCCTAGTCGAGCCTTGCCAGCCACCGAAGTCTTAGAACGGCAACATGCACACACGTATCGAAGTTAATCTCCCTAGAACCTTCAACCACATCGACTATGGTCACCAAGGGCGTTCCAAGGAAAAAGCACATTTAGGCCACACAATTGGGGAAAGATTGCTATTTAAATAACCAATTACAATACAAATAAAATATAAAGGGGATCCAAAGATCCGTTCACTCTTGGAAACTGTAGTTCTCACAAAGTTAGCCAGAGAAAGTTCAAGGGGAGCCCTTAGGGCAACCCCACAACAATAGGCACTTATTGCCAAAAGCTGTTAGAGGATCACTTTTAAAAGACACTATGGAGAGTCTAAAAAAGGACACCCATAAAACGAGCGAAAGATTCTGAGTGTGGAAAAAGGTTCCCACTCGGAGGTATTAGGAAAAATAATCCACCCATAAAATCAAAATGCTCTGGGATTGACACAGGCCAGGAAGGTTTATCATTACTATAAAAATCTTAACCAACACTGTCATCTTCAGTCAAGTTGCCAGTGTTTCCGGATCCGCTCACCAGGGAGAGGTGCAATCCTTCATCACGACCCAGGATCTCTGAACCTGAAGGCATGGCTCCTGCAGCCTTAGAGTTTAGAGGTTGTGAGCTGCCAGTGGACTGCAGGGAGGTACTCGCCAAAGCCAGGGCGCCGTCGACTCTAAAGTGCTACGGCCATAAATGGAAGCGTTTTGCTGGTCACAGAAGATTACACTTCTGAGGGTCACAGCCTCTTCCATACTTGCTTTCATTGGCAAAAGCTGTGCTGACTCACGCATCCATCAAGGGACACCTGGCTGCTATCTCACTCTACACTAGGTCCCCGGGAAGATCCTTGCTGTGGTACCACACTCGTCAAGGAGTTTCTCAAGGTTTTTTTTCGATCTTTACCTCCGATGATGGTGCCTGCCCCGACATATCCTGACGGGACTTATGGGACACCTTTCGAACCTTTGCATCAAGCCCCACTCAAGTTTCTCTCGTGGAAATAAGCATTCCTTGTGGCATCACCTCAGCCAGACCGGTGGGTGAGATCCAGGCTCTATCCTGCATGCAGCCCCATCTGACTTTCCACAAATAAAGGGTGGTACTGCATACACACCCCAATTACATGCCAAAGGTTCCCTTTTGGAATTCCACCTCAAAGAGCTTTTGGTTTTTTTTTTTCCCCGAACCTTTCGCTTGGGCAGAGTACCTTGCATTTGTTTTACATTGCTCGTTCATTGAAGTTCTACATGGCAAGCATGAATAATTTTTGGAAGACTTCTCAATTGTTTGTCAATTGTGGACCTGTGATTCATGGGAAGTCCTAGTCCAAGGCTTCCATATCAAGATGGCTCTCCAGCAGCATCATGCACTGTAATGGCTGGCTAACCGGCCTCTGCCGGGCCGTACAAGAGCCCACTCCACCACAATGATCGCTGCGACAACTGTTCCTTTCTGGTGTTCCCCTGCTTGACTTCGGCAGGGCTGCAATGTGGAGGTCCATGCATACCTTCACAAAATTCTACTGCATAGACAGGGATTCCAGGGAGGAGTCCAGAGTCAGCCAGGCAGTGCTACGCAATGAGTGTTAATTGCTCCTGTTGAGTTGTACTACTATGCATTCATTATTTATGTTCATGTGAATCCATGGCAGACCCCATGCTGGAGCACATTTGTTAGTTACCTGTAACTATTTTTCTGCAGCCTGGGTCTGGCATGGATTCACATGCAAACCTTCCCTCTGACCCATCTGCGTCTCTTCTTGGTCATAGTACATCTTTACGTGCTTACCAAATCTGTATATGGCTGCCAGAGGCCGGGCTTAGGGAGAGGACTGTCAATGGATGGGGGCCATATGACCCAGAGGACAGTGATTGTTGTGGAGAAATACAGTTTTAAAGTTGTAATCAAACTTTTTTTTACTGAGGATGCCCAGCCTGACGGGGAATATTCATGAGCATGTGAATCCATGCCAGATCCATACCTAGAAAATAACCATGTCCTTCAGGCTCTCAGTACTGGGAAACATTGTTTCCATTAGTCTAGTTACTTTGTTACAACTTTTAGTAAATTCACTTGTGGTAACATTTTATCATTGTACAATGCAGTACCCTTTGTAGTGCCCTAGACTAACACCGAGAGGAGGTTTGGTTACTCTAGGTGTGCTAAATGGACAAGCTGGTGGCAGAAGTGACTTTTCACTTTTTTTTTGTGCGTTTAGTTTTACCCTTACTGTGTTACCCGCTTTTGGCTATTAACTCTGGCTAGTGGTCAGACGTGGCCATGCCACAAGATTTGTTTTGCTGCTTCTTTGGCCATCTGGTTTTTTAGCCGCCTTCTTGGCCTGTTAGGCCAGCAAAATACTTATATGGACTTTCAGTGCCCAAGAAAGCCGACTTTTGGCGGGCTACTGGAGGGCTATGTGTTTGTTGCCAGGAAGTGGGCTGGGACTGTCGTCCCAATCTACAAACTGGTGCCAGTGTGTCTGATTGATATGCATGAGTTTTAAAGCCAGTGGTACAGATAGCACCACTGCTGGGGTGTATGTGGGGGATAGATCGGTCATCTACTAGTGGGAGCTGCTGCTCTTACCTGGCTTTTAGGATAAGTGGACGACCCCTCCACCCACTCTAGACAGATCCTGAAAGAAGCTGAAGGAGACCAGAGACACGTCTGAACAAGGCCCGGCTACCAATTTCTGCTTGTCCTGGGAGAGCTGCTTTTTATCTCCAGCAGTCCTGTGAAGGAGCTGTGACCCTTGGAGTGGAGCGAACATCCATTCTCTACGTCAGCTAGGAGTCCTATGAAGAGCCTTCGGAAGTCACATGGACCCCCCAATGGCTGACCAGCTCTGAGTTTGGGCTACCGTGCTGCAGACATCCACATTCCGAGTTGAGCCCCGGCACTTGGGGAGGGAGAGAATCTTCATCCTGTGCAACAAGACTTAACTGTGCCTAGCATCAAGGGGACCTGAGATGGGAGGTAGTCTGACCGCAGCAAGTAGTCAGTTGTGTTGCCGTGCAGTGGTGACTGCCATCCGAAACTGCTTGCCTGTGCCAAGTCCTGTCCTTAAATGGTCCCTGCATCGAGTTTTGCTGTATTCTTCAACCGAGACCTCGCACCAGCAATAGTCAACGACCGGAGAGCTGCTCGAACCAGCAACCCCTGGGAATCGAGGGCTGAGGCTAACGGCGGAAAAGCAACCTTCAACCGACCTGCCAAGTGCTGCAAAGTATCAAGAGTACGGGGGGTGAGTTGTAGCAATACTTACCTGAACCCCCATACTCAATTCTTACATTTGGTAACTTTTAGAAACTTTTAGATTACTTTGCCTTTGCTTGTTAATGTAAGCACTCTGAAAGTTGGGAACACGTTTGTTAGCTAGTTTAACTCGCCCCCTGACACTTGGAACTGTTCACTGGGCCCCAGAGACCCTACCTTCATTTTATTCGGCTTCACAAACTGTGTGGAAACTTTGCTGAACTTTTGGGGACAAGGCCCCAGTCAACTTAGGGTTGGACTATTGACGTTGGGGTCAATTCTCTGGACTTGTAGTGCTAATACTAATCTGTACCTTCTTTTTCAGGGGTTTGATAGGTGTTTTGCCGTACTCCAGTACTTGTGTGTGTATATATATCTAATTTTTAGTATGGAGTGATATTACCTGTTAGCCATTTGTCACTGTGTTTTGGCCATGAGAAGTAGTTCTATACCAGTTTGTCTAAGTGTGTACCTTGACTGCTTCACTGTGTGCCCATTGTGGACCCCTTACAAGCTCGCCACCTCTTGAGACTTGGCCTAGACCACTTGCCTTGCTGCTTTGAACTGGTTTGACTACATCTCCCAGAGTAATCACAGTCACAATATAAGTTGGCCTTCAATACATCTGTCCACCAGGCCATAGTGTAGAAAATCAATCTCAACACACCCTTCCATTTCTGTACACTCTTGTGACTTTAAAGCTACCTCCTTCCCTCTACAACATTGTTGCCTCCATCCCCAAATGTCCCCCCTCATAAATGATAATCTTTCAAATTGCTTCAGTGTTGCTCCTTACTCTTTGCGTACCTTGTGGAATGATTTTGCATTTACAGATCTCAACCCCACTGCCTATGTGCTCTAACTGAACATGCTAGATGCTTGCACAGCTTTGAAATTGGAGAGGTTTACTTTTATTGGTCAGTTGAAATAAATATCGATTTGTATAAGAACTGTTCACATTAAACTAGTTTTAACAAGTGCTGTTTTACTTTTGTAGAACTGACCTTTACTCATTGTTTGCTTGTAAACTACCTCTGAGACGCATCATGTTAAATCACAACCGGTACTCTTACTTTGCAGCTGCAATCTCACCTCATTCCTGGTCTCAATCTGGCTGCAGTTGGCCTCTTCCCTGGTTCCTCGGGAGGTATGCCTCCTTCTCCTGGTGGTGTTCCTGGTGCTGCTCCCTACAGCTCCATGATGGTAGGTGGTTTGCTTCAAAACACTGGCTTCAAATTGTTTTAATTTTCTTTTGTGTTCATATGCAAAGTTGTTTCCGAAAGACTGTCCGGAACAGAAAGAATACTGTTACATTGTTAATCTGCTTGTTTACTCTGCCAAATTGTCACAGTAGCAATCTGAGAGCACCCAGCTTGTCTGGGATTTGGCCTATTGTGACTTCATCCAGCGTGACCAGAACATAGTTTTTGAAGGAGAAAGGGTAAGGATAAGTTGGGTGGATGTAAAGGTTGGTTAAAGAGCGAAAAGACAATGGGAGGGAATGGCAAAGCAGTGAAAATGAATGTTTGGTGCTTATGTATGTGGGTCTGCTAAAATGGACATAAACCTGGAAAGGAGGTTTCTGATGCTTGTTAATCTGCTTAGAATCAAATGCTGTGCATATGGTCTGACATCCAGTGGTAACTGCAGAGTATTGCACCTCGTCTTTTGTGGATCGAACGGTGACGTCGGCTTAGGCGTGTCTATAACACGATGCATAACGTGACGTGTAGTGTATCCAAAATCCCTCACGTGCCTGTTGGGGAGAATTCTCAAAATAGTGCTAATTCCCTTCACCTTTGAGACCCCCAGCACCTTTGCTGGATTTTGAGGACTTGATTTGTTTACCTGGATAGTGTGACCCTTTTCCCCACTCGTGTTTTGAAATGTTTTACTCTTGTGTTTTCTTTGGTTATGGGGTTTTACACAACTCCATAGGCATCTTTTCATTTGTGTCACACAGCACCCTCTGTGCAGTGGCACAGGGAAACCTTTTCAGGCTTTCCCAAGGTTTAAATACCTTCTCTTGGATAAACTACTGTTCCCCGGAGTAAGTAAAGTCTCTAGTCTTTTTAAATTCCTAGACCCAGCACACCCTATCTTACTATAGAGTGCTGAAGGTGTTACGTAGTATCCCCTGTGTCCAGATACTCGTGTAGTAGTCAAATGCTACCCTTTCCTCTCGAAATGGCTGGTGACAGTGGTTTTACAACAAACTACCTTGATTTTTCCCAACCGCAAATACCAGTAGCATTAAATCACAGGAGCCATGTTTTTCAAGATGGCGTCTGAGCCTCCTTTGTTTAAACAGGACCCGGTCTTTTTCCGCCATTTCTTTTTGGAAAGGTCCTTCTAGAGTTTGTCTCTGCGCGCCAAACTAGGTTTGGTCCCTTTGGTCCTTTGCCTTTGGCAGGCTTCAGGAGTGAAGACTGCCTCTGGCGACAGAGTGTCTTGGGGTGGGCAGGAAGTGAGGGAGGGGCCTGACACTCCCTGTGCTTAGTCTCCTAGGAGACCGAAATGCACTCTGTGGTGATTGGCTTACTGACTGTCTGGCAAAGACAGCCACCCTGCTGGGTGAGTGACAGCTAGACTTGACTGAATGGGAGAGAACTGAATAAAAGGAGTCGCTTGGCTTGGAAGGCAGTCGACCAAAGATGAGCTTGAAGAGGACGGCTGCTGCAACTCCTGGACTGTTGGTTTGCCCGGTGAAGCCCTGCTGCAGGTCCGAATTGCTAAGTTCACCTCGACAGAGAAGCCCTGCAAGGACGGCTTCTCCTTTTGAGTTGGTGGGACCAATCGACTCGACACTAAGCAACCTGGATACCATTCTTGGAGCTGGTTGTATTTTCCTCAGAGTGCTGCAGGAAACCGAATAACCAGGGACACCAGCTTGTGTGCTGGACTACAGCTACTGGAATTGAAGATTTTCCAGTTGCCAGCTTTTTGACCAGTCCAATGCAGTTCAGGAGTCCCCCGACGTCCTCCCTCTTGTCCCCATGACTGAGGCCCAGGAACTGCCAGGAACAAGGTCAACCGCTGCATCTTTTTCTTCATTTGTAAAGATACTCTAAAACCAGACCGAGTACTTGCCTCTTGCAGTGAAAGTGCTTGAAACTTTCCCAACTCACAGGCCTAATTAGCTTGTGACCCAACATATGATTCTGCTTTTTACAAACTATACTTGAGAACTTTGGCAGAGACATTTCCATTTATCTACCAGAACTGCTTTATCCTACCCAAGACTTTAGCCCATTGACTTTGCCCTAGCCTATCAAAATATCTGCACTGCCTAAGAAATAACTATTCTTTCTATGTTCTGATAACCTATGCCTTTTTGCTCCTCCTTCGAAGTGTTCTGAATGCCTCAGAAACTTAGTGTACAGTACTGAAGTATATTTGTGTGAATATATTGCCGCCTTCTGAATGTTTTATAATTTACAGTTAAATAAGTATTTAACAAAAACCTTGAGTGTACGTTTATTTGAACACCTGTGATTGTAGACCCCTGTTTAACATCATTACAGCTCACATTCCCTCTTGAGAGAAGCCTGGCTGCTCAGCTCCGCTGCAAAAAACTGTGGTACAGACTTATACCAGAGGTTGATTTTGCTTACACCTGTAGTCCTAGTTGTGTGTAGTGGTCCCAAAGGTTACTGCATACAAACTTTACTTAACATTGGTGGCAGGCGACAAGGATACATTGTAGAGTTGTTACATTGTGAGTTCTGCTTTACCTTTGTTCAAATGGTAACCTTCACAAGGCTAAGCACCACTAGAAAAGCAATTGTATCTTGCCTGATGTGGATAACTTCAGACAGGAAGCCCTGATCATTTTAACATTAGATCAACTGAAGGAAATGGGTCAGGAATCTCCCTGTTAAAGGAAAGAAAAATGAATTGATTGAAATATTGTTGAATCATCAGTCGTAGCAGGGCTGTCACACCTACTCCTTCAGAAAATGTGGAAAATGTTGATGAGGATAATGATTCAGAGTCTAATGTTTTTGAAGAGTCGGAGTCTCGGGATGTGTGCCCCTCTGAACCTCAAAAAGCTCTTAGGCCTCAACCTTTAGCCACAGCGACCCTACCAGGTTCAGTACTGAGTACAGAATCTTTACCGCTTGATAAGATGATACTTGAGTTAGAGTTCAAAAGGCACCAAACAAAGTAAACATCAAGAACTCAAACTAAGGGAAATGGAAATGCAACATGCTCTTAAAATGAAGATAGTCTCTTGAAAATGTTTCCATCGCAGTCTTCTAGGTCTTCCAGTCCTAATAGACCTTGCATGCCTAAGGAAGCTGTGAGTATATATTAGGTGAAACTTGATATTTTGGATTGGTTGGGTACTTTTGAGTAGAACTATGGGATTCAGGATTTCACAGGGAATCGGTTGATTCCTTGGCTTTTGTCTAGGCTCCCCCAGGTTGGAACTGATGCTGTAATGGCGGTGGGGGGAACTTGAAAGATTGGAGTATGAAAATGTGAAGCTAGATTTGGGAAAACTCCTTCCCAGTACCTTAAGCGGTTTAGGACCCTCAAAAAGAATGATGGCGCCCCTTGGGCTACCTGGGTATGTGCTTGTTTGAGAAACTTAGATGGATAGGTTAAGGGTTATCTGTTTGTTGGAATCTGTTTGATGCCTGCTCCCCTGAGCTGAGACAGCACGGCTGATTCCAAAGTGCTTGATACCAAGAAGCTGCTGACTTGTGGGTTGCCAACAAGTTTACTCGCAAGGATTCTGGGGCAACTCAGAAAA
Organism: Ambystoma mexicanum; assembly: GCF_040938575.1. NCBI lineage: Eukaryota > Metazoa > Chordata > Amphibia > Caudata > Ambystomatidae > Ambystoma > Ambystoma mexicanum. The sequence continues at coordinate 637,687,606 of NC_090938.1, read as the reverse complement.
AGGATGAAGGTAAGCGGCAAAAGAAAGATGGGGAAAGAATTCTAATGCCTCCAGTCCAAAAGAGGGCCCCAAACAGAAAAAGGGTAACCCACAAGGGAAACCGAATCAGTCTAGTGATACCTCTGGTGCCAAAAGGGGGTTTTGGGCACCTCCCTCGCTTCCTGCCCTGCCAGACACACTGAGCTGGAAGCGGGTTTCAACATTGAAGCCTGCCAAAGGCAAAAAAAACAAAAGGGTTAAACCTGGTTTGGCGCGCAGAGTAAAACCCAAGAAAGACCTCACATGCAAGAAATGGCAAAAAAAGACAAGGGCCTTTTTAACAAAATTGGCACCCATGGGTGCAATATTGCAGCGGAGGGTTCAGCCTGCGGTAAAAACGCACAATTGTAGGAAAATTAAACCACTGCCACCAGCCATTAAATGTAGTGAGGGTAACATAAAAAAGTACATAAGTAGGAAAAGGGGCTACTAAGTAACCTCCCAGTACTTCCACATAAGATGGGGTGTACTGGACCTACAAAGGAAAAACCAGTTGGGAACAGTAGTTTACCCAAGAGAAGGTATTTAACCTTTATGAGAAATCCAAAGGACTTCTGGCACAGCACTGAAGGTGCTGTCACAATACAAAAGGTGATGCGTATGGAGTTTGTCAGAATCCAAAACAGAGACCAAATCCGCTCAAAAATACATGAGTGAGGAAAAGGTCTCAGGGATGTCATTTCACCAAAATGCCAGGGGTAGCGGAAGTGACATCACAATGCCATGCCCCCAGGAGTGACCTCACAGGAAGTGGTCACTTGACCACAACTCACAGGAAGTGTCAACATAAAGCATCCCTCAGTACACTAAGAAAAATATGGTTACGATATCACTGTATTGTGACGTTTCATGCAAAACAAACGGTCTGGGAATCTCTCTACCAGCACTAACACAGCCCAATGACCTGTTCTTTGGTGAATAACCCCTGGGAGAGACTCTCCCAAGTCTTTAGCTCACTGTCTCTTTTCACAGAGAAGAAATGTCCCTGCATATCATTCTTTGTCCTGCCCAGAGGCAGTCCAGCACCAACATACTAGGCAATTCTCCTCTGAACAAGAGTACCAACAGCAACCCCATACACGTGTTTCAGCCTTGTTGGGCATCATTGATGTGGAGCTCTGCCTCTTTAAGGACAGTGAGACATTTCATACAAGAATGGATCATCATATGTAGCAGTGTGTCAAGGTCCATGTTGCCATGGGAAGTTTATGAACCCAAATCCCCTCTATGTGGATCCGCCCTGTTAGCTCAACAGGACTACAGAGCGAAATCACATTCTGGGGGACAGGGGCGGATAGGCGGTTATAGGGATGGGGGAAAGCCAGGATGAAAGTGGAGAGGGAGAATATTTCACCAGAGTACATGTGTTCTTCTAGTCGATGGCATCCGCAGTTTTCAGTGATTTTGGCACTTACCCCGTTTTCTTCTGATTTGACAAGTTACCTTCAGTGTTGTGTTGTACTGTTTGCAGTTGTTTCATGGATTACATTACTCCTGCACAAAACAGCCACACATCTCCGATTTTCATCTCCTTCAGAACCTAGGGCGACGTTTAAAATTGGTTTGATTTGTGCATGGCAAATACTGCTACCGATCATCTTCCTGTATCTCTTCAAAGTGTTTGCAAAAGTCAAGAGGAAAAAACATTTCAAGTTCTTGTTTCTATACATAACTACCATCGCACTCACACTTCCAAAACAAGTATTTGTTTTTCAGGTACACATCCTACCTACAAGGTCTGTAGAAGTTTGGTGCGTTACAAACCCGGATTACCAACATTGAAACCTGTTATTACACTTATGCAGTGCTTCTGCATTGCCGTTCTAGTGCTGCATCCTTACCCAAAATCTGAAAAGGAGATTACTTGGAGTACTGTGTGCAAACCTACCGTATCCATCACACATTTGAAGAATGGGTAGGTATTATACACTCATCCAGAAAACGGAGATCAAGACTCCATTTCCTCCTTGTACTCTTGTGAGGCTTCTGGAGAGTAGGGGACCCCAAAGTGAGACCTGTTAAAAACCACGGACAAAGCCAAGCAGCGTATTTTTTTTTTTAACTACGGGGAGCAACCGTCTTTAGGCGCCATTTTGAAGAGACACTTGCTCTGACAGGTTGTGCGGCAAGCTCATAATGGTGACAAATGCCCACTCTGGAACCTTGCCAGATGTACATGCAGGTCAATGGCTTAAAAGGCAATGCAATGAAGCTTAAGCCATAATCACTGTGCAAATGTAGGAGGAGTTTTTCCCTTCATAGGTCATACTTGCATTAAATGCCTGAAGGGGAAAAATCAATGCAAGCAGCAGTCGCTGTCCTTTATGACAAATGGGAGTCTAAAACTTCTGTCTCAGAGCAGAAACTTTTAAATGATCTCCGTGGAGAGCGTGTAGGGAACAGCTTGAGACCAGTGAGATTAATTATGTCTTAGACCTTACAGGCGAAAGTACATACAAGCGTGGTCCTTGTACACGTTAAAAGCTCTGGTATCTCTCACTGGCGGTCGTCTCGATTCTGCAGGTGAAACTGAATTCTACTTTCAGTGCAATAACAGTTTGTAGCTGTAAAAAACATGCGTGTGCCATTATGGCATTTGCTGTATAATTTTGGAATGACCCCTTGTGCTTTACTCAGTAGTTAATTCAGATAACATGATTGATATATCTCAGTTCGTTAACAGTCAGATTCAAAATTGATAAATTACATGAAATTATTACATTAAAACAAGGTTCAACACAAAATTAAAGCAACATCCAACATAGATATTTTTAAAATGTAATTCTGCTGAAATATCTAGCCAATGCGTGTGGAAGATTTCCACACGCAAAAGTAGTATTTCTTGGGCCCAAGACAAACGTTTACCGCTGCTATGGTGGCAAAAATAAACCAGCTGCTCACTTCAGCATTACTTGTAGCCAGGATTAGAACCGGGGCGGTGTGTTTTTTAATATAACGTGTGAGTAGCCGGTATTGCCAAGGTGAAGAAAATTAATGTAATGAGTTTATGAAAGTTTGTTTGTAAATCGGCTCCATAAATGTGTAATGAGTTTGAAAGTGTTACATAGATGGCAGCTTCCCCAATGTCGTTCTGGGAATGCTCGTCCAGTGCAAATTTTTATTCGTAGTGTATGAGACTTTTAATCAAGGTCGGACTGGGCCATCAAATTGTCTCTGGTGCCAATGAAAGTGACCCACTTGCAAATGGCGATTTAGTCCCTGCGGCTGCCGGCTGACTGTATTGGAACGAACTGCTGTGGGCCAGGAGGGCCTGTAAAGACTTCAGGAATAATACAATTATCACGGATAAAAAGCTTCAGGCTATGTTGGGACTGTCATGGTTAGCCAGTAAACATGCAGAATGGATGAGGCTGGCCAACTTCTTTCTGGTCTCAAATGCTATATCCCGTAAAGAAACAAACCGAAGCCACACTAGAAACGGATGGCACTCGGTTACAAATACTAAAGGTGGGAAAGCCAGCGCAATTTACTTGAGATTTTAAAACAAAAACGGTATGTAAGGTGCATAGGAAGTCGTCTTTTCAAATATCGAGTACAATCATGAATGCCCTTATTGAAACGATTAGCAAAAGAACGAGACTCGCCATATCATAGCCCTGGTGGGGGATTCGTTCCCGGATTTCTATTATCTTCCAAGTGAACGTTAAATGCACGGGCTGTGGCAGGGCAGAAGATGAGAACGAAAGAAAGCACACTGTTTGCCCACTAACGTAAAACCTTAAAAATTAGACAGCAGATCACTCTGATCCAGTGAGCACTGAGCATGCTAAAAATATGGCACATTTCGATCTTGATTGAACAATCTTAACGGAAGACCCTATTCTTGTGCGCGTGGTTGGTCCATGGCGGGGTCTGCGGTGCGAAGCATTGGTGTGGTATGAAGGCTGGCGAAGCACACACGCAACTTGGGCCTGCGCTGTGGCCACAGGCGAGGGCACCACACCGATCACACACACCGCAGCAACCCCACCGGACCTCAGTCACTCTCTCAAAGCCACTGCTATCCCGACCTGAGACTGTCTACTTACCGTGAAGTTGACCTTGAACACGAAGAGCTCAGGAGCACCACGCACCAGAAACCACATGCAAAATCGAGGACCAGGCATGGCATGAAGATGGCTGTGGCCACACCCCTCCTCTGATTGGACGAAATGAAATCCCCACCCCCCCTCCCAGAATAGATGTGTCCTATATTGAATGTGTTAAGGTTTGACTTCCCTAGAACTACTGTTAGGTGTTCCAAATAAGGGTTATTTGCTTTGGTCTGTGTACCTTCAAGCATTGTATTGTTTGTTTTATGTTTGACTTTGACCAGTACACCCCAAGACTTAACTTGGCCTAATTGTATTTAAAATAAACCTTTTTATTTTTGTATAATACTTTTGGTTGTCAAGTGTTTCTGTTGATTCATTTGTCTGTTATAGATTCTTTGTACCTGTCTACAGCCTTCTCTCCCTCCTAAGATCAGCCTCACTGCTCTGTCTACGCTACCATGAACACAGGTGGTACAGCCATATACTAAGAGTGGAGTCTTGTACTGTCTCAGTTGAATGCTTTTAATGAAGTTTGGTAGAACTTCAGAAAAACTGTCCTAACAGGCAGGTTAGATATCGGTCTGTAGTTGCTTGGGTTTTTCAGCGATTTCTGATTCCTTTTTTATCAGCGGTATGATGTATGCTGATTTGAAGGCGGCTAGTATGCTTAATTTTTTGAGTGAGGTTCATTCGGTTCTGGGAAGTATTGCTGGGGTACTGTGGTTGTGGATATCTTTGAAGAGGTCAGGGGGTCCCTTGGGGATCCTGCAAGGTTGTTGTCCTTGATCAGTGTGATGAAGGTTACTTGGGATTGGTTCTAGATGGTGCCCAGTCAGTTTTGGAAAAAAAGGATCGAATGCCCTTTTTTCTAAACCAAAAGGACCACAAAAAGTGACAAATACTTTTTTATTTATATATATATATATATTTTTTTGTGTATAATCAAAGTTAGATTTTTACAAAAGTCGAACAACAGAGACTTTCTTTCTTACTTAGTCATCGACTACAAAGAGTAATCAACCATCTCCTATGTCAAAGGAAATGTTCCAACCGCAACGACATGAAGATCAAACAGTTTCAGTTTCTTGTCTTAGCCGAATTTTCTCCAAAGCAATGTCTATTGATGTAGATGCGGTTATTAACCAGCTTGTTTTAGCACCCGTAATCAAACGGTTCCACCGTGTATTATAGTCCATAACATAGGAAGATGATTTAACTATGTGTCCAATAATGGCTTCTCTTTCGTGATCAATAGACGGACACGCCATCAAAAGATGTTTAATGGTTTCTGTTGTTTTAGGATCATTGCAGAGTCTGCAAGATTTTTCTTTCGATACGGACCGCATTGCCAAAACTTATTGTGTCGGCAGAACATTTATGCGGGCTTTAAGTAGAGTTCTCATAAGACGTTTATTTGGGTATTTCAGACAATACTCCATTGGTTTTAATTTATTGCAGATTGGCGGCAGATGGGCTAGTAACTTATTCGCAATTGCGCAGTCATTTGTCCTTATCCAATCTACCCATTCCATTTTTGATTTTATTCGCATTGGATTTTGAATTGGCTCCTCTTCTGAGCAGGCTATTTCTTGTAGCGTATGCTTTTGTTTCTCTGCCCAATCGATGAGGGATTTGTTAGTTCCCTTTGATATTTCTTCAGAAATCACTTTATATATTTCCAAACTGTCTTTGTTCCGCAGTTTTCTATAAAGCTGGATCGTAGACTGGGCAACAGCCGCTTCCAAAGAGAGCAGCCCAAGTTCACGTCTTATCGGCGCCATTGCTGTAGATTTGGGCAGACCTAAAGTTGTTCTCCAAATAAAGCCTTCTAGCTTAACCCATAGGGTCGCTGGAATGGAGAGGTTCGCGTCCATGCCGTATGTCAAGGCTGGGACTATTTTGGACCTGTACAATTGAATTGCAGGGAGAAGACTGAATTTACCATACTTTCTGTCCACAGCACGTAATTGCGCTGTTAGGTTTTTAGTTTTGGTCCACAGAGTTTTTTGCATGCTGAGGGATTTTTTTGAGCTGTCAATGGTTATTCCCAAATATTTAAATGAGGATACTACTTCAATTTGTGTTTGATTCAAAACCCACTTTGACAAATCTTTTTTTTTTTGCGTCCTTGCTTTTGGAGGATCAGAATTTTCGTTTTATAGTTATTTATCTCCAGGTTGTTTTTTTCCATATATTTTTGCAAGTTATCCAGTTGACGTTGGAGACCCACCTTCGTCTGATCTAAAATAATAAGATCGTCTGCGTACAGAAGTCTCGCAATCGTTGTAGTTCCTATTTTTGGAGGAAACGATCTGATAGAATTTTGTGTGGTTTGAAAGTCTCCAAGAAAAGAGATAAAAAGGGCTGGAGCCAAGGGACAGCCTTGTTTGACTCCTCGGTTTGAAGTTATTGGATTGGATTGGAGAGTAGGCCACTGTTGTTTAGCCTGACCAATATTTCAGTATCCGTATGCAAAGCCATGATGGGATCGAGAATCTGGGTAGGGCAGTTCCACTTATTCAGCTTGGCCCACAGTTTGTCTCTGTCTACTCTGTCAAAAGCTTGGGACAGGTCGACAAATGCAAGGTAGATTTTCGGCGAACCACGTAGGACTTTTTCTTTTAGGATGTTAAGGATCATTAAGTTAACTGCAGCACTGGCATTTTTTTGAAAACCTGTTTGCAGTATATCCATGGCCGGAGATGTTTTTGTCCAGTTCCGAAAATGTTTCAACAAACAAGTAGCGAAGACTTTTCCAATAACGTCCAATAAGGCAATTGGTCGGTAGTTGGAAGGATCTTCCCTCATACCCTTTTTAAATATCGGAACGATAATTGCTTGCGTCCAGGAGCTGGGGATTATCCTTCGTTCCGTACAGTGCTTGAAAATCAGGCTCAGGACTGCTGACCATTCTTCTGGATGTTGCTTCAGATCGCTGTTTGCTAGCCCATCCGGTCCCGGGGCCCGTGAAGGTTTCAATTTCGTGATAATTGCCTTTGTCATCTATATCGGATAGGTCCACCCAGTTGGCTTTAGATTTAAATGACCGGTGTACACTCTCCATATCAGAAAGAGGGTAGTCAAATAGTTTGTAGAAATGTTTGAACCAGCTTTCTTCCGACACAGCGTTTATCATTAGCGAGTTCGAATGATGGTTCATATCGTTAATCAGTTTCCAAAATTCCCTTGATCTTTTGTTGGCCATAGTTGTCATCATACATTCTGCATCGGCTTGATAGAGTAAAGCTCTGTTACTTCTAAGCCACTGTCTATAAGATCTGAGCTCCGTTTGGTATGCTTCCCGTATGTTGTTAGAGTTCATCATCGATGCCTCTTTTTTTAGTTTCCTTAATTTGCGTCGTCTAAGCACTAAGGCCCTGTTATAAGTGTGGTTTAAATTTTCAGGTCTGTTGCTCACTTTTTTCCCAGGTTTTTTAAATTGCAAGAGTAAGGGAATGTAGCTGCTCTTAGATGTTTCTTCGTTTGCTTTGGTATCTCTAGTGAGCGATTCATATTCCTTGCTCAGATATTTGACGTCGTTTGCCGTCATACGCAAGCGAGAGCGTTGGACGTTTGATTCAAGTTTTGTGGTCAAAAATTGCTGGACTCCTCTCTTCGTTCTACATATAAGATGTAGCAGGTTATGCTCGCTTTTTTCCATTCTGATTACTTCAAAGGTAGTAATACTTGCATCGATATATTTTTTAGTTTAGTATGCATACACTTTTTTGAAAAAGAAAACGGTGGGTTGGGGGGGGGGGGAACCACCCCATTAAAAAAAAAAAGTTTAAAAAAGCATTCGAAACTTTTTTTTCTGCACTTTTGGTGTCGAAAAAAAGGCATTCGATCCTTTGTATTCCGAACAAGTCACCTACAACCGTTCTAGGCCGGTGAGTTTTGCTGTAGTCATTGTTTCATCCCAGGTCTGTTGTACAGCGGTTCTGTTGGCCTGGGTTGTGTTGAGGGCCTGCTGGATTGTTTCTATTATCAATTTCAGGTGGTTGGTGATTTCACAAAGAGCTTGCGTTGTGATTACGGATTTCTTGCTGATGCTCTTTGATTTTGAAGATTTCTTTCTATGGATAGTTTGCCGCTTCAATTCTTGTGGTGTAATTTATTTTTGCTTTGAGAACTGTTAATTTGTCTAGTATGAGGTGTCTGGTATTTTATTTTGGCTCATCAGTTGTATTCTCTCCTTGTTCTGATTTTTCTTTTTGCGTTTCAGTTCTTCTTTGAACCATTTTGTAGGCAATTTTTTTATGCCTGTTAGACAAAGTTTGTATGCAGTACCCGTTGGTTGCACTACACCCAACTCTGACCACAGGTATAGGAAACCCAACTTTGGTATAAGATTGTACTACAGTTGTGGTGGCATGTTGAGCAGTCCTACTTATATCAAGAAGGGTCAATATGAGCTGTAGTGGAGTTGCAGAGATTCAGTGACAAGTATTCAAATAAACTTACACACAAGGTTTCTTGATTAAACAATTATTAATTTATCAGTCCGAGTAAGCCTTCATCAGAAGGGAGCAATATAAAAGTAACACAAATACACTTCAATACTGTACACTCTTAGTTTCTAAATCATTGAAGACCCTTTTGGGATGGCCCACAGACACAAACTACACCCTCAGGTGACTTCAATAGCTAGGGTGCTCGGGACATTAACATCTTACTGTTTGCATTTAGCATGCTGTTAGGAGCTGGTAAAAGGTAAAGGTTATTAGAACAAGAGACCACAAATATTCTTAAGCTGGAAAATACATTTGGATCCCCTAAGAAGAGTCATTCAGTACAATAGGCTAAGCCAATGAGCAAAAGTCTTATATGGGCTGTAGCACTTCTGGTAGGTAAGTAGAAAAGTCTTTGCACAATGTTTCAGAAGTCTTTGAAGAAAAGCAGAATCAAATGTAGGGCCACAAGCTGATTCGTCTTGTGAGTAGTAGAAGATGCAAGCAACTCTACAATGAGATGTAAGTTCTTTCAGACTTTACAGTGCCTTTGTATTGAAGAAAAAGTGCAGCAGGTGACTTCTGTTCCTGTGCAGCTGTCACTGTTCCTGAGCCTCAGTTGTGGGGACAAGATGGAGGACTTTGGGGACTCCTGCACTGCAATGGGACGGTCACTACTCGCAACCGGCAATCTTTCCAACAAGTGGCACTTCAGTGTTTCAGCTCCTCACGACTACCATAAATAGCAACACTGAGGTTTCTGGCTGTCGAGATGGATGTTCCTTTCTTCTCGGGTCCTGCACTCAGTTGAGGAGGGGGCTCAGGATCGGTAAGTCCTGCTTCCTGGGAGTCCGGAGGATCTTTGTGTTGCTTTTGGCCAACTTAAAAGCAACACACACAATCTGGTGTTCCTCTCTTCCAGCAGCAACTCTGTGGAAACTCAACCAGCTCTGAGAAGGATGTCCAGGTGACTGACTTTGGCGTTGATTGGTCCCACCAACGCAAAGTGGAGAATTCCTTGCAGGGGCTTCTCTGTTGATAAGAATTTGGAGTTTCAGCACAGCAGCACTTCTTCACCGGGCAAACCAACGGTCCAGGAGTTGGAGCAGGCGTCCTCTTCAAGTTGTTATTGGGTTCCTTCGTCCAGTGGTCGACTCTGCCTTCCAAGCCAAAAGCCTAGCCTTTTGTTCAGTTCTCTCCCATTCATTCCAGAGTGCATTTGGGTTTCCTAGGAGACTATGCATAGGGAGTTTCAGGCACCTCCCTCACTTGCTACCGCCCATCTCCCCCCAACACCCTGGAGCCTGAGGTAGGCTTCCATCGTGAATTCCGCCAAAGGCAAAGTGAACAAAGAGCCCAAACCTTCAGATTTACTCTGCGCGCCAAACCAGAAGGACCTTTCCACAAAGAAATGGCGAAAAAAGACCGGGGCCATTTTGACAAAAATGGCACCGATGGGTGCTTTACTGCAGCTGCAAACGCAGCCCACGGTAAATGCACACCACGGTAGTTAAAACGAAACCACTGCCACCAGCCATTCAGTGAGAAAAGGGTAACATAAAAAAATGTTACATGAGAAGCTAGACAAAGGTGATACTAGGTAACCCCTCCAGCACCCTATTGTAAGAGTGTGTGCTGGGTCTAGAAAGTTACAAATGTAAGTAAAGTCAATTTCACTTTAATGCTGTGAGAAACAGTAGTTTATCCCAGAGAAGGTTTTTAAACCGTTGGCAAATCTGAAAGACTCACCTGTGTCACTGCACTGAAGGTGATGTGCGACACAATGTAAAAGCTGATGCCTATGGAGTTTGTCAGACTCCACAACCAAAAGAAACGCAGAGTTTAAAATCACATTAAAATACATGAGTGGGAAAAAGGGTCTCTCTTGTTGCTGAGGGTCTCCAAGGTGGAGGGAACTAGCACATTTCTAAGAATTCTCCCCAACAGTGCCAGGTGATCTAGGGTTCTGTGTTGCTTGGTTGGGTCGAGTCTGCTAAGTTTAATGCCTCCCGGTCTTGGTTCTTCCAGTTTCTTTTCTTGCCAGCATGGATTATTCCCTTTCCAGCCAGTAGGCGGGTTTGGAGAGTGATGTAGAATATCGGGTAATGCGTCACTACATACCATCGGTTTAGGTGGCGCTTATGCGCATAATGCTTCTCTGCAGAAGATTGCATCCAGTGTGTCCTGCATTGTGGGTGGATACATTTACTATTTTGTTAAATGCAATGTTTTCCAGGAGTGTGCAGATTGAGTTGGCTGTAGTTTCTTTTTCAAACCAAATGTTGAAGTTTAGTTTATCTATAGAGCGCACCTAACCCTGAGATATCTGTGCGCTTGTGCCTAAGCAGTAGGCAACATTACACAGGAGCAATACATAAAGCGGTCGACTTGTGTTGCATATCCAGCCAATAGGATGTGGTTAATATGATACAAGTAGAGAAAGTGATACAGTTAGAGACATAATTAATGATACATAGCAGGAGCGATGCAAGAAGTATGATGCATTTATCCATGGCAGAGAATTGCGCAATGGGGCCTTTGATCATAGGGCCTGGGCGAAGAGCCAGGCTTTAGCTTCTTTTCTGAAGGTCCAGGAGGCGGATTCCACTGTAAGTGCTGAAGGCAAGACATTCCAGAGTTTAGCTGCTAGAACCGGGAAGCTGAATCTGCCAGCGTTTTGTAATTTGTATTTAGGAATGTTGAGACAGTGTAGGTAGTTTGTCCTGGTGGGTCTCGAAGACTGGTTCCTGTTGAATTTGTCAACCAGGTATTTTGAAGCAGTGTCAGGCATTTGTGTAATTAGCAGTGGAAGAGTAATTCTGTCTCGCACTGGGAGCCACTGTATGTCACGTCTAATTGCTGGACATGGTTGCTATGAGGGATATTGAGGGTAGATCTAAGTGCGTTATTTTGGAGTACTTGTAATTTGTACAAGTTCTAGAATCGGTGCTCTGGCTAGGGTAATGCAGCTGTTGGAAGAGAGAAATTGTATGCAGGCATTGATCCTCTTAGTGGTGTATTCGGTAGCGCAGGCGGTTGCATTGACTTGCTTGGTGAGGGAGGATAGATTCCAGGTATATGCCTAGAGATTTGACCTCGCTGGATACTTTGATATTCCCATCGATGTTTAAGGATTTGTAGAGGCTATCTAGCTTATTTAGGATGGACTGAGATCCTATGAGAAGCTGAGTCTTACCATCATTAAGGCATAGGCCATGGGATGCCATCCAAGCCTGGATGTGGAGATAGATTTTGTTTAACATTTTGGAGTGTGTCGTAGCAGCCTGTAAGAGTGATAAGGATTTGGGTGTCATCTGCATAATTGGTGTAGGTGACGCCCAAGTCATCAAGGTGTTTGAACAGGAGCTTCATAAATATTGTATAAGGGGGGGGGAGACACAGGAGTCTTGTGGTAATCTGCAAGATATTGGTACTAGTTTGGCTGAGAAGACAGTCCTGTTTGCTAAGAAAGATTGGATCCGGACACCGGCGTTCAGGGCGAAGGAAGCTGCTGAGGTCTGGTGTTTGTTGAGAATGGGCTTACTTTAATTTCATTCAGTTCCGCAGCATTGCACAGAGTTCCGCAATTGCGAAGCAGTGAGAGAGTGCATCTGGCACTGGCCACGATATACTTAATTGGTTAGGCTAGCTCTTGAAACTTTCAGCCTCAGACGAAGAGTCGGTGATGACTCGAAACACGCGTCAGGCTACTTCGTTATTAAACTCATTGGACTCATGAGAAATCCCTCCTTATTTGAATTACTTGGAACACCTGTCACTATTGCACTGTTCAGCACAGTGAGACTGAGAACTGTCTGTGTTTGTTTGTTGAGAATGTCCAACAGCAGGAAGATGGCCAACTTTCCTTTATCTTTTGATTCGTCCATTTGGATTTTCAGTTTGAGGGTGGTTTCAGTGCCATGCCTCAGTCTGAAACCTGATTGACGGAGGCCTAGGAGATTGTTGTCCTCAAGGTGCTTTTGGATTTTGAGGTAAGCAGCTCTATCAAAGATTTTCAGGAGAAATGGTACGGTTATTGGTCTGTAATTAGGACTATTGGATACAGGTTTTTTTTTAGAAGGGTCTTGACCCAGGCCGCCTTGAGGAGGTTGTTGGGGACACTGCAGGTTTCAAAGGAGGAGTTGATAAAGGAGTTGATGAAAGGTGCAAAGTCCTTTACTCCTTCCTTTATGACGGTGGCTGGGCAAATATCCCTTGACATTTAGAGGGCTTTAGGCAGAGTATGTCTTCTACTTCCTTGGTGGATACTGGGGAGAATTGGAAAGGGGGGGTGGGGGGAGCCCGAGCTGGGCAGTGATTTGTGTGTCTTACTGAGATTGGTGCTCCGTGTCAGACTTTGCTTTTTGGGGTTCTGTTTTTGGATTGTAACATAACTATTTGGTCAAGTAAAGCTTTTTGAATATTGGCACACCACGAGGTGTCTTTGCTGCAGGATTCAGAGGGTGGAACCAGGGTCTCCAGCTCCCTGAGGATGGTGAACAATTATTTTGTGCCATATTTAGCATTTTGTATTCTGACCTTGTAGGTCTCTTTTGGTGTCTTATGGCAGTTTTGTATTTGGAGGCCGTGGTTGTGAACTTTTCCTTTAAGTCAGAGGGTGTTTATTTACCCTATGGCTTCGGCAGATCTTTTGGCGCAGCGTAAGATTTTTAAATCAGTGGTAAACCACTTCTTTAGGTGGGCTGTAGGTTTGGCATTTTATTTTTAGCTGATCGATTTTGTTTAGAGCCTGAAGTAAGGTATGGTTGTACAAGTCAACGAGCAGAGAAGAGTCCTTGTCTAATCCATTTGCTGGGTTGGGGCAGGAGGATATCTGCTGTGATGTTGCAGCTATTTCTGGCCAGGACCTGTGGGGCAGAGTTGGGGTTAGAGTTTGGACGCAAACTATCCTGGATTGTAAAGGAAATGCAATAGTGGTCTAACCAGGCACAAAGCGAATTGCCAGTGATCTTGGCGGTGCAATATGTCTGCCAATCAGTCTAAGGTTCTTTCTTTGTTATGAGTGGTGCCGCTAACAGTGTTAGAAGCCAAGCTGAGAGTATTCTCTATGGCTATAGCATTGCTATCATTCATGTCATGAAGGCCTAGATTGAAATCTCCCAGCATCATAATTTGAGAGCAGGGTTTGCAAATGAGTAGGGTGAGGTCTTCCTCAAAGAAGGAAATTGGGCCGGCTGGGGACGATACAGGAGATGTAGCGAAAGAGTGCGTGATGTTGACAACGGGAGTTTGAGAGTAGTTCACCTGACGGGAAGGGTTCATTATCTCTGAGGCCTAGTTGGTTTTTAGCAATGCATGCAACACCACCACCTCTGCCGGTGTCTGTGTGCTCTGATGCTGGTGTAGTTCTCAAAGAGAGCTAGAGAAAGAGCTGGTCCTGCGGCTGAGTGTAGCCAGGTTTCGGTAATCGCCAGAAAGTCCAGATGGCTGGAGGTGATGAGGTCTGTCAAGGGCGTGGGCAGTGAGATCTCACGTTGATAAGTGCTCCTTTGATGCGAGGTACCTGAGGATGTGGGATTGCGGAATTGGTCGAGTTGTTGAGTTCAATGTTGTCTATGGTGGAGATGGTGGGTGTAAGTTTGTGCTTTGGGGTGATTGTAGTGCGAGACCGTAGTCTAGCATTTCTGATGCTTAATGGGCAGGGTTGGTTGGGCGGGAGCCGGGTCGCGCAGAGCTGAATCTGTTGTAGTGGAGTGATGGTGCATTGACCACTAACTGCTGTGGGCGGAAGGCACTGGTAAATTAGGAGGCGAAACGAACCCAGTGGGTGCTATGGTGTTCAGTAGAGGTAGGAGGGTGGCCATAGTTAAGGTAACTTTACGTAAGGTTGCCATGAATAGTAGGATCGGCAGCGCAATCTGTTGTGCTATTCTGTGGCTGTCAAATAGGGGGTGGTTGAAGTGTAGGATTAGTGCTAACTAGATCAGCTAGTGCTCAGTAGGACAACAAGAAGGGAGTACTGTCTCCTTAGTGGTGGATGCTGTCAAGCAATTCGTGATATGGGTGTTAAGCAAGATTTGGAGTAGTACCCTTTGGGTGCACTACAACAACCTTGACCTCATAATAGGAACCCAACCTTTGGTATTAGTCTGTACTACACAGGTTGGTAGTGTGGTTGAGCAGCCAGGCGTATCTCAAGAGGGGTCCATGTGAGCAGTAGGGGAGTTAGAGATTCACAGTGACAAGTATCCAAATAAACACTTACACTCAGTTTCCTGATTAAACCATTATGAATTTAAGTCAGTTTGAATACAAATATACCCCCAAATACACGTAGTTTATCTAAATCAGCAAATACCCTTTTGGGATGGCACACAGACACTTCCTACACCCTCAGGTGACTTTAATAGCTCGGACACTGTGGACAGTAATGTATCACTGTTGCATTTAGAGCAATACTTGGAAGCGTGTCAAAGAGAAGGGTTATAGAATAAAACAAGAAATCACACACACATTCTGAAGCAGGTAATTACTTTTGAACCCCCCCCCCATGCAAAGTAAGTTAACCCCTTCCTGAAAGGAAAGGTTACAACACAGTCAGAGGACAGAAGTTATTCAGGGAGCCAGGCCAGCCAGTGGGCAAAATGTCTAGGTGAGCTGAAGCACCTGGAGGTGAAGAAGTCTTGCACAATGTTTTAGAAGTCTTTGTAGAAAATGTACAATCAATGTAGGGCCACGGGCTGATTAGGCTTCTGAGGTGAAGAAGCTGTGAGCAACTCTACAGAAGCAACCAAGACAAGTCTCAACTGAGATCAACTAAGGCTACCACAACAAGAGTTAAGTTCTCTTTGATTTTACAGTACTTTGGTTAGAAGAAATGGTTCCAGCTAGCTTCTGTAAGTGTGGGGCTCTGCAGATCCTGTTCCTGTGCCTCAGTCGTGGGGACAAGAGGGAGGACTTCTGGGGGACTCCTGCAACAGGATGGTCATCGATAGAAAATGAGTTTCAGCTCCTCGCGTCTCAGCAAATGGCACCACCGCAGACTCTCGGATACCACGTTGGACTTTCCTCGCATCTGGGGTCCAGCAGTGTTGAGGTGTATCCGGCTTGGTCGTTCCTGCTTACCAGGAGTCTGGAGGATCTTCCAGCAGCTTGGGTCCGACTTAGAAGTGATGCACTCCAATATGGTGTACCTCTCCCTGGCGCTTCGGTTCCTGCAGCAGCAAGGAAGTACAGCCAACTCCGAGAGTATGTCCTAGAGTTCACTTTGGAGCTGATTGGTCATACCAACTCAAGGGGAGAAGTTGTCCTTGCAGGGCTTCTCGAGTGAAGGTGAATTCGGAGCTTCAGCACAGCAGCAGGGCTTCAACAGGCAAACCAACGGCCCAGGAGTTGCAGCAGGCCTCTGTTCCAAGTTCTTCTTCGGATTCCTTCGTCCAGTGGTCGACTCTGCCTTCCAAGCCAAAAAGCCTTGCCTTTTATTCAGGTTTCTCCCATTCATTCCAGCCTAGCTGTCAATCCCACAGCCGGACAGCCAGCTGGCCAATCACCTTTGGGTGCATTTCTATGACCAAGGGGATTAAGCACAGGGAGTTTCAGGCACTGCCCTCCTTTCCTGCCACTGCAGACATGCTGGAGCCAGAGGCGGGCTTCTTTACCAGTGGGAAAGAGCAGGCTCCTGGGTCACAACTGCAGTGACAGCCAATTTTCTGCAGGGCGGTGGCTGCATTTAAGTTTTGCACCTCGGTTCCAAAACCCTATAGTCTCTTCTGGTTTCAGAATAATACTTAAACAAAATCTATACCCAAGTTATGGTATGGTATTCTCATATTGCAGCCACAGCAATTTGATATCCAGAATGTCAGCCCTGAGAGCCATGCTCAGCTGTGGAAGGATTGTGTATTCTCCCCAGACAAGCTGGAACTTGCTATTCTTGACCGAACTGTAGCCTTGGAGGGAGAATTGCTGCTTTGTCACTTAGAGTTGGTAACACCCTTCCAGAAGACAGCCGCTCCACTGGAAGTTTGCCAGGGAACAGGAATTAAAGGGCACACCTTTTCACAAAAGGTTTGGGCTCAAACCAGGGTGCTCCATTTCAAAGGGTCTTTTAGCCTATTGAGAAGGGGAGAGGGGTGGGGTTAGTGTAGAAAGGGGGAGCTCTGTACAAATGAAGGAAGATTGTATTTCTCTTCCTCAAGCTCTCCTTCCTGTCCCCTCAACTTCCTTTAATGCACAGCATTTTGGGTTTGATGTCTGAAGGGCATAGTCCACTTATTTTAGGAGCCGACATTGCACCCCTAAAGCAAGCTAGCTTCAGTCCGATTTCCTGTGGACTTATCCTGTAAAAGAAGGGTTCTCATCCCACTAATTTGTTTCACATTGGAGCAACACCACTGGAGCAACACACTAGAAACAGTCATTGAACTTCTGTTGGTTGAGTAATTCTTTCCTAAGCCCTTGACCACTGAGGTGAAGGAGCAGTCCAAGACGGAGGAACGCGCTCTAACCCTACCCCACTGTCTGGGCACACTGGGGGGGGGGGGAATAATGCTTACTGTGGGCCAGGACCTGTTACGCTTCCCCAGTATCTCCTAAAGCTGCCAGAGCATATCCTGAACTAAATCATCCTGTCCTAGAGCAAGTCTCTCAGCATCTGAAAGAACAGATCAGCCAAGGCTCCATGTTCTGCGTCGAACTGCGTTCACCACTCATCAAACCAGAGGGAATCCCGCTGGTCCTGCCTTTGACACTCCAACCATTCGAATTGCACTGGCTGCTTCTGGAACCAGCTCTATGCTGCGTCATGATCTTGCTGAGCCAGTCACCACCTAGGGTTGAATGAACCGCTCATCACCGGGACCTGACGTGCGCCACTGAAGTCACTGGCCGGCGCGAATTGGGGATTATGCCAAGACTCTCCTCCGAACTGCACACCGGGGCAACAGGATCACTGCTTTGAATCACTGCCATCTGCCGGCTCTAACTGCTGGAGCGTCATTCTACCCTTCCTGGTGATTACGACCCGACTCTACTTCGAATAGATCCTGGTAGGCGTACTGACCTGCTTCACTGAATGCTGCACCCAAACCGCACAGAGCTTACCACATTTGAATCTGCTCAACATCCGCTTGCCCACAGTGCAACATACCCAGACTGTGCTTGATCTGCTCATATCATTGCTTCAAAAAATGTTCGACCGTGTTAAACAGGTAACATACTGAAACAAGGTATTATTGACCAATAACTGCCCTGGGTCCATTTATTTGTCACGTTTGCCTATCAACCCTGTATTCATGCTCAGTGCTACATTCTTCTACCTGTTGCATCTGCTATTCTTTCCACTAAAGTGGGTTTTCTATAGTGCTTTTGCATTTAGATATCTTGCAGATGGTGTTTAAAGTATGTATATTTTTAAATGGAGGCTAGCACAGGGGCAAGATGCTTATCTTGGAAGCACGACCACGCAGAGCAACAGGTTCAAATCCCGGATCTGCACTTAGAAAATGAACTTGGGTATGGTATTAGGCGTGTTATATAAACTATTTAAAATAAATTAAATGGATCCTTTATTCAACATTCCCTTTTATTTTGGACTGTCACTATTTGGATCACATTCTCACCCCTCAAGTGCATAGACTTCCCTCGGCCACGTTACCACAAGACAAAGGAGTTTGCTCGCTTACGTTTTACCTTTGTGTTGGCTCTTGGTTTGTTGAAGTGCAATGCCAAAGTGGGCATTTTAGGCTTCCTTGTAATTGTCACACTTGCCATATCCCTATCCTCTGCACCCCCACAATTATTTCAACTAAAACTGATGAAACTTAATGCGAGCCAAGATATTGTCTTAATGTTTCTAAAATATCAAAAGGTCAGTAGCAGGTGAAGTGTGATGCTAGCTACTTTGAAACGAACAGGCGATGAGGATAAATGCAAAGTGTTAGCAGATGAATTTGTTTTTTTCGCTTAAATTGTTCATAAGTGCATGAGTTCTTGGCAATGTTAATTTCAGGGTGGATTGTAAGTGGTTGGGAAGAATAACCTGAAGTTATCTTGCAGCAAATATGACTTGCAGTATTTTAAAGAAAGAGCCCTTGTACCTTAAAACTGTTCATAAGCAATTTGTTGGCTGTGAGGTTTCAAAGTGTCTTGTAAGTGACATGTCATGTTCTCTCCAATTAGAAGGGGGGAAAACCTAACGCCCAGTGTTTTAATTTTTTTTTTTGTTTTGTTTACTGCAGTCTCCGGAGCAGGAAACTGTTCACTTGTTTATCCCGGCTCAGGCAGTGGGTGCAATCATTGGGAAGAAAGGGCAGCACATCAAGCAGCTATCCAGATTTGCTAGTGCATCTATAAAGGTGAGCATTGCTTCGTCCAGAATGGCTGAAAGGCTCTTCCAGGAACATAGATGCTTGTTTGGGTGTGTATGTGGGGTTGGAGGACGGGGAGAAAAATCAGACTTTACTTTTTTTGATCAGACAATGTGAAAAACGTATGATACGGGTTACATTTCCATTAAATGTATTTATTTTGATAATCTTCATATGGTGTTTGTATTTCTGGAGCTTGTGAATCTGCTATGCACAGCCAGCCATCTAGTGGTTTGCTCAGTCTAACATTGTTTTTTTTCGAAGTCTAAAAAAGGGGCATGTTCAGGGGCATTCCTGTCTCACTATCGTACGCCTCCAAGTACCCATGATCCCCTCATGCATAGATTTCCTCGGATTGCTCTCTGCCATCTGTTGGCAGCACAGCTCCTTTTCAGTGAGAATTTTCAGCGCCGTCACACGTGGATCGACTATTCAACACCAAAGATGGACTAACTCGACTGCCAAACAGTATAGCGGTATGAAACTAGATATATATTGTCAGTTTTACAAAGGCCTAAAGAATGTTTTTGCCCCCACATTACTCTAATTAATCTGGTGTCAATTCCCAGATGCTCCTGTGGAGAATACATGCCGATGGTGTAATTATACATTTCCCTGGACAGAGACACTAGGCACTCTCCTATAGGACCATGCTGAAAACCACTGCCAGGTGTGCCAACAATTGCAACTGCAGACCCTTCGCAATTACCGTCAAAAGCGCAGGCTTTTTACACCATGCATGTTATGTTATTTGGCATTTATATATCGCTCTATACATCATTGGTATGATCTCAAAGCGCTGGTAGGTTGAATGCACTTGGGGACCGCAGTCCAGCTCAGTAGAGAGGTGTTGGGTGCATCAGTTGTGTGCAGCTGATGTAATTGCCAGATGGTAGCTGCATCCTAGCGTTTAGGTGTGGTGGTGAAGATGTCAGTTGACTGTGGATACCCAGGCTGGGTGTTGGCTGCGTTAGGCTTGTAGGACGCTTATGTGAGCAGCTAAGCCAGATTGTCATGGTATAGCTGCGTTTTATTAGAGTGATGAGGTATTTCATGGGGTAATGTTCATATGTGAACAGCTAGGCCAACTTTATCACGGGTATAGCAGCATTCTAATCGTGTGATGGTGTAGAGTAGAGAGTAAGAATGCTATATGATGGGAGTGTTTGCGTGGATTTATGAACCAGTGCAGAAGGAGAAATTTGTAGTTTGAAGTTAATGATAATATTTGTTCTTCTATCCAAGTGTGGCACTTGCCAACATTCACAATCCTGTCTAGATGTGATTCAGGGTAATGTTCATAATTCTAACTAAGTGTGGCATTGCTAAAAGGTAATGTAGAGTGGCAGGGTTTTCCGGAGTAGTACTCCCCACCCATGCCACACTTACTTTGATGGTTGCTGGCTTCCCCTGCAGACACTATCTGGAGCTGACTTTGTTGGCGCCGCCCTTTGCCTTGGGCCCTTCGCTGCAGGGGCTGCATGGGCAGAGGGCTGCCCTGGAGAGGTCACTTATGTCCTGCGGAGAACCAATCACGGGCAGTGGGTGGGGGAGGTAGCAGGAGGCTGGAAGAGACTAATGGGACATGCAGGGGGCTGTGGGGAGCAAACCCTTTAATAAAACACAATTGGGCCAAATGGAGCCGGGAGGGGCGCAACACTTCCACCACTCAATAGAGTACATAAGGCCAAAAACAGATTACAATCTACTCACTCAGCATTAAACAGCCCCTAAAGCAGCTTACAAAGATTTCCCCACCAGATTGTCCACATTGCAGTCCACAAAGCAAATGGAAAAATGAAAGGGGGGGGGAAAGGCATTAGCTGAAGCAGGGGGCTAGTCGATTAAAGAGCAGGCTCAGGCAGTGAGTAGGATGGGGGGGGGGGGAGTTTCTTGATTCAAGTAGGGCTGATAGAGAAGGGACAACGGTGGTGCAGTCCGATCCCAGCACGAGGATGAGTGTGGAAACCGGTGAAATAAATCTGGTAACCCAGGAAGCTTTGGAGCCACCAGTGTCACAGAAGGAAAGGCGCAAAGTGGCTTGTCTTAAAAGTAGTAAACAGCAAAACCATAACTAGTAAAATGAATAATGAGAAGAGCATGTGTTAGGCAAGATTGTATGCAGTACCCTTTGGGTGCATTACAACAACCCTGACCTCCTGGCAATACGAACCCAACCTTTGGTACAAGTCTGTACTACACAGGTTGGTAGCGTGTTGAGCAGCCACGCTTAGCTCAAGAGGGTTCAATGTGAGCTGTAGGAGAGTTGCACAGCGATTCACAGCGACAAGTATTCAAATAAACGCTTAAACACATGGTTTCTTGATTAAACAATTATTCATTTAACTGTCAGAGTAAGCCTTCTTCAGAAGGGGGGCAATATAATAGTAACAGACAAATGCACACTCCAAATCAGTAAGTACCCTTTTGGGATGGCGCACACACATCCTACACCCTCAGGTGACTTCAGTAACTAGGACACTGTGGACATTAATATACCACTATTTGCATTTAGAACCAAACTTGAGGGTAGGTCAAAGAAAAAGGTTATTGGAACAAAACAAAATCTCACAAATATTCTGAAGCAGGCAAGTACTTTTGGTAACCCCCAATGCAAAGTAAGTTAACTCCTTCCTGGAAGGAAGACTAAACACAATGTCAGAGGGAAGAAGTCATTCAGGGAGTCGGGCTAGGCCAAAGTCAATTGGGCAAAAGTCTAGGTGAGCTGAAGCTCTTCTTGCAGGTAGGTAAAAGTCTTGCACAATGTTTTAGAAGTCTTTGTAGAAAAGAAGAAATCAAAGCAGGGACACAAGCTGATTAGGCTTGTGAGGTAAAGAAGCTGATAGCAACTCTACAGAAGCAACCAGGACAAGTCTAAACGGAGAACAAGTGAGGTTACACAACAAGAGGTACATTCTCTTAGACTTTGCAGTACCTTTGGTTAGAAGAAAAGGGTTTTGGCTGGCTTCTGTTCCTGTGCAGCTCTGCAAATCCTTTGTTACTGGGCCTCAGTCGTGGGGACAAGAGGGAGGGGGTCTGGAGGACTTCTACACTGCAACGGGACGGTTGGCGACAGAAAAGGCCCAACTTCTATTCAGTGGCACTTCGTGGTTTAAGCTTCTCGAGATGGGCTTTCCTTGCATCTCGGTTCCAGCACTCTGTTGAGGTGACTCTGGCGCGGTCAGTCCTGCTTCCTGGGAGTCAGAGAATCTTCCTGGAGCTCTTGGCCAACTTAAAAGCAACGCACACGATCTGGTGTTTCTCTCCCTGGCTATTCGGTTCCAGCAGCAACTGCAGTGGAATTTCAACCAGCTCCGAGAGGATGTCCAGGTGGCTTAATTTTGAGTTGATTGGTCTCACCAACTCACAGGGAGAAGCCGTCCTTGCAGGGCTTCACCGGGCAAACCAACAGTCCAGGAGTTGCAGCAGGCATCTCTTCGAAGTTCTTCTTCAGATTCCTTTGTCCAGTGGTCGACTCTGCCTTCCAGGCCAAAAAGCCTTGCCTTTTATGCAAGTTTCTCCCATTCATTCCAGTCTAGCTGTCAGTCACCCAGCAGCAGGCCAATCACCTAGGAGTGTATTCCTGTCTCCTAGGAAACTAAACACAGGGAGCGGGCACCTCCCTCTCTTCCTGCCCCGCCAAACACCCTGCAGCCAGAGGCGGCCTTCACTTGTCAATCCCGCCAAAGACAAAACTAACAAAGGGAAGAAACCTAGTTTGGCGCGCAGAGTAAATCTCTAGACGGGCCATTTTCACAAAAAATTGCACCCTTGGGTGCTTTAGTGCAGCTGCGAACGCATCCCATGGTAAAAGCACACCACAGTAGTTAAAAGTAAACCACTGCCACCAGCCATTCATAAAATTGTTACATGAGAAGCTAGACAAAGTGGGTACTAAGTAACCCCTCCAGCACCCTATTGTTTGTGTGTGCTGGGTCTAGGAAGTTTAAAGTGTAAGTAAAGTCAATTTCACTTCACTGCTCTTGGAAACAGTAGTTTATCCAAGAGAAGGTATTTCATCTTGGGGAAATCTGAAAGACGTAACCTGTGCCACTGCACTGACGGTGCTGTGTGACACAATGTAAAAGATGATGCCTATGGAGTTTCAGACTCCACAGCCAAAAGAAAACACAGACTGAAAACACAGAAATAAAAGTACAAAGTTCAGCGAAAGAGCGGGGGGGTCGCCAAGGTGGGAGGAATTTAGCACTAAACTGAAAATTCTCCATAACAGCATGCCAGTGCCAATAAGGTCTAAGACGACCAAGAAAAAAGTGGCAAAGGCATGTAGACATCGTTCTAAACTAGCATGTACACAGACTAGCTGGATTATCAATGCGGACTCCCAGGAATCGAACAGTGACTTTTCTAGGAATCTGGTTGTTTCTTCCCCTCATGCCATTGTCCTGGGTAATTGGGGTCTGGCTAATGCCAATCTGACTTCGACTACCGAGCGGAGAAAAAAGGTGGAAGTCTGCCGGAAACAGCCAATCAAATCTGGGATTATGCCTACAAGTGCCCCTCCCCCTACTGACATTAAGTCTAACAGTATAAAACATTTAAATCAAAAGCAGTGCAATAAATGGGTCAGCCGTGCAGTATTTTTGAAAACTCTCCAGCAAACCCCTCAGCTTAGGGTGCTCTTATCAGAAGATTTTCATCAGCCATTGACATGTAAAAATTCAAATGTGTCTAGAGTCCACAGTAGAAGTGTTGCGGCTGTGTCTTTGTTGCGGGCACATAGTGCTCACTTGTGGAACTGTGGTATTGAACTTGATGTGGACACAGAGAAAGGACTGTCTTGCCCAGGATTGGTAGAAATGATAGTCAATTAAAGTTATTTAGTATGTGGCAGTCAAAATCACATGGACTGACGTACCATTTAAAAAAAAAGGAGGAATTGTTGGCCACTGTGCCTGCTGATGAATGTTATCCATTATGTCATGGAACAGCCGGGGCTTTAATCATATTTCGAGGGGATTGGGTCCTCCGACGTATTACATATCTATGACAGGTAATGTCCACATCTGTGCTGCTTCGGGAAATTTTCTGCGTCCTGCGTTGATGCACCATCCCCGAGGACCTCCTCTGACGGCCGACGTCACCCGATGAGATAAGTAGGACGCACGACGCCTGTAACCTCAGTTCTGTTTTTTCTGCAAACATGTTCGCTTTGTGAATCTCGGTACGCCTCGACTCTTTTGAGTTTGTTGTATTCTTCTCGGTTCCTTTGAACCTGTTAGGTTTTTGTGAAAACCTGTTCGTGAAACGATGTCTACCTCGTCTTCCACCCCACGTCCCGGCTTCAAGAAATGCGGGGACTGTGGGTCACGGACTCGCACGACGCCTGCCTCTGGTGCCTTGGGGAGGCCCACGATATAGACTAATGTCGACTGCCAGTCGCTCACGGCCAAGGCCTTGCGGGAGCGCAAGAAGTTGTTGTCGGTAGGTCGGGTGTCTAAGCCCCGGAAGTCGAGGTCTATGGGGCTTTCGACGGATGACTCGAGAGGCGACTCTCTGCGTCATCGTCAGAAGTCCAGTGGGTCTCCTTCCAGGAGTCGGTCTCGCCACTC
The DNA here is from genome assembly GCF_040938575.1 of Ambystoma mexicanum. Taxonomy (NCBI): domain Eukaryota; kingdom Metazoa; phylum Chordata; class Amphibia; order Caudata; family Ambystomatidae; genus Ambystoma; species Ambystoma mexicanum. Next base: position 637,663,160 of record NC_090938.1, on the reverse strand, counting down.
CTCTGCCTCTTCGAGTCATTCCCGGAAGCGCTGGCATCGGTCGCCTTCCCCGTCCTCTTCCGAGGACTCCGCCCGTCAGCGGGTTGCTTATCCCACCATGCAAACGATACCGGAGGAATGGGCTTCCTTCGGGAAGAAAATGTTGGCGATTCTCGAATCGCAGGCCACCTGTCCGTCTGCGTCTCTGAGTGGGGTCGGTAGGTACCGGTCGAGAGACACCGCCCGTACACCTTTGGGCTCGGGTGGTCTGCACGGCTCGCGGGAGAGGTCTCGCTCGGACAAGGGTAGCCGTTCTCGCCATGCCCGTTCCAGGGCCCGGTCCTCGACGCGTTCGAGACTGCGTGATCCTGTGCCGTCTTCTAGGAAGACGTCGACGCCTGTGGCGCCGAGATCGACTAGCTCTCTCGAGGCTCCGCCTCCGAGGGGGGAGTCGGCGCCTAGGTGGTCAAGAGACAAGCTCGGAGCTCCGGCTTCGAGGCCTGTGTCGACGCCGTTGATGCTGGCGGCGCTGCAGCTGACGTCGATGCTGATTCTCTACGCCGGCGCGGACTCGTTCGGTGCCCTCAACGCCTTTCAAGGCAGTGGTGTCGGAGGGGCCCCGTGGTACGGGGTTAGCCCCTAGAAAGGCTCTGGCTGAGATCAGGCATAGCTTTGGTCCCCAGGTGTCTTCCTCTCACCACCTGGAGTACATTTATTTCAGAGGGTGATGAAGGCTCTGATGAAGGCTTGGTTCTGGTTACGGTGCCAGATGAGCTTCTCTCAGGCCATAGCCAGTTTGATGACCTGAGGCAGTCCCTGCATGATGCCAGTGGACTGGACACCTCTCCGGAGGTGGAGTTTTGTAGGCCAGAGCCTGGCACTCATGCCGATTCTTCGTACCAGCGCCTTATGTCTCGGGTCACCGAGTACTTGGGATGGTCGGCTCCCCCAGGGGAGTTTGTTCAGGATTATCTCACGGACATCCTTGTTCTTGGTCCCCCCCACTGACCCGGTACTGCCGTTTCATATGGCTCTGGAGAGAAGGGTGGCGGCGGCTTGGACTGCTGCGGAGAGTCTCCCGGCAGTGGGCAAGTCTTTGTCGTGAAAATACCGTCCAGCCAGTAGCGACCCCTGTTACTTGTCCAGGCACCCCACTCCGGAGAGTTTGGTGGTGCAGGCGGCTACGGCCCCAGCAAAGCAGGCGTCGTACCCTACCATCCCTCTGGATAGGGACGACAAACGTTTTGATGGCTGGGCAAAGAAAGTGTTTTCTTCTGGGGGTTTGGCGCTTCAGGCAGCCAACTCCGTATGTGCCTTGTCTCGTTTCACACATACTCTGTGGAACTGTGTTGCATTAGCGGCTGAACATATTCCCGAAGGGGACAAACGGGATGGTTTCCTTGCTATGGTTCAGGATGGCACGGATGCCATGTGTGAGGCCGTTCAGTCGGGTTTGGACATGGCAGATTTTGTCAGCCGGTAATACGCAGGTTTGTGTGGTTGCGGAAGTCTGGGTTCGCTCCTGATGTGCAGTCCCGGCTCCTCAACATGCCCTTTGACGGTGAACATCTTTTTGGCAGCAAGGCTTACGAGAACCTCGAGAGGTTGCAGACCTCCAAAGCTGCAGCGAAGTTGTTGGGCGCTGCAGTTCGACAACCTCCGCCTTTTCGTCCTAGGGGACAACAATGATGGGGAGGTTCCTTTCGCTATTACTCCTTCAGTAAAGCGAGAGGAGCTGTCAAAGAGGCCACCGTAAGAGTGCCAAAGGTGGAAAACAGGGTACTCGAGGTGCCAAGGCTGCTCGGGCAGTTGCCTCTTTGCCCTCAGGCAACGCCGCAGCCGCTACCACTCAGTCATGAGGCTAGGCCCCATGGTTCGCCGGTTGGGGGAATGCTGGTGCAGCATCTTGTAGAGTGGCGTGCCATTACTTCAGATGTGTGGGTTCTGGAGATCATAACCCACGGCTACTGTCTTCCCTTTCGGCAGAGGCCTCAAAACAATCCACCTGGGAACCTCTCTTAGAAGAGTCTGGATACGCTCCTTGCGCAGGAAATTCAAGCCCTGCTGGAGAAAGGCGCCATAGAACTGGTGCCTGTAGCAGAGAGGAACAAGGGATGATATTCCCCTTATTTTTTGATTTAGTAGAAAGACTGGGGATTGAGACCCATCATGGACTTGCACGGTTTGAACAAACTCCTCAGGAAGGACAAGTTCAAGATGGTTACGCTCTCTCGTCCTCCAGGCCCTTCAATTTCAGGACTGGTTGGTGTCTCGACCTCAAGGACGCTTACTTCCATGTGCCGATCCATCCCAAGCACAAGAAGTACCTGAGGTTCGCTGTTGGCGACTCACTCTGTTTCGGGTCCTGCCGTTAGGATTGACCTCCACCCAGAGGGTTTTCACCAAGCTCATGGTGGTGGTGGCAGCACATCTCATGAAAGGGGGGGATTCACGTCTACCCCTACCTGGACGATTGGTTGATCAGGGGGAGCTCTCCTGAGCAAGTCCTGGATCATCTGTCCGTCACCTGCCACTCCCTTCACAGGCTGGGCTTCTCCCTCAATTTAAAGAAGTCCCATTTGACGCCCACACAGCGGCTCCAGTACATCGGAGCCGTGCTAGACACATCCCTGGGGCTGTTTTCTCCTCCCCAGGTGAGGGCTCTTCACATTCAGCAGATGGCGCACAAGTTTCAACTTGCCCAGACTCTCCCAGCGTCCGAGTTCTTGAGACTGCTCGGCCTCATGCCATCCTGCAGTCTTCTGGTGCCAGAGGCCAGGTTGCGGATGAGATCTTTGCAATGGGCACTCAAGCTCCAGTGGTCTCAGTCCTCCGGCAGGTTGTCGGACCCTGTTCAGGTGCCGCCCTCGGTCGCCCAGGACCTTCTGTGGTGGGCCGTCAAAGGCAATCTGATGAAGGGGGCCCCATTTTGGCTGCCCTGGCCGGAGGTGACTATCGTGACGGACGCATCCCTCACAGGATGGGGAGCTCATGCCAACGAGTTGAGTCAGCGGTCGTTGGTCTCCATTGGAGTCCAGACTCCATATCAATCTGTTGGAGCTGAGGGCTGTCAGGCTAGCCCTGAAGGCTTTTCTGCCGACTGTGCGAGGAAAGAGTCCTGATTCTAACGGACAACACGGTGGCCATGCACTACCTCAACAAAAGGGGGGGGGCAGGGTCACTTCCTCTGTGCAGGGAGGCGATGCAGCTCGAGTTCTGGGCCAACCAGCAGGAAGTTTAGATCTCAGCTGTTCATCTGGCCGGAGACGACAACGAGATGGCGGACGCTCTGAGCAGGCAGAGCACGATCTCTCACGAGTGGGAGCTGGCTCAGGAGATTCTCCTGGAGATCTTTGCCCTTTGGGGGACCCCTCAAGTGGATCTCTTCGCCTCCAGTGTTAACCGGAAGTGCAAAAGGTTCTGCTTGCGGGAATTTCCTGCAAAAGGAGCCTTGGGAGACGCGTTCGTGGTGGAGTGGTCATTCCCACTGCTGTATGAGTTTCCTCCAGTCCCCGTCATCCCACAAGTACTGCGGTGGTTACGGAGGTTCGGTTCCCGGATGATCCTCATTGCTTTGGCGTGGGCCCGGATGACGTGGTACCCGGACCTTCTCGACTTGTCCATCTGCCCTCCACGTTGTCTTCCCTACCAAGACGATCTGCTCTCACGGGAGGGGGGTCAGGTTCTCCATCCAGAGGTCGGATCCCTCAACCTTCACGCTTGGCTTCTGAAAGGTTGAGGTATAAGGATTGGGACCTCCCTGAAGACGTGATTGAGGTGTTGCTCTCGGCCAGGCGGCCGGCAACAAAGTCTCTGTACTGTTGCCGTTGGCGGAAGTTCTGCGACTGGTGCAGAGTTAAGAATGTTGATCCTTTTGAGTGTGACATTCCCATCGTTCTCTTTTTTGCTTTCCTTGGCCCACAGGGGCTTGCAAGTGGGGACCATTAAAGGTTACCTGGCGGCGCTGTCCATATTTAAACACTCATCTGAAGAATGTTCCTATTTTAAGATTCCTTTAATTTCTCAGTTTTTGAAAGGGCTCACTGTGTTCCCTCCGTCACCTTTTCTGGTGCCCGGTTGGGATTTGAACCTTGTTCTTAAGTTTCTTATGGGTGCTCTGTTTGAGCCTTTGCATTCTTGTCCTTTGAGACTGTTGACTCTGAAAACCGTGTTTGGTTGCGGTTACTTCCGCTCGCTGAGTGAGTTAGTTACTGGCACTTTCAGTTAAGCCACCCTTCACTGTTTCATAAGGACAGGGTTGTCCTTGGAGTTTGTCCTTCCTTTCTTCCGAAGGTGGTTTCGGAATTTCATTTGAGCCAGAAGGTTGTTCTTCCGGCGCTATATCCTCCTCCACATCCTGGTAAGGAAGAGGAGAGGCTCCATAGGCTTGATCCAAGGAGAGAGTTGAGCTTTTATATTTCGCGCATGTCCCGGGTCAGAGTGGACGATCAACTTTTCATTGGTTACTCTAGAAAGCGTTTGGGACAAGCTTTGACGAAACAGACTGTCTCGTATTATTTTAGCTATTTCCGAGTGTTACCGCTTGGCGGGTAAGGACCCTCCGGCTGGCTTGCGGGCCCCTTCTACCACGGGAGTGGCTGCGTCTACTGCCCTGCAGAGAGGTGTTCCTATTCGTCACATCTGTGATGCAGCCACCTGGGCTTCGGTACATACTTTTGTACGTCACTACTCCCTCGATTCCATCCGAGGGCAGGATCTGGCCTTTGGCAAGGCAGTCCTTTATTCCGCAATTTGATTGGGCATGCTAAATTTGTTTTCTAAATTCTTTCCCACCTGCTTGCTTGGTACTGCTTTGGGAGTCTGTCATAGATATGGAATACGTAGGAGGACCCAATCCCCTCGAAGAACAAGTTACTCTTACCTGGTAACGTTCTTTCGATGGGATGGTCCGATGACGTATTCCATATCGCTTCCTCCCTACCTTCCCCGCTGCAGAATTTCTTATGCGATTGCAGCTTGCGGTCCGCAAGGCCTAAACTGGTGTCACACGTTCTGGGGGAAAAAACTACAACTGAGGCTATGGGCGTCGTGCGCCCTACTTATCACATCGGGTGACGTCGGCCGTCGGAGGAGGTGCTCTGGGGATGGGCGCGGTTAGCCAATCGCTGAATGTGAGAAGGATCGTAAGGCTCTGAGTTTTTGTTGGCTGTTGAAGTCGAGGGTATAAACCCCACTCCTGGGGGCAGAAGATTGGTGGTGAATGTGTATAACCAGGAATGAAGAGATCCAATCTGAACTGTTCGAACTGCTTGTGGATTGGTCGAATGGAGGACATAATTGATTATTCTATGTGGTGATTTCAATTGCACATGTGTCTTTAAAAGTGAAACAAAGTTTGATGTTTGTTAATCTGTTTATAATCACATGGTGTGCATATAGTCTGACATCCAGTGGTCCCTGTGGAGTATTGCATCTTGTCTTTCGAAAGGCGAATGGGGACGTCTGCATAGGTGTCTGTAACACTATCCCTATAGTGAGGTGTAGTGTACCCGAAATCCCTCACGCGTCGAGGTCCCGCATTGTATTTTTCCGCCCAGAATACTGGTTGCCTTAAGCAGAGCTCATGAAGCGACGTTGCCATTGTCCCCTCGACCCTTGGTCGATTTGTTTAATTGTTAACTAAGATCACCTCCAGCCCTCTTTCGATGGCCCTTCCACATCTTCTCCGAGACCAGACCTTCGGACGGTGATCTTATCGGCGCTGCCGGCCTTCGCTAGCCTACACAGTAGGGAGAGTGGGGGTCATTTGTCTCATACTAGAATGCCTTTCCCTTTCTTCCCCCTTTCCTTTCGGGTCGTTACTTTTTAAGTCCTCAGCTATGGAGAGGACTCAATTTAGATTTTGCCCCATCTGTAAAGGCAAATTCCGTGGAAGGATGAGCACAGGCGGTGTAACCGCTGCTTGCCCCTCCAGCACGATGAAGCTGGATGCGCAGCCTGCAAGCTCCTTCGTCCTAAAACTCTGAAGGAACACAGGGTCAAAAGGTGGGCAGCCTACGGAATGCCGAAGGCTGATTCCTCGCCCGCTGAATGTGACAAGGGTGATAGTGATGACTCGACCTCCGTAGCGGAGGTTGATGACCTCTCGACGGGGCGCTCTCGCTCCGTGGCATCTGTTCCCGGCCCCGACGGGCACGACTCTTGCCCTGCTTTGAGGGATGTACACCCCGGCGACGCTGATGGACAATTACACGTCACAAAGCACACAACCCCCGGCCATTCCTCGACTAAGTATAAGAAGGCTTCTGTGCCAATGGGTACGCCGACACAGCCGGCAGTCCCCGCCGACCATGAGGGTCGGCAGCCCTCGCCGCATCCACACCTAGCGACCGGGCTGTTGAATACAAAGGGTGCTACCTCTAAAGTATCATCCGTCAAGGCGCATCACAAGAAGGCGTGCGTTGATGGCAAAGTTCCGGCTCTGTCGGAAATGGCTCCGCACGATCATCTCCCACCTGGGAAGATGGTCGCCGAGAGCATCACGAGGATCGTCTCCAACGACTCAAACGGCTGGCGAAAGATTCACCAAGGGCTGCGGAAAAAGTCAAGGAGACGCCGAGACCTAGCGAAGGTGCGACAGGAGCGCTGGAACCCTCCCCTAGGTCAGAGGAGAGACTCGGAGGCACTACTCCGTCTGGCCCGCAGGATGGCTTCACGGAGGGCGACGGGGAGGGGGGGAATTTCCTCCACTTTGTGGGAGAAATCTCAATGCCTGGAGGCAGAGGAACAAGCCTTTCCGCCCCTAGACCGTTCTGGGTCTTCCCATTGGACCAGAGAGATTTGAGACCTCTATGAACAGGCTGGATAGGTTTGTTTCCCTTTCTGAGCAGACTAAATCTAAAAGGCCAAGGGATGAAAGCCCTCAAGCCAAGGTTCCAAAACTTTTTGACCCCCACGAAGAGGAACTGTACACACATGACCTCACTGAAGATGACCTTCATGTTGACACTCAGGACAATGATGAATTCAGGGATCCTGAGGACCTGCAACATCCTGTAGGGGGTTTTTGGGCAGACCCCGACATGTGACCCACAGCCATGGCAGTCCCCTGGGTCGTCACCAGACCCTGATGCTTTAGATTTGGCCTCTCCACAGACTACTCCTGTTAGGGAGCCTTCGCCTGTGGCCGATCAGCCCACGTTTAATGCCATGCTATGCAAAGCGGCAGCACACTTTCAATTCGATACGTGGGAGACAGCCCCGGAGGTTGATTTTTGTGGAGAAAATAATCAAGGAAAAGCCACCGGCTTGCCAGGCCATTCCTCTCCTCGCCTCTATCAAAAGGCGCTACGCTCCCTCTTTGTCTGCGCCAGCCTTAGTCAGGGGTGTTAACCCACAGATTGAGAAGCTCTTTAGCCATTCCCCCTCAGATCCTCTATAGAGGTCATTCCATCCCAGATTCTCTAGTGGTGACCACCATGAGGAAAAGGGTGGGGTACCACCAGCAAAGCACCCCCTGATAAGGAGGGGGAAGAGGCTCTATGCACTCGGAAAGAGGGTTACGGTCTCTGTGGCTTTCGCTACGCGTATTGCCAACTATACTACCCTGTTGGCTAGTTAAGCTTATGCTAAGTGGGCCTTGTTGCGCAAAGGCCTACAGGAGGTTCCTGAGCGCCACGCACCAGTCTCTTGGCCACGGTTACTGAGGGCACTCGAGTGAACCAAAGCATCATTAAAAATACTTAGATGCTACAGAAACAGCTGACCGTTCCTTAGTCTAGGGCATACTCCTCAAAAGGCATGCATGGCTTAGGAATTTGGGATTCAAGCCGGAGACTCAGGCACCCCTCATTAACAAGCACCTGGAGGATTCCAACTTGTTTGGAAAGGCGGTTGATGACGCCCTGGAAGCAGCGAAAAAAGAACATGACACCTTGAAAACCCTTGACCAGATCACGAAACCTTCCAACAGGCGCCTTTTTCGTGGACGTTTCCCTCAGCAGCAGTATGCCTCAGGCAGCAACTGGTCCTCCCCTCAAGGAACCAGTGGTTACAACACGCCGTACCTCCCGAGAGGTCAGTGTCGTGGCAAGGGGTCGGGGCCCTACTCCTAGAAGCTCCCTGGCCGCCGTCGCTAAATGATCCGAAGATTCGGGTCCCCTCCCAAGCCTCCCCGGTCGGGGGTCGGTGAACATCTCATCTCCGGGCATGGGAGGGGGATTACCACAGACCGTTGGGTACTGTCAACAATAGCCCACGGTTACTGCATTGAGTTCAGCCGGTCCCCGACATTCAGACCTCCAAAGAGAAGACGTCTCACCAGATCATCTTCTCATCCTTCTTCAGGAAGTAGAATCGCTGCTGGAAAAAGGAGCCATAGAGGTCATGCCTCTGTCACAGGTAAAGGAGGGTATTTATTCAGTGTACTTCCTTGTACCCAAAAAGGATCTAACCATGCACCCCGTTTTTAGATCTGCTAACAAATTTGTAAAACCTCAAATTTCGTATGGTGACTTTGCAGGAAGTAATCCCCCCCCCCTGCTCACACAGGAGGAGTACATGGCAACACTGGACATTAAAGATGCATACTTTCAATGTTGCCAGCGCACAGGAAATACCTGAGGTTCATGATAAAAGGCAAACACTATCAGTTTAAAGTACTACCATTCGGCATAGCCTCAGCGCCAAGGGTTTTCGCGAAGGTAGTGGCAGCAGCACATCTGCGCAGGTTGTCCATTCCGGTTTATCCTTACCTCGACGACTGGCTCATAACAGGGGATTCTTATGAAACATGCTTCTCAAATACCCAAAAGACTAAAGACCTCTTGTTCCACCTGGGCTTCTCCATCGAGAAAGTCCAGTCTAGTCCCCAGCCAGGTCAAGCAATTCCTAGGGGCTCTAATTCGAACAAGGGATGGCCTCGTCTTCCCCTCCACTGAGCGGGTTCAAAACATGCTGTTTCAGATCTCTCAGTATGTAACCAGTCAAGAGGTGACGGTACGCAAGGCCATGCGGTTGCTAGGTATGATGGCGTCATGTATTTACTTGGTTCCTCACGTGCGCCTGTGCCCAATGCAAGAGTGGCTCAACAGCCAGTGCTGTCAGGCCAGTGGACAATGGGACGATCTAGTGGTTGTGTCGCAAGCCTTGGTTCTCTCAAAGTGGTGGTGGTCGAAGGAGAACCTCGTGAAGGGGAAATCCTTCACCACCCCCGCAGTGGAGGCCACTCTAACCACAGACTCATCCCCCACAGGATGGGGGGGGGGGGCTCACCTGTCCCATCAGACTGCACACAGAATTTGGACATCAAGTGTGGTGTCCAACCATATAAACCTGCTGGAATTGTTGGCGGTGTTCAAAGCACTAAAAGCCTTCCAAACACATCTACAAGGAAAGACAGTGCTAATCCTCACGGACAGCACCACGGCCAGGTACTACCTGAACAAGCAGGGGGCACTCACTCTCCAGGACTGTCCAAGCTGTCACAAACATCTGGAAGTGGGCTCTCAAACACGTGTTCCTGTTATCACATGTTCCAGGGGAACTCAATCTTCTGACAGATGGACTCAGCAGAGACTTCCCTCTACCCACAGAGTACGAATGGCGATTACAGAGGCATTGTCTCCAATGTTTTCGCAGAATGGGGTTGCCCAGAGATGTACTTATTTGCAACTCTGGAGAACGCCCAATGCCAAGATTACGCCTCGAGGTAGACCCAGAACCGCTCCAAGGGAAACAGACTCTGGATAACATGGTCAGGGAAATTTGTCTATGCTTCCTTAGCCCCCTCTGCCGCCCCCCCTGACTCCCCTTCTCAACAGGATAGTGCACAAGATGCACCAGGAACCAGTTACAATGATACTGGTGGCCTCCATGTGGGCCCGCCAACCCTGGTTTGCTCATCTAATGGCGATGTCTAGATCTCCTCCAGTGAAACTTCCATGCCCATAAAACATGTTGCAGGACAGGGGCCTGACGCTGCACCCATGCCCGCAGACCCTGAACTTAGTGGCCTGGCTCCTGAGGTCATAGAATTTGGACATCTGCAGCTCTCTGAGATGCATGGACATTCTCAGGGAGGCAAGGAAACCGAACACTCGTTACTACTACTCCAGTAAATGGAAACGGTTTCATCTGGTGCAACTCGAAGCGCGTCAGCCCGGTTGACTGCTCTCCCACACATTGTTTTATACCCGACTCACTTGACTCAGGTTTAGTCTTTAATTCCATTAAAGTTCACCTAGCTGCACTATCCACCTACACTACGTCACAACATAAGGTGTCATGGTGGAAGGTTCCAGTTATTAAAGCCTTCATGGAGGGTATGAAAATAATTCACCCTCCTATATCTAACCCAACTCTGTTAACCAGACTAATGGGCCCCTCTTCGAGCCCATGCATAGAGCGAGCCTTAAGGAGCTCACTCTTAAGACTGCTTTTTAAAAAAAACTTTTTATTGGTTTTACAACACAAAGAAAAGAACATTTCCCAACTCCCCACCCCCACCTCCCCACCCTCCCCCCAAAGGCAGCTGCGTCATGTCCATAGTCCATTAACGTCATGGGCCAGTTGCTCCCGAATGCCAGGTATATAACAGAGAAACAATGCCCTCCCCCCATCCCCCCTGCCCAGCGACCCGCCTACCTCCCCTGGGACGGCTCCTCCTTGTCCATGATCCATTACCTCCATGAATCCTTTGCCAGCGCTCACTGCAAATCCAATAGTCGCAGGCGCTGAGGGCGCCATCCGATTCGAAAGTCATCTTTAAGAAAGAACAAGCTTTCCTCCCAGTCCCCTGCAAAGGACTGTAGATTGTTGCCTTTGGCATATGTTGCCCATTCAAGAGCCACAATGTTCGCAACAAGTCTTGTAGAAGAGGAACCTCCCTACTCTTCCATCTCTGTGCTATTACTGTCATAGCAGCCAGTGTAAGGATTGCTCTCGCCTTCCCCCGGGATTTAGGCTCTCCCGCGCCAGTGGCCTGCCCAACTCCCAAAAGGATCTCCTGCCTCCCGGACCATATGCTTGCTCCTGAGCCCTCTGAACCTCCAGCCAAAGAAATCTGATTTTTGGGCATGTCCACCAGATGTGCTGCGTAGTGCCCTCTATCCCACATCCTCCAACAATTCCCAGAGGTATTAGGGTATTTCTCCAGCATGGGGTCTGGCATGGATTCACATGCTCATGAATATTCCCCGTTGTCAGGCTGGGAATCCTCGGTAAAGAAAAAACCAGTATCAGTTTCGTTTCTGATCTGTCTTTCGTAGTAGTAACCAATCACTGGTCTCTGCGTCATACTGACCACAGCCAATGATTGCCCTCTACCTAAGCCCCGCCTCTGGCAGCCATCTTCAGATTTTTACCGCACGTTCATGTGTTGGGATCCTCGTGCTATTGCTCTCGAGCGTTAGTGCTATTTTTTCACGTTTTTTCTCAAAAACCTCGGTTTTTTTCGGTCAAAAGAGCCTCAAGCTCCACCGACTCTCCATCCGATCAACGGGGACCCGTGTCGGATTGGTCTACGCCCCTCAAGGGTGAAGATTCGTCGAGCTACGCTTTTGGAGGACTCCATAAGTTTCTCAGGCCCATCTCGGTCATGGCCCAGGAGAAGGGAAGCTCGCCGCCCGGAAAGCTGTTCAGGGTCTGCCCTGGATGCCAGCTGCAGAATGTCTTTAAGGAAGACGAACACTCCTTTTGTCTTTACTACCTACATGAAGACAAGACGCACATGGAGAAGGACTGTGCGTTTTGCGGCAACATGTCGGAGCGGACCATGAAGGACCGCCATCAACGTCTCGCCAACTGGCTGGAAGGGAAGAGCCCGTCCGGCGAGGAGAAGAAATCCGAGCGGTCTTCTAAGACCTTTGAGGACGCCCCGGCGACGGGGGTCCAACATAAGGCCAAGCACCGCGAGTCCGCTGGCACCGGGAGCGCCGAACGGTCGGTCTCTACGGGCACCAGGCAGGGCGCACCCTCCCCGGCACCATCAACCACGAGCCAACGCTCTGGGTCGGGTAAGAGGAAGGCCGAGCACCCGGCGAAGCTCCTGGAGAGGCCCTGGTCGAGCTCGAAGGCGGAGGGGGAGCGAGGCAGTGCCCCCCCCTCAAGGAGAAGGCGGTGAGCGCACCAAGGGTGGTGAAAGCCTTAATCCATCCGGCCAAGGCCTCTATCGAGACAGTCGCGGCGGCCCTGGCTCAGCCTGTGGAGGCTACGCCGGTGGTGGCGACCTCGGGGCTCAGTCTCCCTGCCACCGCGGAGGGAGTCCTCTTTTATGCCCATCGACAGAACCCCCGTGAAACCTCCGACGGAGAAGAAAAAGGGGGGGGCAGGAGGTCGCCGTGGATTCGACCTCAACCTCTGAGGAAGAACTGATCGAGGTCTTAAGCCACGGCGTTGGCGTGGAAGAAGACCAGCCCGTCGGGAGGGATCCCGATGCAGGAGACGACGACATCGTCGAGGGTACCGAAGGGGCCCCTGACCGCCCGTCGGATTCCCCTCTGCCAGTGCCGCAAGACAACTCGGCGGCCATTTTGTTGGCTATACAGTCCTTATGCTCAGAGATAAGGACGAGACTGCCGTTACCAGTGGAGGAACCACTCCCGTCGGGGGACCCGGAACCAGGCCCTTCAGGCAGCCCCCCTCCTAAGAAAAGAAGGATTCACCCTCCACCTCCTTTTCAGCCGTCGCGCCCCGTTCAGCCCTCCTCCCCATCCACGACTCGAGGGGATGATACAGGGACTGACAAGGCCGCAACGGGTACGGACGACTAGGTGTACGACGAGGATCTGCCGTCGTCTCCTCCCACCCGGGCTTCCCCGCCCGACGAGATTGGATCTTTTCACTCCATGATCGCCAGGGCATCCGAGCTCTTCCAGCTCTGCCCTGAGGAGAAGAAGGAAGGTTTCCTTTATCAGCGGCGCGAGGCCAAGAGGAAGACGGTCCTCGCGGTACCTCTACTGGACGATATTTGGGATGAGGGCCTCGCCCTCCTCAAGAACCCATCCACGACGCCGGCTAGAAGGGACCGGTACGAGAAGAAGTACCGGGTCCCGGACGCGGCCCCCTTGTGCCTCCGGGCGCAGCCTACCCCGGACTCCGTCGTCTCCGCGGCGGCCAGGAAGAAAGCGGGGGGGGGGGGTTGCGGCCTCCACATAGACTTGCCCGCCGGACGGCGAGCGAAAGAAATTGGACACGATGGGGCGCAGGGTCATCTCGTCTGCAGCGACGACGATTAAGGCGGCTAACGCCTTGGCTATCGTAGCCCGGTACGACAGGGAGCTGTGGTACAAGCTGGCTCCCCTGCTGGACTTCCTACCGGACGACAAGAGGGCGGATGCCCTGGAGATCTTGCAGGAAGGTGAGGTGGCGTCGGACCACGCCATCACTATTGCGACGGACATCGCCGACACTGGATTTCGCCAGTTGGGCAACGGCGTGTGCCTTAGGCGGCGTGGATGGCTCAAGGCTACTGACTTCCATCAAGACGTACAGACCAGAGTCCTGGACATGCCGTTCGATGGGAACAACCTGTTTGGGGAAAACAGTGGACGATTCCCTTCAAGCCATTAAAGCGGACACGGAGACAGCCCGGGCTCTCGGGGTTCTCCAGCAACGGCGGCCGCCCTTTCGGAGCGGCGGAGGCAAGGGCGCCTCCAAAGGTTCCGGCGGCGGATTTTCCACCTACCGTCAAGCGGCCCGTTCGTCGTCTCAAGAAGCTTACAGGGGACGAGGCAAGTCAGGCGGACCCCGCCGTCGTCGCCAAGGAGGTCAAGGCGGCAAAGCCTCGTCTAAGCAGGATTGAACCGGCCGTGGGGTCGGGCCCCCACCGAAGCACCCCGGTGGGAGGCCGGCTGGCGAGCTTCGTCAGTGTGTGGGAGTCCATCTCCACCGACCGTTGGGTGCTGGACGCCCTAGCCCAGGGCCACGCGCTTGAGTTTCAAAGAAGGTGCCCGCGCGTCCCCCCTGTGGCCAGGAAAGAGCTTCACGTCCCTCAGCTTCTCCGGGAGGTAAGGGCGATGCTAAGGAAGGGCGCCATCGAACTCGTCCCAAGGAGGCTTCGGGGCTCCGGAGTTTGCTCAAGATACTTCCTCGTGAAGAAGACGACGGGAGGATGGCGCCCCATCCTAGACCTACGACGGCTGAACAAGTTCATCAAAGCTCAGAAGTTCCGGATGGTCACCCTCCAGCACGTCCTGGGTCAGCTGGAGGAGGGCGACTTCCTGTCGTCGTTGGATTTGGAGGATGCCTACTTCCATATCCCCATCCTAAAGGGGCACCGAAAATTCCTCAGGTTCGTGGTCCAAGGGCGTCACTACCAGTTCAGAGCCCTTCCCTTCGGTCTACGGTCGGCACCCAGGGTATTCACCAAGTGCCTTGCACCAGTGGCGGCGCAGCTGCGCCGAGAGGGGATCCACATCTACCCCTACCTGGACGACTGGCTCATCCGAGCCAAGACGAGGGAGCTCGCCGTGGAGCACACGGCAAGGACCGTCCAACTTCTCACGGACCTGGGATTCTCCGTGAACTACGCCAAGTCCCACCTGGTACCCGCGCAAAACGCACTGTTTCTGGGAGCGAAGCTCGACAGTGTCCCTTCTGGCCTCCCCGTCGGAGGAAAGGACCAGGTCCATCCTGGGCAAGGTACAGCGGATGTTGGTTTCCGACGCGGCCAAGGTGAGGTCCATCAAGTCCCTCCTCGGAATGATGTCTTCTTGCATCTACCTCATTCCCATGTGCAGGCTCCGGATGCGCCCGTTGCAGGAGTTCCTGGACGCGCGCTGGATCCAAACGACGGGCGGCTTCGAGGAGAGGATCACACTCGAGAGTTTCCGCCGAGCGATCCGGTGGTGGGGCACGCGCGCATCTGACGGCGGGCATGGACTTCCAGACCACCAGGAGACAGTGACCACGGATGCCTCCCTGGAAGGGTGGGGAGCGCACACCGAAAATCTGCACGCGAGAGGCCTTTGGCTCCCGACGGAGAAGTCCCTCCATATCAACGTCCTGGAGCTCTTTGCAGTGTTCTGGGCCCTCAGGTCCTTCCTTCCGTCCCTCAAGGGCAAGGTGGTGAGGATCTTCACCGACAACACCACCACCATGTTTTACATCAGGAAACAGGGCGGAACCAGGTCCCCAGCACTGTCCAAGGAGGCGCAGGACCTGTGGCATTGGGCCGTCGCCCAAAAGGATGTTTCTGGTGCCGTTTCATCTGGCAGGGATAAAAAACACCATCGCTGACTCACTCAGCAGGGAGCTGCGCTCGTGCCACGAGTGGGAACTACGGCAGGATCTAGTGGATCGCCTCTTCCGACGGTGGGGCACACCCCAGATCGACCTGTTCGCGACGGCGACAAACTCCAAGTGCCGGAGGTTCGCCAGCAGGTTTCCCCAGCCGAGGAGCATAGGCGATGCTTTCTCGTTCCCCTGGGCGGGCCTGTTCCTATACGCGTTCCCTCCATTGCCACTACTGATCCGGCTCATCAACCAGCTCAAGAGGTCACGGTGCAGGATGATCCTCGTCGCACCTGCGTGGCCGAGACAGATATGGTTCCCGGACCTTCTGGACTTGTCAGCGTCCCCGTCAATCAAGCTGCCAGTGGACGCGGATCTGCTCTCCAGGGAAGGAGGCGCCATCCTCCACCACGACCCGAAGTCGCTGAACTTGCAGGCCTGGCTCCTGCAGCGCTAGAGTTTGGAGGATACGACATACCGGCCGACTGCAGAGAGGTTCTTGCAAAAGCCAGGGCGTCCTCGACTCTTAAATGCTACGGATACAAATGGAAGAGGTTCTCTGTCTGGTGCCACGCACAGAAGATTAACCCTCTACGGATTACGGCTCCCCAAGTACTGCCGTACCTGTTGACGCTGGCCAAAGCTGGACTGGCACACGCGTCCATCAAGATTCATCTTGCTGCGATCTCCCGATACACTAGAACCACGGGGCGGATGTCCTTGTGGTCTCATCGTCTGGTGAAAGAGTTCATGAAGGGACTGATCAGATCGTTCCCGCCGGTGAAGGCTCCGGCCCCGGCGTGGGAGCTCAACGTGGTGCTGACCAAGCTCATGGGACCTTCGTTCGAGCCTCTGCACTCGGCCCCGTTGAAGTTCCTGTCGTGGAAAACAGCGTTTCTTGTGGCCATCACCTCCGCACGACGGGTGGGAGAGATCCAGGCCCTTTCCTGCAAGGCCCCGTACTTGACTTTTCACGACACGAGGGTGGTGCTCAGAACGCACCCCTCCTTCATGCCCAAGGTGCCGTCGGACTTCCATCTCAACGAACCCTTGGTGTTGCCTGTGTTTTTCCCGTCGCCTTTGTCGCCGGCTGAGAGGACTTTGCACTCGCTGGATGTGGCTAGAGCGCTGAAGTTCTACGTGGATCGCACAAAGTGTTTTCGGAAGATGTCACAACTCTTTGTGAACTTTGGACCTGTCAATCAGGGGAAGGCTCTCTCGAAGGCTTCCATTTCCAGATGGCTCTCCGGCTGTATCATGTACTGTCACCGGTTGGCAAACCGACCGCTGCCTGGCCGTCCGAGAGCACATTCCACCAGAGCGATCGCAGCTACCACGGCGTTCCTATCTGGTGTGCCCCTGCTGGACATTTGCAGGGCTGCTACGTGGAGGTCGACGCACACCTTCACGAAATTCTACTGCGTCGATCGGGATTCCAGGGAGGAGTCCAGGGTCGGCCAAGCAGTGCTGCGCAACCTGTTCGCCTGAGGTGAGCCTTGTGAGGAGGTAAGATTGCTTAATGTTGAGTTTGATGTGATGCTTAATGTTGAGCCTTTGCCACCTCCCGTGGTTGTGCATGTGGGTACTGCTATGTATTCTTTATTCATGAGCATGTGAATCCATGCCAGACCCCATGCTGGAGAAGGAACAAGTTACTTACCTGTAACTGTTTTTCTCCAGCATGGGTCTGGCATGGATTCACATGCGAACCCTCCCGCCTACCCCTCTGCGGCTCTTCACTTGGTCATACTGCCACTTCACGTGCTTCCAAATCTGAAGATGGCTGCCAGAGGCGGGGCTTAGGTAGAGGGCAGTCATTGGCTGTGGTCAGTATGATGCAGAGACCAGTGATTGGTTACTACTACGAAAGACAGATCAGAAACGAAACTGATACTGGTTTTTTCTTTACCGAGGATTCCCAGCCTGACGACGGGGAATATTCATAAGCATGTGAATCCATGCCAGACCCATGCTGGAGAACAACAGTTACAGGTAAGTAACGTGTTCCATCTCCCTAGGGCGGGCTGGTGTATGCTGCCACCCGAGCAAGATCTTGTACCACATTTCCTGCAGCTCCGAAGCCTTAACCAATTTGGGGATTTTGCTCCATAACCTTTCCCATTCCTCCCGCTCTATCATCCTTCCCAAGATCTGATCCCACCTCCGCATATACACCCATGGGCATCTGCCAGTTGCTTCGTCCAGAATCCTATATAAATTAGATATCAGACCTTTGGACCCATCATTCGAGAGAAGAAACCTCTCGAAACGCATCTTTTCCCTTGTTGCGGCTTGTTTATTCACAGAATTCATGACCCAGTGGCATAGCTGTGCATATCGGAGCCTCCTTCACTCCGTACTCCCTCTTACAGTCCGCAAAGGAGAGAAATCCCCCCCCCAAACATATCGCCCAGCCACCTACATCCGCCCTCTTGCCACTGCTTAAAAGCTCCTCCTTGCATCCCTGGGGTAAAATCTCCATTGCGAAACAGGGGGTGTAAAGGGAGAGGGAAAGGTTGTGATTCCCTTGTTCCTCACCAATTTGTCCCAGTTCTCCACCATCAACTTTGTGATGGTGCTTTCATACACCTGCTCAGGCCTGTTTTGGGAGCCACAAGACCTGTCAAGCTGCGGTGCGCCACCGCTCTGTCCATTGCTTGTTTTGTGTGGCCTCATCCTCCCGCAACCATTCCCTGACGACACGTAACACTGTCGCCTCATAATACCGTTGAAAGTTCGGCAATGCCAGACCCCACACCCACTTAGGAGCCATCAATTGCCTACCGACCCGTGGTTTTTTCCCTTCCCACAGAAAATCTCTAGTTAGTGATCTCAGTTTCTTAAAGAAGTTCGATGGGACTGCCTGAGGTATTGCCTGGAAGAGGTACAACAGACGCAGAAGGGTTACCATTTTAACCATTACCACCCTGCCTAACCACGAAATCGGAAGACTCCTCCACCTATGGAAATCCCGTTCGATACCATTTAACAGTGGTGGGTAAATAGCTTGGTACCAACCTGCCGAAGTCGTGCGATTGTTACCCCCAAATATCTGATTCCCCCCGGACTCCAAATAAATGGGGTAGCCCCCCTCAGGGATTCTTGATCCTCCGCTTTCAGGGTCAAGTTCAAGAGTTCCGATTTGCCAAAGTTAATCTTGAGGCCAGAAGCCACCCCCCGAAAACTTCTAGCAATTTCCTGCTTAATTGAATGGACTCGACTGGGGCCATTAAAGTTAACATGTCAGCGAATACGGCTACTTTATGTTCAATTCCCCCAAATGGAATACCCTTTATCTCCTCCGCCTCCCTAATTGCCTGTAAGAGGGGCTCAAGATAGATTGCATAAAGCATAGTGGATAGGGGGCAACCCTGTTTAGTGCCCCTGCTCACTCTAAAGGACCTGGACATAGCCCCATTTACCGCTATTCTCATACTGGGCGTTTGATAGCATGCACCATACGTAGGAAATTTCCAGATACCCATCTTTTGCATCACCTTAAACAGAAAGGACCACTTGACACGGTCAAAAGCTTTTTCTGCGTCCAAAGATAGGACCACCGCGGGAGTGTCCGTTCTGTGGGACTTTTCCACCAGATGGGCCACCCTTCTTATGTTGTCCGCTGTCTGCCGGCCCCTTATAATCCCTGCCTGATCCAGATGAATCGGGTCTGGAAGGAAGCCGTCCAACCTGTTTGCCAGCACCTTCGTAAAGATCTTAGCGTCGATATTAATCAACGCAATAGGCCTATAAGATGTTCGCTCCTCAGGGTTCTTATTTGGCTTCAAAAATAAGGGTCAGTCTCGCTTCCTCCATGGAGGCAGTTATTTTCCCTGTTGCCCCAAATGTATTGAAGAGGCAGGTTAGATTTGGGACCAGTACAGTTGCAAAAGTATTATAGAAGGCCGCAGTATAGCCATCAGGACCTGGTGCCTTCTTCAGCGGTAAACCACTGATCACCTTCAGTACTTCCTCTTCGCTGATCTCCCCGTTCAACACCTCTGCTGCTTCCCTCCCAATCCTTTCCAGCTCTACCTTATCTAGGAACTCTTGCTGCAAACTGTCCCGGGGGGGGGTCTGTGATGTGTAAAGAGATTCATAGAAAGTCACCAATGCCTCTCGTAGCTCCCCTGTTTCTGTTACTCTTTCCCATTTTTAAGGCCGTGATCGTATTTTTAGATTTCGCGCCCCTTAGTAATCGCGCGAGGAGAGTATATGCCTTATTTGTTTTGGCGTACCTTCAGGAGAGCTCCCTCAGCCTTTTTGGTTCTAAGAATCTCCAACTGTCCTAATGCTCTACGATATGCCTCATAGAGGACATAGTCTGAGTCGCCCCCGCCGTCCGCCTCGCCGTTTCAACAACTTCTTCCAGCGCTTTCAATTGCCTCTTCCTATCGGTCGCTGCCACTATTCTCCCCTCAACGTAGCCTTGACCCCCCTCTCTATATATCGAATCCCATTTTATCTCTTCCCTCGTATCCCCCCTTTTGTTGTTGAAGTTCCTAATCTTCTCCTATTTCCTGCCTAACTATCGGATCCCTAAGATGTCCTGGGTACCTCCACGTCCATACCCCTCTATGCCTGGGGCCGAAGTCAATTACCATAGACGCCACTTTATGGTCCGCGATGCTGATGGGACCCGTCAGCACCTCTTGTACCCGGCCCACCAAGCTCGAGGTTACCCAGATGTAGTCAATACTGGATTGAGATCTGTGGACCCCTGATAGGAAGTTGTATCCTTCTTCCTCCCCCTTAATCGCCTGCTACACATCTCTGTCCTGCTCCACGTATTCTATCCTTTAGATCCGCCGACATCACTGCCCCACCTCCCCAACTGGGTGTCCTGACCGGTCCCGATCTCTTTTCCAGGCTATGTTGAGGTCGCCTAGTAAGATGATTTGGCCTTGGGCCTTGTCCTCTAATGTTCCCAAGACCTGCCTCAGAAATTGCTCTTTGCCAGCATTTGGTGCATACACTACTGCTACAGTATACGGGCTGCCCTGATATGTCCATATAGCTATTTTATACCTGCCCTCCTTGTCTCGTATAGTCTCGGAGATCCTGAGGTCCACCTATGTTTTAATAGCTAATGCTCCCCCCCCCCCCCCCCCCCGATTCGTGCAGGATCTGGTCAAATCACCATAATTTAAGGCACAACTGGTCTTTGGGTCTAAGATGCGTTTCTTGTAATCCCAAAATATCCGGGTTCTCTTCTCGTAAATTTTTCTAGCTTTTTCCTTTTAAGAGGGGTATTCAGGCCCCTCACATTATGTGTTAGCCACTTAAGAGTGAATTAATATACCTCGACACTCTGAATACCCTGGGTCCCCCCGGGGTCTCCACCTGTATGAGTCCCCAAGTGGAGAAGCTTTCCAGCCGCCCCCCTGATCCACCCCCCCTGCATCTCATGACGTCAGGTGAGCTCTGTCTTCTAAACCTTGGCCCATGTGCGCGCCCTCCGCTGCCCTGCCCCTCCCTCCCCCGCCCCGCTCCCCCAGCACCCGAAGGGCGTGCCCTTGTCACCCCCTCCTCGGGTATACCCACCTTTTCTGATTCATAGATGGGTGCTCCCCCGCCAATTACTCCCATAGTGGCCCACCACCCTTATAGCATTTTGTAATTTAGGACCCCTCTTGTGCTTCCGCCTCCCCGGAGCATTTCTTATTGCTTTCTGTAGAGGGTTTACCACTCGGCTTCACCCTCCTTCTCTTCTCAACCACTGTTGACCAGGCCCACAGCCTTAATTCTGGTCCAGTTGCTGCAATTTTCCTCCCAGAACTCGTCGGAACGTCGTCCAGGTCAAGTCGGAGTGGCTTGCGCCTTCCTGTAGTGTAGTTATTCGCCTCTGGGCTCCTTCCCACATGAACAGACCAAATGGAAATGTCCATCTGTATTTGATCCCTCTCTTATAGAGTGCCTTAAGAACCGGTCCCATTTGCCGTCTCTTCATCAGTGTACTGTTCGCTAAATCCTGGAACAGTGCGATGCGGTGCTCTTGGTACATGATTGGTTCTCGTTTCCTCGCCTCCCGGAGGACTGCTTACTTTTGGGCGTACCTGGTGAATGCTGCTAGAACGTCTCTGGGTCGTGACTGTGACCCCATGCTCCCTCTGCCCACTCTGTGTATTTGATCAAGCTCGATCTTCTCCGGTGGCGAGATCCCCAAGATCTCTGCAAAATAGATTGGGCTACTCTTTTGTCTTTGTCCTGGACAGTTTCCGGCAACATTTTAATTCTTATATTGATTCGACGGGACCAATTTTCCAAATCTTCCATTTGAATCTCCAGATTGTGCATGGCTGCGTCCAGTCTCTCAATTGCCTCACTACTGGCAGTCACTTCCTTGTCCAGATCTTGCAAGCCTCTTTCCAGGAGGTACGTCCTCTCACCCTGCTGCCGCAGCTCCTGTTTTATTTCCCCCATGGCCGCGTTAAGGTCAGCTCGAAGGAGTTGAAATTGATCATGAAATGTCTTTATGCTGGTTTGCAGGGCGTGCATCTCCCCCCTGAAGTCTTGCCGTGACATTGTGGCTGAGCTTCCCTCTTTAGGTGGTGAGACATTCCTAACGAGGTCCTCCCTTGCAGTCTTGGCTGAATCCCTCACCACCTGCATCGGCCAGATAGTAGGGAGAGTAATAGGAGCTTCTCCTAGGGCTGACTGTCCTCTCCCACTTTTCCCCTTGACTTTCATGGCCATGCCAATGAAGGGATTGACTGCGTGGCACACTGCTCGTCTCACCAAGAACCCACCTCTGCCTGGAGCACCCTGCTTGCCTTTCAGGTAGATGTCAGAGCTCTTCTTCCTGTCGTTCCGTCCTCGCCAACCAGTTCCCTTTGGCCATCCAATTTACCGTCCCACCCCACCGTAGGTTGTGGGGGGATACACTTATCCGAATAGTTCGAGAGAGGTCCTTCTGTGATGGGCAGAGCACCCGTACTTCTGGTGGGGGCCGGGAATGCCAACAGGCCCTGAGGAACGAGATGCCGCAGATTCCCCTCTCAGGACTGGCACCCCTGTAGCTTCTCAATCCAGCGCTCCCCCAAGTCTCTGCCACCAACGTTCCCCCTCCCAGGGGCACTCGCTTCAATATCCGGGGAGAACAGCCCAACAGGCCCCCAGCAAGGCCGTCCTCCGTTCCTCTCCACTTGACTATGCTGCCGACCTAATGTGCGGTCATCCGACAGGCCGCCCCCTCCTCCACAGGGATCAGGCTCCAGCCCAGCGGGGCCCAGACAGCTGCAAGGCCGCCCTCGGTGCCTTTGTGTGGCCTGTTCAGTCCTCTCCGTGCTGCCTCTGGTGCAGGGGGCGCAGGGCAGGTCTCCTCTCCTCACCTGCCCCGCGTCTGCCTCGCCATTTGTGGACTTCGCCGGTGCTCGCAGGGCACCCCTAGTCCGTACACCGCGGTTGCTGCGATCCTGCTCCAACTTCTTCGGGACCCCGGCCGAGCCGCACGTCACCTCTCCTCCTCCTGGGTCCGGGTCGGATCTCTTCCCGGCTGGCCCTGCTGACCCGCAGCTGTCCGCTACGCGCGTCTCCGCCAGGCGTTCCCCAGTCGCCGCAGTGGCCCCTCCTTCCTCGGCGCCAAGACGCTGCGCCTGCCAGGGACCCGGAGCCTCCTCTACACTCGGAAACCAACGCCTCGCCAACTTCTGGGGAGCCCACAAGTCCGGTCCTTCGCTCCAAATTCTGCCGTAGATAATGGGTGTTGGGCCTCCACCAGTATCGGGATCCGGGAGCTCCGCAGGTCGTCTGTTCCCTACGGGCAGCCGTCTTGAATCCAAGACTGCTTTCTTAATAGCCATCACCTCCATCCGGAGAGTGAGTGAACTACAAGCGCTCTCTATCTTAGACCCCTTTGTAACAGTTCACAAAGATAAGGTGGTTCTACACACACACACCCTAGGATTGCACCTAAATTTATTTCAAAGTTTCATGTCAACCAGTCCATAGAACTACCAACGTTCTTTCAGAACCCATCAAACTTGGGAGAGAAGAGCCTGCACACACTTGATGTGCGCAGGGCAGTCATATTTTATATGGAAAGATCTCGCCCACTAAGAAAGACTAATCAGTTCTTTGTCTCTGACGGCAGGAAGAGGAGATGCAGTTTCCAAATCCACTATCTCTAGATGGATTGTCCAGTGCATCGCTCTGTTTCTCTCTTGCTAAGAGAACTTTTCTTCAAGCCTAGAGCACATTCTACTCTAAGCACTATGGCATCCATAGCATTCATTGCAAAAGTTCCCCTTGGGTCCATTTGCAAAGCGGCAACCTGGAGTTCTGTACACACCTTTACAAAACACTATTGTCTAGATGCTCATTCTAGATCCGATTCCCAGGTGGGACAAGCAGTACTAAGACACCTTTTCCCTACTGTTCCTTCTCACAACCCACCTCCAACTCCGGGTGCTGCTCGCTAGTCTATGCACAGCATGTGATTCTAAGCAGATTAACAAACTCATTACTTACCATAAAAGTATTTCTGATGGTTGCATCTGCTTAGATTCACATGCGCCCACCCTTCCTTCCCGCTCGGATGGAAGGAACATGGACGTCCTATTACTTTTCTCCCTTTTCTGTACTCACTGACTTTAGTCATAAGGCTCCCTCGTGGCAGAAAAAATACAATCAGAGGGACCTCGACGCGTGAGGGATTTTGGGTACACTACACGTCACTATAGGGATAGTGTTACAGACACGCTATGCCGACGTCCCCTTTCGACTCTCGAAAGACCAGATGCAATACTCTGTGGTGACCACTGGATGTTGGACTATATATGCACAGCATGTGAATCTAAGCAGATGCAACATCAGAAATGCTTTTACGGTAAGTAATGCATGTCATATGAAAAGTGCAAGGCAGGCCTTCTAAGGAGGCCATTAATTGGGCCAGATTTATGGGTGAATGTGACTTGAGGTTGACTAATGGTTGTGTGGAGGGTGATAAACGGGGAATGGCCACTTGATAGATGGGCAGAAAGTGTGCTACCCTTGACTTTTTGTCACTACCTCTTTATTTCAAAATAGCATCGGTATGGCGATAAATGAGTATAGCTCCAGTGATCATGCCTCAGTCACATTGACATATAAACTGGTAGAGCAAGAGAAGAAACAAATCATGGGGGTGGGGGGCAGTATTGAGGTGAATCATGCGGGCAGTAAGTTGACTTGGTCGGCAAAGAATTTGGATCGGGCTAGAGAACTTATCCTGGCAAGTCAGCCGAACTGGAAGCAAAGAGTGGGTACGAAATTAAGGAATGGTTCTCCAACATCACATGGAAGTTCATATTTCATAAATCGACACAAGTAGCTTGTGAAGGTCAAGTTAGGACAAGCTACCATAGGGTGATTAGAGATAAGAAATGGGCAATGAGTTGTTAAGTGCGAAAGATTAGTAAGGGGAATCTGCCTATTGGTGGCAAAGTAGCCATGATTAAGAGAATCAAAAATAGGTATCGAAACTATATCGATTAGTGGAAACATACTTCCAAAATTGGGGATTGGCAACATCTTGTCAAGGCCTTGCAAGGGTGGTTCTGATTACGCTCACACCAGAATCCATACACCCCTCTAGGGAAATGGGGCAAAAAGGTGCTCTTGTAAGGATAACAAGTTTAATCTTCACAAATGAGGATGGTAGCAAAGGACTCAGCTGCCTGAATGGTCTTCTCCTGTCCCTCTTCCGTTCCTTTCTGCCAGTGGTTTCAGGCAGGGTTTATATAGGCCTGGCTTGCTGTGGTGGTGTCACCAGATCTGGATCATGGCTTCATCCCAATCCATCCTTTTTCCATAATGAGGAAGCTCCAAAGCCTTTCTTCGTTGTCAGCAGTTTTGTCAGAGCATGCTGTTCTACATTTTGCTAGCTTATGCAGAAACACCCTGCTGCTCTGCAGACTTACAAACCTTGAGACCAAGCCCAAGGAGAGAACATTTTTATGTACAACCAATTTTCATTCATTCTATCCATATTTCACTCCTCCTGTTAACTTTTTCTGGGTCCTGTAGTTTCCTCCATACTTAAGATTTATAATTTATCCCATTTTGCATTTTGTCGCACAGAAAATGCGATTCCTATTTTTCTCCAGCATGGGGTCTGGCATGGATTCACATGCTCATGAATATTCCCCGTCGTCGGGCTGGGAATCCTCGGTAAAGAAAAAACCAGTATCAGTTTCGTTTCTGATCTGTCTTTCGTAGTAATAACCAATCACTGGTCTCTGCGTCATACTGATCACAGCCAATGACTGCCCTCTATCTAAGCACCGCCTCTGGCAGCCATCTTCAGATTTTTACCGCACGTTCATGTGTTGGGATCCTCGTGCTATTGCTCTCGAGCGTTAGTGCTATTTTTTTCACGTTTTTTCTCAAAAACTTCGTTTTTTTCGGTCAAAAGAGCCTCAAGCTCCACCGATTCTCCATCCGATCAACGGGGACCCGTGTCGGATTCGTCTGCGCCCCTCAAGGGTGAAGATTTCGTCGAGCTACGCTTTTGGAGGACTCCAGAAGTTTCTCAGGCCCGGTCATGGCCCAGGAGAAGGGAAGCTGGACGCCCGGAAAGCTGTTCAGGGTCTGCCCTGGATGCCAGCTGCAGAATGTCTTCAAGGAGGACGAACACTCTTTTTGTCTTTACTGCCTACATGAGGACAAGACGCACGTGGAGAAGGACTGTGCGTTTTGCGGCAACATGTCGGAGCGGACCATGAAGGACCGCCATCAACGTCTCGCCAACTGGCTGGAAGGGAAGAGCCCGTCCGGCGAGAGGAAGAAAGCCGAGCGGTCGTCTAAGACCTTTGAGGACGCCCCGGCGACGGGGGTCCAACATAAGGCCAAGCACCGCGAGTCCGCTGGCACCGGGAGCGCCGAACGGTCGGGCTCTACGGGCGCCAGGCAGGGCGCACCCTCCCCGGCACCATCAACCACGAGCCAACGCTCTGGGTCGGGTAAGAGGAAGGCCGAGCACCCGGCGAAGCTCCTGGAGAGGCCCCGGTCGAGCTCGAAGGCGGAGGGGGAGCGAGGCAGTGTCCCCCCCCCCCTCAAGGATAAGGCGGTGAGCGCACCTAAGGTGGTGAAGGCCTTAATCCATCCGGCCAAGCCCTCTATCGAAACTGTCGCTGCGGCCCTGGCTCAGCCTGTGGAGGCTACACCAGTGGTGGCGACCTCGGGGCTCAGAGTCTCCCTGCCACCTCGGAGGGAGTCCTCTTTTGTGCCCATCGATAGGACCCCTGTGGGGAAGAAAAAGGGGGGGCAGGGCGTCGTCGTAGATTCGGCCTCAACCTCGGAGGAGGAGCTGGTCGAAGTCTTAAGCCACGGCCTCGGCGTGGAAGAAGACCGGCCCGTCGGGATGGATCCCGACGCAGGTGACGACGACATCGTCGAGGGTACCGACGGGGCCCCTGATCGCCCGTCTGATTCCCCTCTGCCAGCGCCGCGAGACAACTCGGCGGCCATTTTGTTGGCTATACAGTCCTTATGCTCAGAGATAAGGACGAGACTACCGTTGCCGACGGAACCTCTCCCGTCGGGACCCAGAACCGGGACCTTCTGGTGTTCCCCCTACCAAGAAAAGAAGGATCCACCCTCCGCCTCCTTTTCAGCCGTCGCGCCCCTTCCAGCCCTCCTCCCCGTCCACCCGAGGGGATGATACGGGGACTGACACGGCAGCGACGGGTACGGACGACTAGGTATACGACGAGGATGTACCGTCGTCGCCTCCCACCAGGGCTTCTCCGCCCGACGAGATTGGATCGTTCCACTCCATGATCACCAGGGCATCCGAGCTTTTCCAACTCTGCCCTGAGGAGAAGAAGGAAGGTTTCCTTTATCAGCGGCGCGAGGCCAAGAGGAAGACGGTCCTCTCAGTGCCTCTATTGGACGACATTTGGGATGAGGGCCTCACCCTCCTCAAGAACCCTTCCACGACGCCAGCTAGAAGAGACCGGTACGAGAAGAAGTACCGGGTCCCGGACACG
Source organism: Ambystoma mexicanum (assembly GCF_040938575.1). Classification (NCBI taxonomy): domain Eukaryota; kingdom Metazoa; phylum Chordata; class Amphibia; order Caudata; family Ambystomatidae; genus Ambystoma; species Ambystoma mexicanum. Next base: position 637,636,020 of record NC_090938.1, on the reverse strand, counting down.
GCCCCCCTGTGCCTCCGGGCGCAGCCTACCCAGGACTCCGTCGTCTCCGCGGCAGCCAGGAAAAAAGCGGGGGGGGGGGGTGCGGCCTCCACATCGACTTCCCCACCGGACGGCGAGGGAAAGAAATTGGACGCTATGGGACGCAGAGTCATCTCGTCTGCGGCGACGACGATTAAAGCGGCCAACGCCTTGGCTATCGTGGCCCGCTACGACAGGGAGCTCTGGTACAAACTGGCTCCCCTGCTGGACTTCTTGCCAGACGACAAGAGGGCAGAGGCCCTGGAGATCCTGCAGGAAGGTGAGGTGGCTTCGGACCACGCCATTACCGTTGCGACTGACATCGCCGACACTGGGTTCCGCCAGTTGGGCAACAGCGTTTGCCTTAGGCGGCGTGGATGGCTCAAGGCTACGGACTTCCGTCAAGACGTTCAGACCAGAGTCCTGGACATGCCCTTCGATGGGAACAACCTGTTTGGGAAAACAGTGGACGATTCCCTTCAGGCCATTAAAGCGGACACCGAGACGGCCCGGGCCCTTGGAGTTCTGCAACAACGACGGACGCCCTTTCGGAGCAGCGGAGGCAAGGGCGCCTCCAAAAGTTCCGGCGGCGGTTTCTCCACCTACCGTCAAGCGGCCCGCTCGTCGGCTCAGGAGGCCTACAGAGGACGAGGCAAGTCTGGTGGACCCCGCCGTCGTCGCCAAGGAGGTCAAGGCGGCAAAGCCTCGTCGAAGCAGGATTGAACCGGCCGTGGGGTCGGGCCCTCACCGAAGCACCCCGGTGGGAGGCCGGCTGGCGAGCTTAGTCAGCGTGTGGGAGTCCATCTCCACCGACCGTTGGGTGCTGGACGCCTTGGTCCGGGGCCACGCGCTCTAGTTTCAAAGAAGGTGTCCGCGCGTCCCCCCCGTGGCCAGGAAAGAACTTCACGTCCCTCAACTTCTCCTGGAGGTAAAGGCGATGCTCAGGAAGGGCGCCATCGAACTCGTCCCTAAGAGGCTTCGGGGCTCCCGAGTTTACTCGAGATAATTCCTCATGAAGAAGAAGACGGGGGGATGGCGCCCCATCCTGGACCTGCGACGTCTGAACAAGTTCATCAAGACGCAAAAGTTCCGGATGGTCACCCTCCAGCACGTCCTGGGTCAGCTGGAGGAAGGAGACTTCCTGTCGTCGTTGGATTTGGAGGATGCCTACTTCCATATTCCCATCCTAAAGGGGCACCGAAAATTCCTCAGGTTTGTGGTCCAAGGGCGTCACTACCAGTTCAAAGCCCTCCCCTTCGGACTACGGTCGGCACCCAGGGTATTCACCAAGTGCCTTGCACCGGTGGCGGCGCAGCTGCGCCGCGAGGGGATCCACGTCTACCCCTACCTGGACGACTGGCTCATCCGAGCCAAGACGAGGGAGCTCGCCGTGGATCACACGGCAAGGACCGTCCGACTTCTCACGGACCTGGGATTCTCCGTGAACTACGCCAAGTCTCACCTGGTACCCGCGCAAAACGCACTGTTTCTGGGAGCGAAGCTCGACAGTGTCCCTTCTGGCCTCCCAGTCGGAGGAAAGGACCAGGTCCATCCTGGGCAAGGTACAGCGGATGTTGGTTTCCGACGCGACCAAGGTGAGGTCCAGCAAGTCCCTCCTCGGAATGATGTCTTCCTGCATCTACCTCATTCCCATGTGCAGGCTCCGGATGCGCCCGTTGCAGGAGTTCCTGGACGCGCGCTTGATCCAAACGACGGGCAGCTTCGAGCAGAGGATCACACTCGACGAGAGTTTCCGCCGAGCGGTCCGGTGGTGGGGCAACCGCACGCATCTGACGGCGGGCATGGACTTCCAGACCCCAGACCACCAGGAGACAGTGACCACCGATGCCTCCCTGGAAGGGTGGGGAGCGCACACCGAAAATCTGCACGCGAGAGGCCTTTGGCTCCCGACGGAGAAGTCCCTCCATATCAACGTCCTGGAGCTCCGTGCAGTGTTCTGGGCCCTCAGGTCCTTCCTTCCGTCCCTCAAGGGCAAGGTGGTGAGGATCTTCACCGACAACAACACCACCACCATGTTTTACATCAGGAAACCGGGCGGAACCAGGTCCCCAGTGCTGTCCAAGGAGGCGCAGGACCTGTGGCATTGGGCTGTCGCCCAAAGGATGTTTCTGGTGCCGTTTCATCTGGCAGGGATAAAAAACACCATCGCTGACTCACTCAGCAGGGAGCTGCGCTCGTGCCACGAGTGGGAACTACGGCAGGATCTAGTGGATCGCCTCTTCCGACGGTGGGGCACACCCCAGATCGACCTGTTCGCGACGGCGACGAACTCCAAGTGCCGGAGGTTCGCCAGCAGGTTTCCCCAGGCGAGGAGCATGGGCGATGCCTTCTCGTTCCCCTGGGAGGGCCTGTTCCTCTACGCGTTCCCTCCTTTGCCACTGCTAATCCGGCTCGTCAACCAGCTCAAGAGGTCACGGTGCAGGATGATCCTCGTCGCACCTGCGTGGCCGAGGCAGATATGGTTCCCGGACCTTCTGGACTTGTCAGCGTCCCCGCCAATCAAGCTGCCGGTGGACGCGGATCTTCTCTCCAGGGAAGGAGGCGCCATCCTCCACCACGACCCGAAATCGCTGAACTTGCAGGCCTGGCTCCTGCAGCGCTAGAGTTTGGAGGATACGACATACCGGCCGACTGCAGAGAGGTTCTTGCAAAGGCCAGGGCGTCCTCGACTCTTAAATGCTACGGACACAAATGGAAGAGGTTCTCTGTCTGGTGCCACGCACAGAAGATTAACCCTCTACGGATTACGGCTCCCCAGGTACTGCCGTACCTGCTGACGCTGGCCAAAGCTGGACTGGCACACGCGTCCATCAAGATTCATCTTGCTGCGATCTCCCGATACACCAGAACCACGGGCCGGACGTCCTTGTGGTCTCATCGTCTGGTGAAAGTGTTCATGAAGGGACTGTTCAGATTGTTCCCGACGGTGAAGGCTCCGGCCCCGGCGTGGGAGCTCAACGTGGTGCTGACCAAGCTCATGGGACCTCCGTTCGAGCCTCTGCACTCGGCCCCGTTGAAGTTTCTGTCGTGGAAAACAGCGTTTCTTGTGGCCATCACCTCCGCACGACGGGTGGGAGAGATCCAGGCCCTTTCCTGCAAGGCCCCGTACTTGACTTTTCACGACACGAGGGTAGTGCTCAGGACGCACCCCTCCTTCATGCCCAAGGTACCGTCGGACTTCCATCTCAACGAACCCTTGGTGTTGCCTGTGTTCTTCCCGTCGCCTTCGTCGCCGGCTGAGAGGACTTTGCACTCGCTGGATGTGGCTAGAGCGCTGAAGTTCTACGTGGACGGCACGAAGTGTTTTCGGAAGACGTCACAACTCTTTGTGAACTTTGGACCTGTCAATCAGGGGAAGGCTCTCTCGAAGGCTTCCATTTCCAGATGGCTCTCCGGCTGTATCATGTACTGTTATCGGTTGGCAAACCGACCGCTGCCTGGCTGTCCGAGAGCCCATTCCACCAGAGCGATCGCAGCTACCACGGCGTTCCTTTCTGGTGTGCCCCTGCTGGACATATGCAGGGCTGCTACGTGGAGGTCGACGCACACCTTCACGAAATTCTACTGCGTCGATCGGGATTCCAGGGAGGAGTCCAGGGTCGGCCAAGCAGTGCTGCGCAACCTGTTCGCCTGAGGTGAGCCTGGTGAGGAGGTAAGATGCTTAATGTTGAGTTTGATGTACTGCTTAATGTTGAGCCGTTGCCACCTCCCGTGGTTGTGCATGTGTGTACTGCTATGTATTCTTTATTCATGAGCATGTGAATCCATGCCAGACCCCATGCTGGAGAAGGAACAAGTTACTTACCTGTAACTGTTGTTCTCCAGCATGGGTCTGGCATGGATTCACATGCGAACCCTCCCGCCTACCCCTCTGCGGCTCTTCACTTGGTCATACTGCCACTTCACGTGCTTCCAAATCTGAAGATGGCTGCCAGAGGCGGTGCTTAGGTAGAGGGCAGTCATTGGCTGTGGTCAGTATGACGCAGAGACCAGTGATTGGTTATTACTACTAAAGACAGATCAGAAACGAAACTGATACTGGTTTTTTCTTTACCGAGGATTCCCAGCCTGACGACGGGGAATATTCATGAGCATGTGAATCCATGCCAGACCCATGCTGGAGAACAGTTACAGGTAAGTAACTTGTTCCTTCTTAAACATCTTTGGACCCTACAGCCTACATTCAGATTCAATCATATCTGGAGACCAACCAGTTACTAGGACTCGGCTTCAGACCCCAACACGGCACCAAAACAGTCCTGATCGACCTGAAGATCCAGATTGATGACCTGAAAGATGAGGGGAAATTCCACTCTTGCTCCTGCTGGATGTGTCCACCGCCTTTGACATGGCTGATCACAAGGTGCTGTGTAAGCATCTTTCAACAGCGGCCTATTTCTCAGTAGAAGTAACAGCATGGATCCAATCCTTCCTAAATGACAGATCAATGAGGGTTTTCTCTTCATCGGCAGTAGCTGATCCATCCCCATCCCCATATCCTACAGAGTTCCACAAGATTCTTGTGTATCGGCTACTATGTATAATGTGTTCGTTAAACCATTGTTTGATGACCTAGACTATCTGGGTGTCACCTACACTAACTATGCAGATGACAGCCAGATCCTCATACCTCTGACAGGCAACTACGACAAAGATCTTGCTCTGGTTAATAAAATCTACCTCCTGATTCAGGCCTGGATGGCCACACATGGTCTGTTTCTGAATGATCAGACTGAGCTGCTCCTCCTAGCCACACCTGCCAATCGGAAGAAACTGAGCGATCAATACCGTTCCTTCAACATTGATGGTAATGACACCAAGGTGGCAAAAGAGGTTAAAAACCTTGGGTTTTTACTTCGACTCCTCCCTGAGTCTGTGTAAACAGGTCAGCGCTACGGCCTCAGCGACAGCATACACATGTAAGCTCATCCACGCCTGCAAACCCTTTCTCTCCACAGAAGGCTGCACCACATTGGCCAGAGCTCTAATATTAAAAATTGACAATTGCAATACAATGTACCTAGGTGCCAGCAAATACCGTTGACAAATTCCAGATCTTGCAGAACGCTCTCAGAACTGCCCTAGGCATATCAAGAAGACAACACATCGCAGGATTCAGACGTGACGACAAATAGCTCTCCAAGGACCGAATACAACGCAAGACAATCTCTCTGGCTCACAAATGTCTCAACTCAGCCCCCCTTTATCTCACTGAAATATTTATCAAACTCCACACGACCCACCAGGATGGCTTATTCAGGATGCCTAAGAGTCCCCAGGTTCAAATTAAAAAAAGCAGTTGGTAGTAGCTCCCCAGTCATGGCTGCTCAACTCTGGAACTCCCTACCCCACCTCCTTAAGAGCTGACCAATCCTTCTACAAAACTCGGGAAAAATACGAAACTCTGGCTAATCTCCAAAGACATGCCACAATAAACTCTGCCAGTTGTCCTACCAGAAACCGCATATAGCAACACCTGTGCCGTCTCTAGCTCATTGTGCAATGCCCTTCTAAATATGTTCCATTTTTGATGCCCTTTCGTCCCCTTCTGTTTATTCTTCTGTATTTAACACTGTATTCCTACATATTGTAAATAGAATTTGTATATTCCTGTGTGCTGCCTTGTTTTAACAAACTGTATATCCAAAACTGCTATAGGCGCTGAAATTAGTAATCTGTGGGAGGACACAATCTATTAGAAAAACAAGTTACTTACCCCTGGTAATGTTCCTTCTGACGGATGTTCCTCCCATGGATTCTGCATTGCCCTCACAGCCTACCCCTCTGTGCACATTTGTGTTACTCTTTCATCTCCCATGCAGATTATTTAATTCCTGAAGACGGCTGAGCAGATAGATGGAAAAACTAGAAACTAAGGCAACGGGGTTCAATGCGTGCTATTTATGCGATCTTCATAATGTCTAGATGCGTTAATGGTAACCATTGAGAACATCAGCGAAAAGATTTCAGACGGCAGAGCAGGATAAGATTATATCTAAAATGAGGAATCCGTGGGGTTGCGGGGGACATCCATCAGAAAGAACATTACCAAGGTTAAGTAATTGGTTCTTCTTATAAAGTACCCTTCCTTAGCAATCACATCAATTAGAAAGGTTAGTGAGTTACGAACCGTTTCAGTGACTGAACCCTTTTAATAATGCGCAAGCATAACATGTTAAGAACACACCCTAGATGTTCACCGAAATTAATTTCCAAATTCTAGGTCAATCAATTGAGCTACCAGATTTCCTTCAAAATCCTCAAAGCATAGAAGGGGCTTTACACACACTAAGTTCGTTGATCTACTATCTCGACAAAAGTAGACTTAGGAAAGCAGACCAATTTTTCAGATCCATGGCAACCTGTAGAGCAGTAGATGCAGTAACTAAAGCAACCAGCACAAGATGGATTGTAAGGTGTATTAAATGTGCTCTGGCAAACTAAACACTCCCATTTACCTTTAGGGCGCATTCCTCTAGGGGTCTGGGAGCAACCTCAGCTTTTCTCGCTAATGTCTGTCCATTGGAAGCCATTTGCAAAGCAAACATGGCGTTTAGTGCACAATTTCACAAAACACTATTTTGTTAGAGACACAAACAAAAGAAGATTTTCAGGTGGATTAATCCATTTAAAAAACTTAATTTGTATCTGCTCCTTCCACTCACCCACAGCACCAGGGAATGTCATTTGCTAATCTATGCAAAGCTTGTGAATCTAAAGAGATTCACAAGCCCCAGAAATCGTAATCCTCTCTGTGGCTTGTATCTGATTACAATTGCATGCACCCAACCATTCTTTCCACTTGGTGGTAAGAGCATATAAAACACCACTTACAAAGATTCTCACACACAGCCGGAAAACAATCAGAGGGCGTAAACACGTGCATGGTCATGACTACCCACACACGTAGAGGAGGGGTAGTGCTGCTGGTAGACCCTCATTGATGCCCATTTTCGATTTTGAAAACAAAAGATGTAATACTCTGCGCCTGCCACTAGATGGCGGTCTATGCAAAGCATGTCATTCTAAGCAGATAAAAGACACACTTTTAGTAATGTTTGCCATGTTCTGCATTGCACACACAACCCTTACAAACATCCTGTTGGAAAAAGACAAATCGGAGGACGTCGAAGCTTCAAGGATCATGGGTGCTTCTACATGTAGGATAGAGATACTATGACTGGAACCGACCTAGTTTTGAACTTTGAAAAAAACCCACTAGATGGCAATCTATGGGAAAGCATGCAATTCGAAGCAGATGCAAGCCTCAGACTATTATTAAGTAATGTGTCCAATATGCGCACGCTGTTTATCTTAAAAGCAATGCTGTGCAATCTGCAGATAGGTTATAATTGCTGTTCTGGCTGAATTGCTGTTATTCTGGGTTCTGCTGATAGTTTCAACACAAGATTTAATGCTTAGTAACCAGAATACACAAGCAACTTGTAGGAAATATATTACCTCAATCTTTCTCCTGTAATTTCTGTTGCATGCTGGACTATTTGGGGTACTTGCCATTTGCAACCTTTTTTAATGTACGGGGTTAATGTGTGTGTTGTGCAAGGTGTATTATGAAATCTCTGAAGCGAAATGCAAAGCCACTGTAATAGAGCACAATAAGATTAGAAACTTAAAGCTTTGGAAAGTTGGCTTATTTAGGATCTAGAAAACTGCAATCAAATGCTGAATATGTAATTGAAGATTATGCAAGTTTAGAAATTTTACGTTAGCAATTCACTATTTAGGTTGTGCCTGCAGAAATCATTGCCAATACCACCAGTTCTCAAACTAAGGGTTATGCGTGAACCCTTGGATAGTCCACACCTGAGTGCTGACTGCTGAGAATTTAAAGCCATGGTAAATTGAACATATGCTTGTTCCCGAGGCAAAACCTTTTCCAACTTGCATAAACGTGCCCTATTACAAATCAAGGTGGTTGAAGACCACTGGTATGAACGAGGTGAGCCAAGTTATGAAAATGTCCGCCCTGTGTAAACTATATTTTTATTTGCAGATCGCTCCTCCTGAGACCCCAGATTCCAAGGTACGCATGGTGATAATCACTGGACCCCCGGAAGCACAGTTCAAGGTAGCAGTTTTCTTGGTGCCGTTTTTGTTTTGCGATTTCTTGTTTCAACGTAATTGGTACATTTGTACAGCTTGTGTTCAACCCCATTTAGTGGATCTTGGAGCTCTAGATGGATAAGATGTCTAGTTAACAGTATCGTCATTAATAATAGTTTCATCCTCTGAAGGGGACAAGGAGCTGAGTGGATCTATCTAATTCAAACCTGTGTCCGGGAGTTCTAATGCAGATACATGTAGTGTATCCATTAATCCATTAAGCTACAGACCATGATTTACAAGCGAGACCATTTTCCATCTTCGTCCACTGGCATGAGGCCCTGAATATTTGATGTCCTTGTGATTGTTTTTTATCATCGGAAAGACTTTTCTGATGCAAATAACTAAGTTCCTCACTCACATCGCAAATCACTCATTGTCGGGGTAACCCAAATCAGTTTCCCTATGTCCTCGCTCTACCTCATTTTCCAGCATGGGGTCTGGCATGGATTTACGTGCTCATGAATATTCCCAGTCAGACTGGGAATCCTTGGTAAAAGAGAAAATCAGTTTCATTTCTGAACTCTTTCTCATAACAACCAATCACTGAGCTCTGGGTCATACTGCCCCCAGCCAATGACTACCCTCTACCTAAGCCCCTCCTCAGGCAGCCATCTTCAGATTTTTACAGCACGTTCAAGTGTTGGGAGTCCTCGTGCTTAGCTCTTGAGCTTTTACTGAGATTTTCGCTTGTTGGAAGAGTTATTTTCGATTATTCGGTCAATCGAGCCCATGTGCTCCATCAACCATCCTTCCGATTAACAGGGACCCGTTTTTTGGATTCTTCAGCACCCCTCAAGGGCAGATTTCGTTTAATTTATTCGTGGAAGCTTGCAGAAGATTCTTCAGGCCTACACCGTGTGGATCATGTCGGATGAGAAGGCTGATTCCCCTTCCCTTTTCAAGCTTTGCTCCAACTGCGGTTTGCAGAATGTTTACATGGACGACAAACATTCCCAGTGCCTGTACTGCCTGTACCGAACGCATAAACTAACACTATCTCCCGACTTTACCATAAATATTCTGATTACATACAGACCTGCTGGTACAACCCCAGATTACCAAAGACAGCTCATTCAAATCTGAGGAAACGACCTAAAAAGCTCCACTAAAACTATCCTACTCAGAGACCTCAACATAGGCCTGCATGACCCAAAGGACAAAGCAACCTCCTCGTTTGCCAAAGAGGTCACAGACTTGGGGTTCGCCGATAGTGTCTCAGAGCCAGCTCACTGCAAAGGTCGCTCCATTGACTGGATTGCAGACCGCAATTGCTCAGCCCACCCATGGACGGACCACCACTGCATCCAATTCACTATTCCTACTAGACCTACCAGCAAAGTGCTTTCATATGCCCCCCTCCATCTAAAGTCAGAAGCTCCAAAAAACGAACTAAAGCCAACCTCCTTCCTGTTCTTGACATTCCAGAACTTAAACCTCCCTTTGTCAACAACTCCTCTTCCCTTGCCAAAATCTACGCCCACGTCCTCACCAAAGCCATGGAGTCCATAGCCCCAATGTAGGAAAAGAAGGAAAAAGAATCCATGCACTCCCAACTCCTGGTTCACAGAAAAAATACCTGCCCTACGTGCCAACAAACGCCTGGCCCTAGATAAATGGCAATCCATGCCCAATGATTCCACCCTGACAGAATTTAAAAATTTCTCGGCATACAAAAAAACTATATTAAAATCCAAATCTGAATCCTTCAACCTCAATCTCCACAGCCAACTCCAAATGAAAAGAAATGTTCTCGATCTTCAAAGATATCATCACCCCATCCACCAGTCCAGAAGAAATGACCAAAGACAAAGCTTGGTGCTCTAGCATTCAAGCAGTCCTTAGCAATCAAACTGCTCCAAGAAAAAATCCAATTACAGCGCAAAGCACAACCCAAACAGGACAGACTACCCCCATCCATCTCCCCTACTCTCCATTCTGATACCCCTCTTCTCATTCAGAGATCCCTAGATCCCGCTTGCTCCAACAACTACCGACCCATCACCACAGTCCCCTTCCTCAAAATCTTAGATAAAGCTGTCCACACCCAAATCCAACACTACCTCGAATCTAACGCCATCCTAGGCAAAAGACAATCGGGCTTCTGCAAAGGCCATGGCAAAGAAACCACCCTCTTAGACTTGAAAAACCAAATCACCAAGATAATGGATAAGGGCAAACTAGCCCCCCCCCCCGCTTCTCCTAGAGCTCTCTGCTGTGTTTCAGCTTGTCGATCACTACATCTTGACCTCCCATCTCTCCAACGCAGCTCACTTCTCAAAACAAGCTACATGATGGATAACCTCTTTCCTAGAGGGCAGAGCCATGAAAGGCTACTCCAATCAGGCTAAAGCAGCTCCCACCACCATCCACTGTGGAGTGCCCCAGTGATCCTGTACTGCACCTACCTATACAACCTATTTACGAAGCCACTCTTCAACAAACTGGATTCGCTCGGCATAGCATACACCAACTATGCCGACAATACGCAAGTACTACTCCCTCTCACTGTCTCACTGGCTCATACGACCAAGACACAACAGCCCTCCTTCAAATCTACACTACCATGCAAACTTGGATGGCAGCCTATGGTCTCTGTTTAAATGGAGGGAAAACAGAGATCATCCTCTTAGGCACCAAGGAAATACTGCCCAAATTTGATAAAAAATATGACAACTTCGACAACACCACCTTACTGGTCCCAACCTCCGTTAAGACCCTTGGAATCTACTTGGACTCAACCCTCTCGATGACTCGACAGGTCAGCAATATTTCCACCGCCCACACCACCAAACTAATAAATGCCATTAAACCCTTTCTAACTACCCAAAACTGCCTTTCCATCACCCCTGCCACGATAGGAGCAAAATTAGATTACTGCAATGCTCTCTTTGCAGGCACCTCAGCACAATATCTTAACAGGCTCCAAATTGTACAAAACGATGCGCTCTGCGCAGCCCTCAGCATCCCCAAAATAGATCACATCACACAGGCTAGGCTAGCTGCCCACTGGGTCCCAGTCAAGGAAAGGGTCAATTTCAAGATCCTCACCCTAACGCACAAATGCATCAGTCACCCTGCCCCATCCTACTTATCAGACACCATTACTAAAGACACTTCGACACGCCCCAAAAGAAGTCACCACGCCAACCAACTCCGCGTTCTACCTATCAAAAGAGCTAATGCTGGAGGTATAGGGTTTCCTCACATAGCACCCAAACTATAGAATGCCCTACCCAACACTCTGAGCCGAACCCTCCCTATCCACCTTTCGCAAAACCCTCAACTATTCAAAGCTATTCAACTAGCTCCATATGCTTCCCCACCCACCCCTTCCCTTCCCAACCCACCCCCCCTCTCCGTATTCTCTACCCACTCTCCTACTCAGTATCTCATGTATCTGTTGTCTGCATCCTATGTAACCACTAAGCCTCTTGTATCCACTGTAACCAGCAAGTTTCTCTAACAGCGCCACAATGCCTACACGCTTTATAAATGTAAATGAATAAGGCGGAGGGTTGTGCGTGTTGCCGTGAACTCTAGAAATGCACGTTGAAGGATCAGCATGACTGGCTGGAGGAGGGGCTGCAGGCAATGGCCTCTGCACTGGGTGGTTTCCCAGGAGCATCCCTCTCCTGAATCCAGGAAAGCTGAGCAGGCTTCTAAGCCCTTTGAGAGTACCACTGCCGCGGGTGTCCAACAAAAGGCCAAGCACTGCGAGTCCGGTACTGTCGAAAACCCCGGCAGCATCGGTCTCAAGTCAGCGCTCTGGATCTTCATCCAAGAGGAAGTCTGATCACCCGGGCAAACTAAAGGTGGCCCGGAGACGACCAAGGAGAAGACCAAACAGGGTACGGCACCCAGCCTACCCTTGGCAGAGAAGGCCAAAGGGAATCGAGGGTTCGGCCCGATCCCTAAGGAGAAGCCCAGGCAGGACAAGGTGTCCAGGGCAACCGTGATGGACAAGGGGCCTGGCCTGACCGTTAAGGCCCAAGTGCACCAGACAGGGGGGCGTTGAGGGCCTCCAGTGCATGGATATCTCCTCTGCCGAGGCGGATGAGCTAGGTTACCGCCTGACCATCCAAGAGGGGGATGGCGGCGAGGGAGACTGAGTTGCGCTCTACGACGAGGATACTGTTGACTATGGAGGGCCTCAGGACGAGGGCCTTGTCCCTTCTCCTACGCCCCAGTTGCTTATCCCTACGCTCCTGCTGCCACCTAAAGACCTTTCAATAGACATTCTCGCGACCCTTCATATGCTGGTATCCGAGATGCAGCGGAGGATGCCGGCGACACCGCCACCCTCTCCCTCTGCAGCGCAGGCTGCCCTGCTGGCAACGGAGGAACCACTGCCAAGAAGGGGAAGAGGCACCCACTGCCTCCTTGCCACCCTTCACCTTCTCTGCCACCCCTCGCAGGTGTGACTGAGTTGGACACAACGGCGCAATGTGGGACCTTCCGTCGCTTCTGCCCAAATCCTCCCCGCCGGATGAGATTCGACCGCTCCATGCAATCTCCAGAGCATCAGAGCTTTTCCAGCTCACGCCAGAGAAGGAGGGCTTCTTATACCTGCGTCGCAAGGCGCAGAGGAAGACTATTCTTTGTCCCGCTCCTGGATGACATTTCGGATGAAGGACTGATGCTCATGAAGAACCCTTCTACAGCCCCAGCAAGAGGGACCGCCTAGAGAAGTACAGGGTGCCAGACTCTGCAATTAAGTGCTTGCAGGCCCAGCCGTCACCGGACTTGGTTTCTGCAGCGGCCAAGAAGAAATCGTTGAGCTCGACGTCTTCTGCAGCGTCCACCCCTCCTGACAACGAGGGGGAAGAAGTTGGATGCGATGGGTAGGAGAGTTATCTACTCTGCGGTAACTACCATCAAGGCCGGCAACACCCTCGCTATCGTGGCACGATACGATCGGGACCTGTGGTTTAAGTTTGCCCCTCTACTGGACTTCCTCCCCGAAGATGAGAGGTTAGAGGCTTTGGAGATTCTACAAGAGGGTGAAGTGGTGTTGGCCCACGCCATCAGTGGCCACGGACATCGCAGGCGCTGGATTCCGCCAGATGGGCAATGGCGTTTGCCTTTGCTGTTGTGGCTGGCTCAAGGCCACCAACTTTCTACAGGAGGTCCAAACCAGGGTTTTGGACATGCCCTTTGACAGAGAGAATCTTTTTGGGAAAGCGGTGGATGAGTCCCTACAGGCCATCAAGGCGGACATGGAGACGGCACATGCCCTGGGCACGCTACAGCAGCGACAGCCGTCCTTTCGGTCCTCAGGAGGCAAGTCTACCCGATCTTTGAGGGGTTTCGGCAGGGGCTCCTCTTCCTACTGTTGACTCGCTCGCTCCAAGGCCTTCGGAGCACGCTGTTGTCGGGGAACGCAAGGAGGCCAGTCTACCTCAAAGCAAGCAAAAACCGGCTAGGACGTCAGGCCACCACCCATGCACCCCAGTGGGAGGCCATCTCCGAAGACTGTTGGGTGCTGGACGCTCTCGCCCACGGACACATAGTTCCAACGAAAGTGTCCTCAAATACCACTGGTGGCTCGGCAGGAAAACCCCAGCCCACAGTTGCTGCTGGAAGTTCGGGGCCATGTTAAAGAAAGGGGTGATAGAGCTGGTTCCAATGCGGTTCCATGTGATAAACGCTGCAAAAACGGCCGTGGACGCAAAATATTGCGGCAAAAAGGCAGTTGTTTTGCCGCCGCAATCTATGTAAAGGATGCGGGAGACATCCCCGGACCCATTATACCATTTAAGGGAAGCGGGGACACCCCCACAACCCCTGCTCCCCTTAAATGGTATAATGGGGTACACCTTTACCAGGTCAAACCACAGCATTTTTGATGTGAATTTTATTTGTTTCACAGGCAACATTTTTGCCGCGATCATATCAATGCCTACCTCCAAAGCGGCTCCGGAGTTTACTCAAGGTACTACCTCGTGCGAAAGAAGACTGGGGTTGGAAGCCCATTCTCGACGCGACAACTGATAAAATAAATAAAATTCCAGAAGTTCAGAATGGTCACTCTTCAACACGTGCTCAGACAACTGGAAGAGGGAGATTTTCTGTCGTTGGATCTGGAGGATGCGTACTTCACCGCAAGTTTCTGCGCTTTGTCGTTCAGGGGAAGCATTACCAATTCAAGGCCCTTCCTTTCGGGCTAAGGTTGGCGCCCATAGTCTTCACCAAGTGCCTGGCGCCGGTGGCTGCCCATCTACGGCTACAGGGATCCTAGTCTACCCTTACTTGGACGACTGGCTCATCCGGGACAGATCAAGAGACCTCGCAGTCAACCACACGGCGAGGACCGTCTGCCTGCTGATGGATCTGAATTATGCAAAGTCCTGCTGGACTCCATTGCAAGACACGCGTTCATGGGATTCCGGCTCAACACGGTGTCATGCTTGGCGTCACCGTCTGAAGTGAGGGTAGCGGCAACCTGGGCAAGTGCAACAGCCGTTGGCTCTGAAGATCGCCACGGTGAGGGCCATCAAGGCTCTGCTTGGCATGATGTAGTCATGCATTTACCTCCTCCGGCTCTGCAGGTTGCGGATGCATCCGCTGCAGGAGTTCCTTGACGCCTGTTGGATCCAGGTGTCCGGAAGCTTCCAAGACAGGATTGCGCTAGAAGAGGGCTTCCGTCGGTCCCACCGCATCAAGAGACGGTCATGACAAACGCTTCCCTGGGAGCCCACACCGGAAGTCTTCACACCAGAGGCCTGTGGCTGCCGCAGGAGATGTTGCACATTAACGTTCTGGAGCTGTGGGCAGTGTTTTGGGCCCTCAAATCATTCCTGCCGTCCCTCAAGGGCAAGGTGGTGCGGGTCTTCAGACAATACCATAATGTTTTAAATCTGGAAACTGGAGTGGGGGGATACCAGATACCCAGTGCTCTCCAAAGAGGCGCAGGACTTATGGGCCGTCACCCAGGGGATGTGCCTCATTCTCCAGCACGGGGTCTGGTATGGATTGACATGCTTGTGAATATTCCCTGTTGTCAGGCTGGGAATCCTCGGTAAAGAGAAAAGTCAGTTTCAGTTTTGTTTCTGAACTGTCTTTCTGCTAGTAAGCAATCACTGGTCTCTGGGTCATGCTGCCGCCAGCCAATGACTGCCCTCTACCTAAGCCCCTCCTCTGGGAGCCATCTTCAGATTTTTACTGCACGTTCAAGTGTTGGGAGCCCTCGTGCTGTAGCTCTCGATCTTTTACTTCGTTTTGCGTTTTTTCGAAGAGTTTACTCTTATATTTTCGGTCAATCGAGCCTCAAGCTCCACAGATTCTACTTCTGATCAACGGGGACCGTTTTTTTGAAATTTTCAACGCCCCTCAAGGGCATCTTTTCGTAGAGTTTTCCACTTCTCTGAGGATTCCAGAAGATCTTTGAGGCCTATCCCGCGTGGACATGGCCCAGGACAATGGAAGCATGACACCTGTTGGATCTAAGCTGTTCGGTAGGTGCCCTGGATGCGGACTACAGAACGTCTTCAAGGAGGATGAGCACTCTCAGTGCCTCTACTGCCTTCACGATGACAAATTGCACGGAGAAGGACTGTGCATTTTATAAGAACATGTCCGAAAAGACAATGAAGTATCGTCTTACTCTGCTCACCAACTGGCTGCAGGGGAAGAGCCCAGCAGCGGGTGAGGAGGCATAATTCCGAGCGGTCCTTTTGAAGGCACTCCGGCGACGGGGGCCCAACAAAAGGTAAAGCACTGCGAGTTCGCAGGCACCGGGAGCGCCTATCTGTTGGGCTCCTCGGCTGCCAGGCAGGGCAGGGCGCATGATCGCCAACGCTCTGGCTCGGTGAAGAGGAAGTCAGAGAACCCGGGTAAGCTTCGGTAGAAGCCCCGGTTGAGGTTGATCCAGATGGAGACAGCCGAGGGGGAGCGAGGTGGCAACCCTCCCCCAAGGTGAAGGCCTCAGGCACGCCCAAGGTCATGAAGGCCCTGATTCACCCGGCTAAGGCCTTGATTGAAGGAGTCGTGGCAGCCCTGGTGAAACCTACGAAGGCTTCCCCAGTGGAGACGGCTTCAAGGGCTAGAGTTTCCATGCCACCCCGGAGGGAATCTTTTCTACGCATTGAGAAGACTCCCATGAAACCCCAGCAGGAGAAAGTGGGGGGGGGGCACGGTAGCCATAATGGACACGGATACCACCTCTGAGGATGAGTTGGCTAGGATCTGGGACAAGATGTCAGAGGAATCCAGGGCCCACGGGAAGGATCCCGACGAGGCAGACTAAGAGCAATGGGGGAGCCGACAAGGAAGATGGGGCCGTGGGGTGGGGGACAATTCAGGAGCCATCTTGATGGCTATACAGGCCCTGTGTACAGAGATCAGGACAAGGATGCCCTTATCCCCCCTCCCGACGACCCAGCAGAGCCTGAACTGTGGGGGAGCCCACCTAACAAGCGGAGACAAGTCCATCCTCCTCCCCTTTCCAGCCTTCATCCCCATCCCCCTCCTCCAAGGGATGAGATGGGACCACCTTCTCGGGGCCCCATCAGCCACCCTCCCACCCCCGTCCCTACCGACGAAGTTGGCTCCTTCCACGCCATGATCGTCAGGGCATCTGACCCCTTCCAGCTCTGCCCCGAAGAACAGAAGGAGGGCTTCCTCTATCGACGACGGGAGGCCAAGAGGAAGACTGTCCTCTCAGTCCCGCTACTGGACGACATCTGGGATGAGGGGCTGGCACTCCTGAAGAACCAGTCCACGGCTCCTGCTAAGAGACCAGTATGAGTAGTACCGGGTCCCGGACTCCACCCCTATGTGCCTCAGAGCACAGCCATTGCCGGATTTAGTGTTCTCTGTGGCGGCCAAGAAGAAATCGGCGGGGGTGATGGCCTCAACTTCCACATCCCTCCCCCCGGATGACGAGGGGAAGAAGCTGGACACCATGGGACGGGTCATCTCGTCGGCGGCGATGAGTACTAAAGCAGCCAACACCCTCGCGATCGCGGCACGCTACGACAGGGAGCTGTGGTTCAAGATCGCTCCCCTCCTGGACTTCCTCCTGGACAACAGGAGGGCTGAGGCCCCTGAAATCCTACAGGAAGGCGAGGTGGCTTCGGACCACGCCATTACGGTGGCCACGGACATCGCCGACACCGGTTTTCGCCAGATGGGCAACAGCATTTGCCTTTGCCGGCACGGTTGGCTCAAGGCCACAGATTTACGCAAGGACGTGCAGACCAGGATTCTGGACATGCCCTTCAAGGGGAACAACCTGTTCGGCAAGACAGTGGACGAGTCGCTGCAGGCCATCAAGGTGGACACCGAGACAGTTCAGGCCTTGGGCGTTCAACGACGGGCGCCAAGCAATCCGGTGGTGGGGCACCCGCACGCATCTAGCGGCGGGCATGGACCTTCAGACCCCGGCACATCAGGAGACTGACGGACGCCTCCCTGGAGGGATGGGGCGCACACCGGATATCTCCACGCAAGAGGCCTTCTCCTTCCAACTCCTTGCCCCCTTAGATTAGAACTGGCTCCCTTTCTCTATCCGCTCTATCTCCACCTATTCCTCCTTCCGTTCCTCCTTAAACACTCCTTCTCTCTGCTTTCTCCTCTTCTTCTTTCTCCTCCCCACTCCACCTTCCTGTTCCTTTATCTCTTCCTGTCCCCCCCCCCCCTTGACTTCCACCCTCCCTTCTAATCCCTCTTCCCTTTCCCTTTCCTCCTTCCTTCACCTCTTCTCTTCCTTCTCAAATGCAAATTGTTCTACATGCTATTTTTCTGGTTTGATTCATGTATATTTTATTGCTTCCATGTATAATGTATTTTAGTTGTTATGCTGTAAAGCGCTTTGGTGTAAAGCGCTATATAAATAATAAAATGTAAATACACTACACATCAATGTCCTGGAGCTCGGAGCCGTGCTCTGGGCCCTCGGGTCATTCCTTCCGTCCCTCAAGGTCAAAATGGTAAGAGTCTTCACCGACAACACTACCACAGTGTTCTACATCTGGAAGCAGGGGGGGCACCAGATCCCCAGCCCTATCCAAGGAAGCGCAGGATCTGTGGCACTGGGCTGTCGCCCAAGGGATGTTCCTGGTACCCTTCCATCTGGCAGGAATAAAGAACACCATTGCCGACTCACTCAGCAGGGTGCTGCGCCTGTGCCACGAGTGGGAGCTGCGGCAGGATCAAGTGGATCTCCTATTCAGACGATGGTGAAATCCCCAGATTGATCTATCGGCGACGAACGCCAAGTGCCTGAGGTTTGCCAGCAGGTTTCCCCAGCCGGGGTGCATGGGTGATGCCTTTGCATTCCCCGAGACTGCCTATTCCTGTATGCGTTCCCCCTGTTGCCGCTGCGACTCAGTCAACTCAGACGGTCCTAGTGCAGGATGATCACTGTTGCACCGGCATGGCCGAGGTAGATCTGGTTTCCGGACCTTCAGAACTTGTCAGCGTCCATATCCTTCCCCCTCCCCCCCACCCCCCCGGTCAAACTACCTATCGCTGGCTAAGGCGCGACGGGCGCATGCCTCCATCGAGATCCATCAGGCAGCTATCTCCCACTACACGAATTCCGGGGCAGTCATCTCTATGGTCTAATCACCTGGTGAATGAGTTCATGAAAGGAATGCTCCGATCATTCCCGCCGGTGAAGGCTTTGGCCCCGTCGTGGGAGCTCAACGTGGTGCTGACCAGGCTCATGGGGCTGCCATTCGAGCCGCTGCATTCGGCACAGTTGAAGTTCCTGTCGTGGAAGACAGCGTTTCTTGTGGCCATCACCTCCGCACGACGAGTGGGAGAGATCCAGGCCCTCTCCTGTAAAACTCCATATCTGACATTCCACGAGATGAGGGTGGTGCTGAGGACGCACCCCTCCTTCATGCCCAAAGTGCTGTTGGACTTCCATCTCAACGAGCCCTTGGTGTTACCTGTTTTCTTCCCGTCGCCGGCTGAGAGGACTTTGCACTCGCTGTATGTGGCTAGCGGGCTGAAGTTGTACGTGGACCGCACAAAGAGTTTTCAGAAGACATCACAGCTCTTTGGACCTGTGAACCAAGGGAAGGTCCCCTCGAAGGCTTCCATTTCCAGATGGCTCTCCGGCTGCATCATGCACTGTCACCGGTTGGCAAACCGACCATTGCCCAGCCGTCCGAGAGCCCATTCAACCAGAGCGATCGCTGCTACCACGGCATTCCTGTCTGGTGTGCCCCTGCTGGACATCTGCAGGGCTGCTACGTGTAGGTCGACGCATACCTTCACGAGAGTCTACTGCGTCGACTGGGATTCCAGGGAGGAGTCCAGAGTCGGCCAGGCAGTGCTGCGCAACCTGTTCGCCTGAAGGTGTGGCATGTGAATCCATGGCAGACCCCATGCTGGAGAAGGAACAAGTTCCTTAACTGTAACTGTTGTTCTCCAGCATGGGTCTGGCATGGATTCACAAGCGAACCCTCCCGCCTACCCCTCTGCGGCTCTTCTCTTGGTCCTAATGCCACTTTACGTGCTACCAAATCTGAAGATGACTGCCATAGGAGAGGCTTAGGTAGAGGGCAGGCATTGGCTGGGGGCAGTATGACCCAGAGATCAGTGATTGGTTACTAGTAGAAAGACAGTTCAGAAACAAAACTGAAACTGATTTTTTTTTTTCTTTACCGAGGATGCCCAGCTTGACGACAGGGAATATTCATGAGCATGTGAATCGATGCCAGACCCATGCTGGAGAACAGTTACAGGTAAGTAACTTGTTCCTTCCGTTTCATCTGGCAGGCGTAAAGAACATGGTTTTCGACTCTCTGAGCAGGGAGCTTCGCTCTTGCCACAAGTGGATACTTCGGCAGGACCTAGTGGAGTGCCTTTTCATCAAATGGGGCAATCCCCAGATAGACTTGTTTGCGACAGCGACTAACGCCAAGTGCCGGAGGTTTGTCAGCAGGGGAGCATTGGGGACGTAGTCTCATTCCATTGGGAAGGCCTCTTTCTGTATGTGTTCCCTCCGTTGCAGTTGTTACTTCGAGTCATCAGTCAACTCAGACGGTACTGGTGCCGGATGATCCTCGTCGCACCAACATGGCTGAACCAGATCTGGTACCCGGACCTTCTCAGCATGTCAGCGTCCCCACCAGTCAAGCTGCCAGTGGTCGCGGGTATTCTCGCCTAGGAAGGAAGCGCCTTTCTTCACCACGATCCAGGGTCTCTGAACCTGAAGGCCTGGCTCCTGCAGGGCTAGAATTTGGTGGCTACGGTCTCCCGGCAGACTGCAAGGAAGTTCTTGCCAAGGCTAGAACATAGTCTACTTTGAAATGCTACAGACTCAAATGGAAGAGATTTGCTATTTGGTGCAGTTCCCAGAAGATCGACCCTCTGAGGGTCACAGCCCCTCAGGTACTTCCATATTGTCGTTGGCTAAATGGGAGCTGGCTCACACCTCCATCGTTCATCTGGCGGCTATCTCCCGCCACACCGGATCCCCTGGACGACCCTCCTTGTGGTCGCACCGGTTGGTCAAGTAATTCCTCAAGGGACTATTCCACTCGTTTCCGCCGGTGAAGGCTCCGGCTCCGGCCCCGGCGTGGAAGCTCAATGTTTTACTTACTAGTCTCATGGGACCCCCGTTCGAACCTATGCATTCTGTTCCACTTGAGTTTCTATTGTGGAAGACAGCGTTTCTTGTGGCCATCAACTCTGCACGACGAGTGGGTGAGATCCAAGCCCTATCCTCTAAGCCACCTTAATTGACTTCGCACAAGACGAGGGTGCTGCTGCAGGCACACCCCTCCTTCATGCCCAAGGTGCCATCGGACTTTCATCTAAACGAGCCCTTGGTGTTAACCTGTATTTTTCCTGACTCCTTAGTTGCCGGCTGAAAGAACTTGCGCTCCGGATGTGGCTAGAGCAGTGGAGTTTTATGTGGCCCGCATGAAGAGTTTCCGGAAAACTACTCAGCTTTTTGTGAACTTTGGTCCTGTGAACCATGGGAAGGCCATGTCCAAGGCTTACATTTCCAGGTGGCTCTCTGGCTGTATTTCCTACTGTCACCGATTGGCAAACTGAACGCTGCCTGGCGGTCGGAGTTCATTCCATCCGGGCAATCGCTGCTACAACTGCGTTCCTGTCTAGTGTGCCCCTGTTGGACATCTGCAGGGCTGCTACATGGAGGTCGACGCACACCATGAAATTCTACTGCGTCGACTGGGATTCTAGGGAGGAGTCAAGAGACGGCCAAGCAGTCCTGCGCTACCTGTTCGCTTGAAGGTGAGCCTGGTGAGGCTGTAAGAGATTGCTTCTGTTGAGCCTTGCCACTTCCCGTGGTTGTAATGTGTGTACTGCTATGTATTCTTTATTCATGAGCATGTGAATCCATGCCAGACATTATGCTGGAGAAGGAACAAGTTACTTACCTGTAATGTTCTCCAGCATGGGTCTGGCATGGATTCACATGCGAACCCTCCCGCCTACCCCTCTGCGGCTCTTCTCTTGGTCCTACTGCCACTTTACCCAATCTGAAGATGGCTGCCAGAGGAGGGGCTTGGGTGGAGGGCAGTATGACCCAGAGATCAGTGATTGATTGTTAGGAGAAAGACAGTTCAGAAATTAATACTGAGGATTCCCAGCCTGACGATGGGAATATTCATGAGCATGTGAATCCACGCCAGACCCATGCTGGAGAACAGTTAAGTAACTTGTTCCATCTCTAGAGCTCACATTGACCCCTCTTTACAGAAGTCTGGCTGCTCAGTCACTCTACCCACTGGTGTAGTACAGACCTATACCAAAGGCTGGGTTACCTATTGCCAAGAGGACAAGGCTGGTGTAGTCTCCCACAGGGTTACTACAAATAAACTTGCCTAACACAAATTCTCCCTTACACTGGAGAACTGGTTCCCTTAGTCTTTTCACTTTATCTGTTTGGATAACTTTTTACTATTGCACACCGCATCTTCCAGAGCAGTGCAATGGGGATACTTTTGTATCGCCCTAGACAACACTCAAGGGGATTTCTGGTTACTTTCTAATGTGCCTAAAGACTAGGTGGTGGCAGCAGTTACGTTTTCACAATTTTTGCTGTAATTTTAGTTGGCTCATTCTCGTTTCCATGTTTAGCTACTAACTGTGGGTAGTGTCCTAACATGGCCATGCCATGAGGTATTTGCTTGTTCTTTGGACCTTTTTTTTGTTGGCCTTCTTCCTGCCCTGCCAGCTCAGGAAATTCCATTTATGATCATGCCCTTGTCCTGGAAAACCTTGCTTTTCACAGGCAAGTGCTGTGGCATGTGTGTTGTAAGCCAGGAAGTGGGTTGGGACTGGCGGATCCCAATACCCAAACTGGTTTGTCATATACATGAGTTTCACCAGCAGTGGTCCCACACTGGACCACTGCTGTGGTGTGTGAAGGGCAGATCTTCACTGGTTAGGCTGGGTTTCTGTGATCGCCTGAGTTACTCTTACGTCCCCTTTCCTCCATACTGTTTGAGCATCCCTTCCAAGGGGTTGGAGATAGAACCTTTTTCACCAAAAAAAACCTTCCCCTTTGAGGCGCGTACCAGGGAGCATGCGCTGCCTAACTCTGCCCTCTGGCGCCACACCTCAGTCCACTTTTATGCGTCAACAGGAACGGGCCGAATTCACCAGAGCTCCTGGGTTTGGCTTCGGCCACGTAATTCCAAGCGCGCATACTTTGTCTTTTTTGTCTTGTCTATCATTCAGGTACAAGGTCCTCAGGCGTCCTGTTCTTCCCCGGCGCATGTTGACTTCTACAGTGTTCAGCAGGTGTCCATCCTGCAACAGGCTCTTCCTAACTTCAGACCCCCACGCCCTCTCCCGACGTTGCCTTGGCTCAGACCACGGGTGGCAATCATGTTCGCCGTGTGACTCACTGTCCTCGAAGGCCCTGAAGGACAGACTCGCCAGGTGGAGGGAGCTCTTCCACAGGTCGCTTCCAGAGGATCTCAAGAACTTCGTGAAGCATCGAACCAGGCCCAAGGTAGGGCCAATATTTTCCAGTGCACCCCACAAGGGAGACTCCTTTCCAGGTCCTCTCGCGCAGGAGGGACTGGCCAGGTCCTTCTACCGGCACGTGCCCTGAAACTGCTACAGCTACCAGCGTTCGGGTTGAGGGTTCCTCTGTTCCTCCCGGGTGCATTGTCGTGGGACCGGAAGGTTCTTGTATCGGGCCTACACCTGAGGGGCTACATCATTTGACTGGCACAATGGCTGAGGGGCAATGCCCTAATACTGGCAATACGTCCGAGGGGCAATGCCCTAATACCAGCAATACGGTACGAGGGGGCGCCTAAACGCAGCTCTATCGACCCCTGGATCGTGGGTCTTACACCTACTGGGCCAAGGCCCAAGGAGCAGGGTAGACCTCGTGATCCACACGCAAGAGATTTGGACGAGGCCTGGCCCAGCGGGCTGAGCAACACGTCGAAGGCACGTGGCAGGCAGCTTGACAAAATGGCTGCCGCGCCAGAAAGGCACACCTGTCTGACGCCATTCCACGAATACGGCAACAAACGAGTGTCAAGGTGGGACTGGCCTCAACCAGGTATGTGGCCTACAGTCTACCCTTCATTTGCACAGCACAACTTTCCTTTGCGTCCATATGGACAGGCTACGCAGCGGCTCCAGCAGCCCCCTGCTACAGTCGGTACCCCCTGCCACCTCTGTGGCCAGTGAGGAGGTGCTCCTCGAGGTTTCTCTGCCTCATGAGGTCTCCTCAGATGGGGGTT